>NC_141497.1:11415361-11724060 GCF_009769465.1 Tauraco erythrolophus
CAAGAACCAGGGACTGGCAGGCCGCTAGCGATCTTGCGAGCAGATCGAGCAAACTCAGAGGCTTTCGCTACTTCCCTGAATGGCGAGGCGCCGTTTTGGCATTTCACTTGGGCGCCCGAACACTGAGTCTGACACAGAGGGGTGGGTAAGTAGCGCAACCTCACAGTCATATGGCTTATGGAATATTAGCAGCTGCAGAAGGGGGTAATAGCTGGATCGGTAATTGTCTGTTATCTGCTCTGTTATATGTTCTTTTGTTCCTGTCGTTCTGTGTTTTGTGTAAGTAACAAGAGAAGACATTTCGTTCCAGCCGCACCTGGCCCTATACCCTGAAAAGGGTGAGAGGTGTCAGAAAGCAATGGGGACGATTTGAAATCTCTATATACTGTTATCTATTGCAAAATCTAGTACTGTGTATTTCGTAAAGTTTATACCATTCAAAGTTTATATCGTCTAACATCAGCGCATGTAATAAGGCCTTTTAATGTTTGTATAAGTTTGCCAGGCTAGCCCTGAAATGTGTGATTTTGTGATTAATCACTGAGTGAGTGTTTAAGTGAGTGAGACGCAGCCTGGCTGCGGAGCAAGTGTGCCGTTCTGATCCATGGTTCTGTGTTCTCCGTGAGGAGAGCGGCCGGAGACGAGTGAAGCGTGTGATACCGTAAAAGCGTACGTGTGAGTGGGTGAGACGTGTAGTTGTGCACAAAGCGAGTGCAGAGTCTGAATCCATGGTTCAGTTCTCCCACGAGGGAAACAGCCAGAGACAGACAAAGCGAGTGACAAACTAAAAATTGTATTATTATTATTCACATGAGCATCAGACAGAATATTAAGGTGCAGTTAAAAGGGAGAAATGGAGTAAAGGGAAAGTAAGTGAAATGGGGGGAGGAAAAAGTAAACCTTATGAAAAATCCCCTTTGGGTTGTATATTAACACACTGGAAAGATATAGTGGGACAAGGAGGCACAGAGAATACAAAGAAACTAATCAAATATTGTAACCAATGGTGGCTGCTTTATAAGCTGGAAAATGAAGCTAAATGGCCCAGTGAGGGTGGAACACTAAACTATGACACGCTTTTACAATTAATGTGTTGTTCCTAAGAAGGGAAGAAAAATGGGATAAAGTTAAATACGCAGATATGCTCTTTGTTCTCCGAAATAACCCTGAATGACAGAGAGATTGCAGACTAATGCCTCCACGAGATCCCATAGTCCTCGCATTAGAGAAGGAAAACAAGAGGGAGAACAAAAATAAATTAAAAAGCTGCTGCTCAGTCTGCAGCATTGGACAAAGGTGTACTAGAAAAAGTAAAACCCGCCAGGGCACAGAACAAGATCTAACTGATATTTTCAAGCCTCCCCCTCAGTCTCAGGAGCAAAACGAGGACTCAAACGAGACCCCTACTCCTCCAGACAGCCCGATATTCTCCCGCACTAAGAAAAAACGGCTGGCGGCAGCAGAGCAGCCAACAGCACCAATTCTGCAGGCACCCCTCCGGGAAGTAGTAGGACCGGATAGTGGGACAATAAGAATTAAGGTACCATTTTCCTATAATGGTTTAAGGGAATGGAAGACAGCTGCTCAGGAATATCGCAGCGATACAGTAAGCACCACCCAAAATCTTAGATTCATAATAAAGCAGCGCAACCCTGATTGGAATGATATGCAATTATTGCTAGAATGTTAACTGAGACAAAGAAACAATTAGTCATAAAAACTGCCAAGGATCTTGCAAAAGATCACTATGAGGCTAGGGGAGGAACAAAAGGAAATAGAATTTTTACTAGATACAGTGGCAACATACTCCGTTTTAAATCAAGCCTTAATGCCTTTAGGAAATTATTACATTGTAGTAAAAGGAGCAACTGGCCAGAGTGAAAAGGCTTACTTTTTGAATTTTTAAAATATAAACTGGGTAAGCAAGTGGGCATTCATAAATTCTTGTATATGCCAAACTCCCCAAACGCCCTTTTGGGAAGAGATCTATTAGAACAATTGGGAGCCACGATAAAATTCAAGAAAGGTGAAATTACTCTGGAGGTAAATGATCATCAGTATGTACAAATAATGAGCTTGCTTTTAGTTAATATTCCCACAGAAGGAAAAATCGACACGGAAATCACTGACCGGGTGTATCCAGAAGTTTGGGCAACTGATGTACCAGGATGTGCCACAAATGTCCAGCCAGTGGTAAAAGAAATCATAGAAACAAAATAGCAGAGGATCAATACAGTGTGGTTGCTAATCCATATACCCTGTTAACCACTCTGACTCCTGATTTGACTTGGTTTACAGTTTTAGATTTAAAAGATGCCTTCTTTTGCCTCCCTCTCCATGACGCCAGTCAGAAAATCTTTACTTTTGAATGGGAAAATCCCAAGAGTGGTCGAAAGACCCAGCTCACCTGGACGGTGTTGCCACAAGGTTTTAAGAACAGCCCTACGATTTTCAGAAACCAGCCAGCAAAAGACCTAGAGTCATGGGAACCACCACAAGAAGAAAGAAAAGTATTACAATATGTAGACGTAGACGACCTCCTTACCGCGACTAAGACCAGAGAATCCTGTGTCATCTGGACTGTAAGTTTACTAAATTTTCTTGGGCTCCAGGGGTACCGGGTTTCTCAGAGAAAGGCACAAATAACATTGCAACAAGTTACAAATCCTGGGTATGAAATCAGTGCTGGTCAGCGTTTCCTGGGTCAAGCCCGGAAAGAAGCCATATGCCAGACCCCCCAACCACAGACTGTGAAAGAGCTACGAACTTTATTAGGAATGATGGGGTGGTGTCGGCTCTGGATATACAACTATGACTTGCTTGTTAAACCGCTGTATTATATATATGTATTATATTTAGTAACATCCAGCCAAAATACCTCCAATGGGATACGGAGCATCCCACCAGCTGAAAAAGGCCCTGGTGTCAGCGCCAGCATTGGGACTTCCTGATGTGAGTAAACCATTTTTCTCAGAGAATAGCATTAGGGATACTGGCATGGGACCTGGGACCATGCAGACGAGCTGTGGCGTACTTTTCCAAACAACTGGATGTTGCCGCAAAAGGATGGCCCAGTTGCCTGAGGGCAGTGGCAGCAGTCATCCTGAATATCCAAGAGGCCCGGAAGTTTACCTTAGGCCAGAGAATGACTGTTTTCGTGTCCCACACAGTGTCCACGGTCCTTGAAGCATAAGGGGGACATTGGCTCTCCCGCAGAGGTTCCTGAGGTATCATGGCCGAACAGGATGATGTTGAAATTATAACTACTAACATTGTTAACCCAGCTTGATTTCTCAGTGGGAACACTGGAGAACGAGTGAATCGTGACTTTCTCGAAACAATTGAGGCAACACACTCCAGCCGCGCTGACTTCAAAGATGCCCCCATGGAGGGGGTAGAACACTGGTTCACAGACGGAAGCAGTTACGAGTGGAATGCGACATTTGGGATACGCCGTCACCACTTCTGAAAAGGTAATAGAATCGGGACCATTACCAACTGACACCTTGGCACAGAAAGCTGAAATCATAACCCTGACTCGAGCTCTAGAAAGAGCTGAAGGAAAAGCTATCAAGCATGCAGAGAGACTTTAAAATTTTTAATGCAGTACAACTTCCTGAAAAAGTGGCAATTATGCACATCGGCACACCAGAAGGTGAGCACAGAATTGGAAAGAGGGAATGAACTGGTGGATAGAGAGGCAAAACAGGCTGCTAGAAAAGAGATACAGGTAGAAGGGGCACTAATCCCCAATGGATGTATATCTTTAGAAGGTAAGCCAGAATATACAAAAGATGACCGTAAACTCATTACAGATCTAGAAGGATCATATAATGAGGATGGGTGGGCCATGACACCACACAAAAACTTACAGTTCCTTCTTATATGGTTTGGCCATTAGCCCGAGAAGAACACAAGAAAGGCCATTGTGGGGTGGAAGCATTATACAAATATCTTATCAAAAGTATAGTAGCTCAAAATCTGTATACCGCTGTCAGACAAGTAACTCAGCAATGTGATCTCTGCCTCCAGACTAGTCCAAAGACCATTGCACAGCCAGAAATAGGCCAAATTGGGAAAGGGAATGCTCCAGGACAACATTGGCAAATTGATTTCTCGGAACTTCCTAGAAAAGGGGGGTATCAATATTTGCTTGTACTAACTGATACCTTTTCAGGCTGGCCAGAAACCTTTTCATGTAGAACAGCTAAAGCTCGATAAATAACCAAAGCATTACTCCAAGAAATAATACCCAGGTTTGGAGTCCCAGCAGTAATATCCTCAGACAGAGGAACCACACTTCATCTCTGAGGTAGTGCAACAAATTAGTCACCATCTAGGAATAGATTGGCAATTACATACTCCATATTGGCCACAATTGAGTGGCCAAGTAGAGAAAATGAATCATTTGATTAAACAACAAATTGTTAAATTGGGACAGGAAACTAATTTGGCTTGGCCCCAATCTATGGGCGGCCTTATGGAGTACAAAAGGGGGTGTCTTCACAAATTGGTGAAGAAATTATGACTTCCTATATGGTGGCATTAAGCAAACAACTCAGAGAAATTGAAAAACATGTATTTGGAACTCGGAGCAGAGATCTAGATGGACCTGTACATAATATACAACCTGGAGATTTTGTATATGTCAAGTCTCTTGCAGGAAGAACTTTGGAACCACAATGGGAAGGACCATTCCAAGTACTCCTCACCTCCTACACAGCAATCAAGATCAAGGAGCAGAATGCCTGGATTCATCACACCAGAGTAAAAAGTCCATAGATCTCCATGGAAGGTCACGCAAGTCCAACCAGGGAAATTACTTTTCTCACAGTCATAATTATAATTCAGGGGTGGGAAAGCACTTATAGCCAGAATGACACTGAGTGGCCTTGGTAGGTATATTGGATCCATGGAGAAATACTCTGCTCGAGAAGGTTTAAATCTATCTACTGTGGTTATGTATGGAAATCAAGAATATTTAAAACAAGAATGGAGTAAGGATACAAAGGGAATTCACCAACTTCAGGGAAATGTAGAAAAAAAAAAAAAAATCAAAGTAGGATGCCAAATTATTAATTGCCCCACCCATAAAAAGGCATCCCAAATTACCAAAATTACTATCTCAATTACTCCCACAAATAATGTGCTTCTAAAGAATTAGATTGTTGGCATGATTTCACACTAGTGCAAAACCACTGAAGTGGCTTGTCTCTGAGCCAATAGTGCTATTGGACTTTCATTTAAATTTAAAATAAACGCTGGGCCAGTTACAACAATGCCCACTGCGATAGTTACACATCATAAAGAGATAAGTCTACCACACGACCTATGCCAGTACCTAAGCTAGAACCCAAAATTTATGAAATTGGTCCATGTGTAATAAGAAACACAGGACAGCAGTAAGTGTTATTCAACCCAGAATAGTCTCTCAAAAGGGTTGAGTTATCAATGCAGATTAATGTATCAGAAATCCAACCATTGTGTTCTCCTTTCTTACAAACCTTTTATGAAGGATGGGCTACTTGGCTAAGAAAGAGGAAAGGTATTTCTCAAAGACAAAAACCAAGAGACCTGACGGGGCTATTAGGAACAGGGTTGGGAGTTCTGAGTACCATAGACTCAGAAGTAATAATGAACAAGCTGGCCGCTGTCACTAGAGATCTGTCAAAACTGCAATGGCCCTTACAATCCTCGTTATTGACTTTAGGAGCTCACCAGTGGTTAGCATCACAAATCTTACCAGATTGGGAACAAACAAACATAAGAGACCACAATATAATTGTGGATGTGATCGACGGGCTACAAGCCAATATCTCACTAGCCCTGAGTTGTGTTCAGGCCCAACTATGAATGCAATCAGATACTATAGTATCGCCTCTATTATAAGAGAAGGAGAAGAAGGGATATTTCCCACTGAAATCCGAAAGGTAGTCTGGGATGGTGCCACAAGTAAAGAAAGAGCGCTTCAATCCTGGTGGAATATGGTAAATTTTACTTGTAACCCCACCACGCACACAGTTACAGCCTTTGTACTAACCATTCGTAATGCTCTAATAACTGTGATCCATCCCATTATAGCTTTAGAACCCTGCTTTATCCTTTCGAACACAGAACATGGGCCCAAAGGGTAAGAGACAGATGACAAGCTCTAAAATCCTGCATTGTGTGAGAACAAGGATTTCTAAGTGAAAGTAATACCCTAAGAGCACAAGATATCTGTCTTGATACTGATCAAAAGGTGTGTCATTTTGAAATTCGCCCTGATGTTGGCTCAAAGACAATCATAATATATGCAGGGAAAGGTTGTGCATGTCTACGAACAAAATGTAGCTCCATATTTGTAGAAGAAACGGAAGTAGGCACTAAAAATCATTCAAACTTCTGTATCTGTAATTTCACTCGAATCACGGGATGTGACTTCCACTATTCTGCTCCCGTTACATCCCATCATATTCTAAAATCAGACTATACATTGATCTACGAGTTAATACCCACACCTATAGGAACAAATCTAACTTTGACAAAGGAATTGCTACAGCATCCTGGTTTATAGCAAATACTGGGCAAATTAGAAAGAGCGGACAGAAAACTCTGGTGACAGTTCATTATGATGCAAACAAGATAAAGAAAATTGTAAAAAGAGTAGAGAAGGATGGAGAACATAAATGGTGGGAAGCACTTTTGGATGGTCAGGATTTTTCAATCATCTAATACATCCTGTTATAATACTGTTAATAGCTACAGCTGCCTTGATGCTGTTACTAACACTGCTGTACGTATGGATTTGGTGTGTGTTTCGAAGGGTCTCTTCAATGCACAAAGCGTTATATCAATCGGGACACTTAGGCAAGTAAAAGAATTTACTTGATTCAATAGAAAAGGGGGGACTGATACGGGGATAGGTATAGGAGTAGGCATAAGACTACATAAGACTATATTAGCTATTATTTCTATGGATAGGTATAAGAATAGGCATAAGACTCTGGGAAATACATAGCTCTGGGAAATAGCTCTGTGAATTGCTAGAAGTTATCAAATACTAATCCCTGCTTTGAAACACTAACTACTCGAAAAGAAGGCCTGTAAGAGAGACAAAATAAATGATGGCAAGGTTGTAACTCATGACCCATAGGGAGAAAAACAGACAAAGAGGAGAGATAAGGACTAACGAGAACTAACATTTGTCTTCAAGCAATAACAAGTAGGAGACAACCAGATGTCCACTCAAGGCCAGGGAAACGGTTTGGCTCTACAGGCCCAGCCAAAACAAGAGTTATAGAGTTTTAGGGAAGAAGTGAAAACACACAGTGAGGAAGACCTACGGCCTTCATCCCAAAGACCCCTGCCCACGACCACCAGGAGGCGTGTCAAGGAGGAGCCTGAGGCGGATCCTGAGGCGGGGGCTATGGAAATGATCTCCAGGGAGAGACTGCCCTTTTGGGGGAGGGGGTGATGAGTGTGTCTGTATAAATACAAGAAAACTGCTACGGCGGGTGTGCACGTTTGTGGTGGAGCGATCCCCCGTGCACCCAGCGCTGCAATAAACATACCTACTTTACAACTTTCCAAGTTGTGGAGTCTGTTTCCGCACCTCAGCATTAACTTCAGAAAATAAGAAAAGTAAAAGTTGTTGTTCAGCTTGTGATATTGGTAAAAGGTGCCTTAAGTATATGGCACCAAAGGAGGATGAAATGGAATTAGAATTATTAGAATTAAAATTAGAATTAGAATTAGAATTAGAATTAGAATTAGAATTAGAATTAGAATTAGAATTAGAATTAGAATTAGAATTAGAATTAGAATTAGAAATAGCCCCTCCGCTGGAGGAACAGTATCCCCCTCCTTTAAATATACAGGGAAGGAGTGCTGAAATAAGGACGGTGGAACCGGACAGTACTAGAATGGTGGATGAAGTGGAGGAAGTGCCAGAAGTAGTGGTTCATACGCCAGTGTCTTGCAGAACTAGACAGCAGCAGTCTCAATTGTTAGCCCCTTTGAGACAGGGAGTAGGGCAACATGGATCGGTATATGTAAAAGTGACGCTTTCTATCATGGATTTGATGGCATGGAAACAGGCTGCAGGAGTGTATAGATAGGATCCAGAGAGTAGGAAGAGTGGTTGTCGTGGGTTAGGTTGAACCCCTCCCACACACAGCCGGTCACTCCCCCTCCCCCACCCCCAGGAATGAAGGAGAGAATTAAAGGATAAACGGGAAACCCGTGGGTTGAGATAAGAACAATTTAATACAGATGATTTAATACACAGTGTAGGTGCTCACCACCCCCTCGTATGCGAAGCCTGTCTCGTCCCGAAGCTGCAATCCCGGACGAACGCGAGGCCCCGAAATAGAGAGGGGCAGAGAGAGAGAGATAGTACTCCGAGAGTGGGAGTACTGGGAGAGAGAGGAAAAGAAAGAAAAACAATAGAGCAACAGCGCAGCAAGCGCAAAAGAGCAAAAGCGGCGAAAGAGCCAAAGCGCAAAAGCCCTTCTTTCCGGCTGACCCTCACTTTTATACTGGGCATGACGCTGCATGATATGGAATACTAATTGGCCAGTTTGGCCCTCAATCTTAAGTTCCACCACAAATGACAAGGGGAATCGTGTCCCCCTTGTCCCAGCTATGCTCCCCCCTTATCCCGCCGTGCTTCTGCACTCCGGCACACTGAAAAGTCCTTGGAGTCTCACTTCCAACCACAAACATCAGCTTGCTATCAGCATTCTTCTCAGAGCGAGCCTCTGAGTAAAACCAAAACACGGAGCTCTTCTAGCTGCTAAAAAGAAGAGCTAACCCGGTCTCAGCTAAAACCAGGACAGTGGTAGAAACGATTATTAGAACTCAGGATCCTGATTGGAATGATTTACAGGTGGTGTTGGATAACTTATTAGACAGTACTGAAAAGCAGATGGTGTTAAAAACTGGAAAAGCACAGGCAGAGGCAGTGCTTACAACGGATGCACTTTCTGGGACTTTGGAACAAAATTTTCCTTCGGGAGACCCTCAGTGGGACCCGAATGAAACAGAACACAGGAGGAGATTAACTCGGTACCAAAAATGGGTGTTATATGGAATAAAATATGCAATGCCAAAAGCTTTAAACTGGTCTAAATTGCATGAAGTAAAACAAGATAAAAATGAATCTCCCTCTGTGTTCTTAGAAAAATTAAAAGAGACTGCTAGAAAGTACACTGATTTGAAATTGGAAAAGGAGACAGAACAACAATTGGCTCTGATTTTTATGGGGCAGTCAGCTCCTGATATAAGGAGAAAGCTCCAAAAATTAGAGGGAGAAGATTCAAGAAATTTAAATAAAATGCTTGAAATGGCATGGAAAGTTTATAATAATCGAGAAAAGAAAAGAAAAAAGAAAAGAAAAGAGAAAAGAAAAGAAAAGAAAAGAAAAGAAAAGAAAAGAAAAGAAAAGAAAAGAAAAGAAAAGAAAAGAAAAGAAAAGAAAAGAAAAGAAAAGAAAAGAAAAGAAAAGAAAAGAAAAGAAAAGAAAGAGAAGCTTAGGGAAAACAAACTAATAGCTGTTTTAAAAGGAAACACAGTAAAAGAAGGAGGATGAGCCAGATGGAGGGGAGGTTTTAGAAATTTTGGAGACGAGGAACCTAATACATCTCTAGGAATAAATCAGTGTGCATATTGTAAAGAAGATGGACACTGGAAAAAAGATTGCCCCAAATTGAAAAAAGGTCATCGAGAAGCTGCAATGATGATGACTTTAGATGAATGAAGGGGACCGGAGGGGAACCCAGCTGAGCCTCTGGTTACAATTAAGCTGGGAAATAATAAAGTTGAATTTTTAGTAGATACTGGAGCAACATATTCTGTTTTAAACACCTGTAGAGGAAAATTGGGAAATAAAGTGGCTAATATAATTGGAGCGACTGGGAAACAGGAAAATAGACCATTCATTCAACACCTAGATTTAAAATTCGGAGATAAAGTAATTACACATGAATTCTTATACATATCAGAATGTCCAATACCTTTGATGGGACGAGACTTGCTATCCAAATTAAATGCACAAATAGTTTTTGAAAAAGGAGGAATCCTTTTGAAAATTCCAGAATCCAAAACAGGGGAAATATTGATGATACAAGAAAAAGTCAAAGGACAAATACCACAAGAAATAGATGAAGCTGTCATACCTATGGTCTGGAACATAGACATACCTGGTAAATCAAGGACAGCGCAGCCTGTAAAAATAGAATTGAAAGAACAGGCAAAGCCAGTAAGAATCAAACAGTATCCGATTAAACCTGAGATTAGACAAGGAGTTCAGAAATTAATTGATAAATTTTTGGAATATGGAGTTCTTGAAGAATGTGAATCAGAATATAATACTCTAATTTTACCAGTGAGGAAACTCTCAGGAGAATATAGATTGGTTCAGGACTTAAGGGCCATAAATCAGAGAGTTAAAGACATACATCCTGTAGTTGCAAATCCATACACACTTTTAACAGCATTGAGAGAAAATCATCAGTGGTTTACAGTGCTTGATTTAAAAGATGCTTTCTTTTGTATATCCTTGGAAAAGGAAAGTCGGAAACTGTTTGCTTTTGAGTGGGAAAATCCACAGACTGGATGAAAAATGCAGTTAACATGGACGAGACTACCACAAGGATTCAATAACAGTCCAACAATTTTCGGAAACCAACTGACAAAGGAACCTGAACAATGAAAACAAAATGACACAGACCCTAAACCTGGACAACTGCTTCTGCAATACGTGGATGACATCCTAATTGCTACTGAAGAAAGATCAACCTGTATAAAGGTAACAATAGATCTTTTAAATTTTCTTGGACTAAATGGGTATAAAGTGTCTAAAGATAAAGTTCAGATAGTGAACCAGACTGATATATCTGGGCTTTGAAATTTCTAAAGGACAACGACAGTTGGGAACAGACTGTAAAGGAGCAATCTGTGGCATCTCTGAGCCAAGAAATGTTCATGAACTGAGAGCCTTCTTGGGAATGGCTGGGTGGTGCCGACTCTGGATAATGAATTAGTGTCCGATAGCTAAACCATTGTATGAAGCCCAGAAGGTGGCACCATTTGTATGGGGCCTGGAACGGCAAAGGGCCTTTCAGGACTTAAAACGGGCCTTGATGACAGCACCAGCATTAGGACTCCCAACCGAACCAAAGATTTCCAGTTGTTTGTTCACGAAAGGCAACATCTTGCCCTTGGAGTGTTGACCCAGAAGATCGGGAGCTGGAAAAGACCGGTTGGAGTTGCTGCAACAGTGATGCTCATACAGGAAGCTCGGAAACTGACTTTAGGAAGAACAATAATGGCATATGTGCCACATATGGTAATCACTGTGTTAGAATAAAAGGGGGGCCATTGGCTATCCCCAAGTAGAATGATGAAATACCAAGTTATAGTTTTATATGGTCTTATGCCTACTCCTATACCTATCCCCCATCATAGGCTTATCACTTACCTTGACTGACCAGGTCTTGTTCTCCTCATTGCCTCCCTTATCATGTCAGTCAGTTTTGTGTCCCTGTATGTCCTTGTTTATGGCTTCCTCCTTGTCTTATTATTTCTTTTTGTATTGAAAAGGTCTTTGACCAGCTACCCCTAATGGGGCAGATGCTCTCTCCTTCCATATACCCTTATAGGTGTTATTAATTTCCTTTTTTTTAAAAAAAGAATAAACCTGTCAGCACACTTCCCCATCAGAAATCAGTAATTTAAAAGTCAGGAAATACCAAGTTCTGAAGCCAATGGGTTAGCATTTTGCTATTTATTTCCTTCTGCCAAACTCTGAAAAATTCCTTTGTATAAATTAAACAATGAAAAAAACGTTATTTTCAATTCAATATCATTACAGTCAACATAACAATGCATCTAAAAATGTGTGTTCACAATATATCAGATATACATTTTTAGGAAAAGGAAAGAAAAAAAACTTTCTAGGCTTGTTAAAAGGATAATGGTCCCATATTTTTATTAATAGATTAGCAAAACAAAATCCAATGGATTACAATATTTACATGTTATTTGAAAAATAAAGTAGTGATAAAAACGTCACAATTGTTTCTTTTTTTCATTTTTGGTAACTATTACAAACGCTCAGTCCAGGTATGAAACTTTTCAAAGACATTTGAAATGAGGCCAATTAAAAACCAAATACGGGCACAAAATTTATACTTTTCCCTCCAGTTTGTTTTCTACATGATGCTCCCTTCCTCCTCCAAAAAAGCAACACCCCCTCTAAACAAAACCAAAAAAATCTGCAAACCCACAACTGATGAATCTTTAAAAGCAAAACACCATGCTTCTCAAACAGCACTAATTCAACAAATGCAATTTTCCCTATCAATTTTATTTGAAGCTGCCTAGGGCAACATTTCCTCAGCAGCTTCTTTATCCCCCTCCAACAAACAAAAAAAAAATCCAAGACAGAGACACATGCATTTCTAAAACTAGATTTTAGTCAAGTATTTCCTACTTTTTGGAAAGAAATTCTTTGTTCAAAATTAGAACATACCATGGGTACCAGATCCTGTATTCCTTATTCAGGCAAAATTGCTTTTGAGTTGAGTAGGAGTTCCATCAAAGAAAAAATGCAGGATCAGCCACAAGGTACGTAGATTCTTATTCATTCTATACTGCTCTCCTTATGCTAAATACTAAGGAATAGGGGGAAAAATTAACAGCTCCCATCTTGGATCAAGTAGCTCTCCAGATTCAATATAGTATGCAACTATATCACTTCTGCTTGCAAAAAGATGCAAGAATTGACATCATTCTCTCCCGCTATACCAAAACAAAAAAAAAAAAGCACACCCACCCACCTCACTGACTGAAGGGGAGGGGAGGGGAGCTATGATGAAATCAATCTTGACAGAAAGTACTGGTGTGAGATGAATAGGTGCTCATTGGAAAATTGACAGAATAATTACAAGGACCGGTGTGTTTGGCCCATAAGCTGCATAGCTGTGCTGTTAGTTTGGTTCTTTAGTTAAAAACACAGAAATAACAAGTTTTATATTCACAGAAACTCTTTTCCCTGTCCCCTTCCCCTTTTGAAAAAAATAACACCATCACTCATATGGCATGAGAAAGTTAATTGTGTCATTTTTGCAACAGTTCAAGCTGATAGGAAATAAACGTATGGCAAACAAAACCACACAATCAGTGACATGAAATCTATCAAATACTTAAATTATAGTTGAATACTAACAAACAGCTTACCTGGAGTAAAGGATGGCAATTCACAAACCATTATCTAGAAATTAAAGACTCTCTCTTTTTAAATTTTTTTATTTACTAAAATAATAATTAAAAAATCACAGTATTTTAAGAAATAAACTCCACAGTGGGATTTTAAGCACAATTTGTTTTCCTTTCTTTAAAACTTTGTTTCTTCCTCCTTTCACCACCTTGCCCAGCAGTCTCTCTACTTTAATCATAATGACAACAGGCAGTACTAACAAACGCAGGGATGTCCCTTTGTTAATTTTGTGGCATTAGGAAATAGGTGGTTGTTTTAAGCAAAGCAGTTTCTGTCTTGTTTTTGTTTTCTTTTCTAAAGCAGTTGCATTCAGTCTGGAAAAATCATAATGTATTGAAATTAGAAAAATGCACCAAAATTTTTGTCTTGAAAGGTTACATCAACCTCCAACCATGCTCATTTATGCTTCTGTTTGCAAACAATGCAAGTCTCCACTGCAAAGCACGTTGTGTAATGGTAGAGACACAGAGAGTTGTTCCATTAGTCCAATATGAATGTAACTTCACATTGTCAAAATCCAGAAAAAAAGATGCAGTGATAATGGAACCATTATTTAAATAACTGTAATATACACACACTCACATAGGTACCAGTGCTTTGAAAATAGATCATTCATTCTTAAATGCAGCTTTGTTTCTTCCTCCTGCTCACCCCACCTGCCCATCCCTTCCCATTCATCACTGTTCAAGTAAGTTGATTAAAATCACACCAAATTTTTATTCGGTTTTGGCCTCTGAGGTCTCTTGGAGAGGTTTGTCAGCAGCTACAACACTGACTGTAGTTTCACTGTTGTCGGACAAGTCCAACACCATTTTCTCAGTGCTTTCCTTTTCTTCTACTGTCAGTGTAATAATAGTCTTTTCTGTGTTCTCCTTCAGTTTGCTGTCCTCTCTGTTCCCTTGCTTACTTTCATTCAGAGCCCTGAAAATCCAAGCAGCAGAAAAAGGAAACCTTTACAATCCAAACATGCTTTGGATACAAGGAAATAGGGAGAGTACTTCTCCCAAACAGTTAACAAACTGATAGATCTTATTAAAGCTTGCAACATTTCAAGTACTTTTATTTAAACAGACAAGAAATAATGCTTTCTCTTACCCTTTATCCCTCCACAGTCTAACTACAATATTACATTCAAATGTCTTCTGCATGCCAGTAAACCTGGCTGAGATCTCTTTGAAGAAACTCTAGCCAGCAAAGACATCTGTTCTATTGAACAGATCTTTGTCAAGAGAAGGAAAATAAATGTTCCAGAGATGTCTATTATTTCACAGCATGGACTGATATTCATAAGCATGAAAGGAAAATAACTTTGCTATTAACTTCACCATGTGCTTTTTTGAGGAGAGAGCACACTTATTGAGATTTTCCTTCACTTGAAGCTCTTAACACTTCTCTGTACATAATTCTTTGCACTGGAACTCCAAGTTTAGTTGCAAGCATGATAAAGAGAAATAATAAGGAAGAGAAAAAGCCAAAAGAAACCCAGATTCCATATTATTTGCTGCCATTTCCATGCTGCTCTACTGGAAAGCAAACATCAACAACAGACTCAAGTAATGTTAATTTTGAATCAACAAACTGGTATTCACCTTGAAATTAAGTTTAAGCTTTAGGATCATAGTAAAGAACATTTATGTGCTACATTTGGATTTGATAACATTACATTTTAACTCCCAAACAGAGAGAATTTGTTAAAGGAGAAGAATTTCTGGAACGTTCTGTATTCTGGAAACCCTTAGTCATCTGTAGATAAAAGTTTCTTTCAGATTGAAATCTGATCTAAACTTGAAACTGGAAGAGTGTTTGGACATCTGGAGATATTCAGGTACAGGTTTAAAAACAACAGTTACCTTGGATTTCTGGGTTCCTGGATCAAACAGGACAGACAGAAGAATCTAGTTGAGTAAATACATCTGATAATTGCATCCAACAATGTTTGTGTTAGAATTCTTCCTTTGTTAGAATAATCTGTCATATCCCTGTGTTTGCTTTCATTACAAGTTTTTTTGGGGGAAGGGAGGAATGGGTGGGGAGATGCACAAAGATCAACCATTACATTTGGCTGTTATGCAAAGGAGTCTGCAAATCAACTTACATGCCATGCCTCAGCACATGTCGTTCCCACTCAGAGCCCTCTGTAAATGATCGGCCACAGAACTCGCATGGAAAGCGCTTCTCTGGAGTTCCACTGTCAGGATACATCACGGGCTCTGGGAGAGAACAAAATTATCTGCACGTTCATGAGCATCAGGGCAAGAAGGGACCTTTATGATTATACTCTGATCTTCCCTGTTGCCCTTCAGGGAGGAAGAAATATCCCAAAGCAGCAAAAGATTTTCCTTTAAAAAAGTAGGTATTTCTGAAATTGTCCTCCCTATCCTAAAAATGTAAGGTGTGAAAATTCTATAACCACCACTATGAGAAAAGGTCAATTCACTACAAAATGGAAATGAGGAGGGGGGGAGGAAATGGGACTTTGAAAATAATGGAGTGCTTCCCACTTATACAACTACATGAATATCCAAGGTTTTGTATTAATACCTAAAAGTGAACTGGGGTTCCCTGAAGTGACTAGGATTTCAAGAAGCTACAGAACCATCCTGAAAAGACACAACACACATTGCAGCTGAAAAGCCCCATCCTCCATCTTAAGTCTTTTATATCTATTTGCAGAGATGTTTTATCGCTCTTTGTATTTGAACAATTGAAGAGATTGTGGGGGTTTTACATCAAAACCAACACTGAGAGTTTAGTGTGGAAATAGCTTGAAAGCAAAACCAAAAGAGAACACTTATGTCAATATGTAATTTTCAAATCAGTGGTGCAAATCTTAGGAAATGGAGACTTTGTATACTTGGCAACTGATCTGATACTCATAAGAAATTGTCACTCACTCAACATCAAGTCTCACGAATAAGAGGATATCACTGAAAGGATGGTATCTTAACTGCACAGGTGTTTCATCTGATCCTCATATTTTATACAAATAGGATCTACAAATAGGATTCATCTGATCCTCATATTTTATACAAATTTTATATATATAGGACCTAATTTGCAGAAGTGTCAAGCACCTAGCTTTACATCAAAAGTCACTGGCAGCTGAAGGGACAGCATTTCTGAAAGCCAATCCCCATGCAAAAAGAGCGAGCTTTAACAAAAGATGAAACATTTTCTAATAAATTAAGATCACCATATAAGCCTTTAAAAATAATTGCACGGACCATCTTGCTTTATTCTTTTCACTGGAAATGAGACAGCATATACTCAGAGCATTAATTTCTTAGCAGGAATTATCTTGAGAAAGAAATCAACAGAATGTCTTTCTGACTCCTCCCAAATTACAGAATAAAAGAAAAGGGATTTTGGTTCATTTAATTTCTTATATCTGCTCACATGATTTCTTCGCTCTCAAATTTACTCCATTAGAGATCAACCTATAAACTCAGAACAGCTCAAGTGCTCACCTTTCTTCTCCATATGTTAAATTTTGCAAAGGT
Source organism: Tauraco erythrolophus (assembly GCF_009769465.1). Taxonomy (NCBI): domain Eukaryota; kingdom Metazoa; phylum Chordata; class Aves; order Musophagiformes; family Musophagidae; genus Tauraco; species Tauraco erythrolophus. Next base: position 11,432,123 of record NC_141497.1, read on the forward strand.
ATTTTTGCTACATGTTACCCATTGGTTGCCCTTCAATAAAGTTCTAGATGGAATCATACACTCATAGAATCATAGAATGATTAGGGTTGGAAGGGACCGCAAAGATCACCTAGTTCCAACCCCCCTGCCATGGGCAGGGACACTTTCCACTACACCAGGTTGCTTAAAGTGTCATCCAACCTGACCTTGAACATTTCCAGGGATGGGGCAGCCACAACTTCTCTGAGCAACCTGTTCCAGTGCCTCACCACCCTCTGAGGGAAGAATTTCTTCTTTATATCTAATCTAAACCTACCCTCTTTCAGTTTAAATCCATTGCCCCTTGTCCTATTACTACACGCCCTTGTAAAAAGTCCCTCTCCAGCTTTCTTGCAGGCCCCCTTTAGGTACTGGAAGATTGTTATAAGATCACCCCGGAGCCTTCTCTTCTCCAGGCTGAACAATCCCAACTCTCTCAGCCTGTCTTCATAGAAAAGGTGCTCCAGTCCTCTGATCATCTTCGTGGCCCTCCTCTGGACCCGGTCCAGCAGCTCCATGTCCTTCTTGTGTTGAGGACTCCAGAGCTGAACACAGTATTCTAGGTGGGGTCTCACGAGAGCAGAGTAGAGGGGCAGAATCACCTCCCTCAACCTGCTGGCCATGCTTCTTTTGATGTAGCCCAGGACACGGTTGGCTTTCTCGGCTGCAAGCGCACATTGCCGGCTCACGTTGACCTTCTCATCAACCAGCACCCCCAAGTTCTTCTCCTCCAGGCTGCTCTCAATCCATTCTCCGCCCAGCCTGTACTTGTGCTTGGGATTGCCCTGACCCACATGCAGGACCTTGCACTTGGCCTTGTTGAACTTCATGAGGTTCTCACAGGTCCATCTCTCCAGCCTGTCAAGGTCCCTCTGGATGGCATCCCTTCCCTCCAGCGTGTCCACAACACCACACAACTTGGTGTCATCTGCAAACTTGCTGAGGGTGCACTCGATCTCACTCTCCATGTCGCCAACAAAGATGTTAAATAGCACTGGCTCCATTACTACCCCTGAGGAACACCATTCATCACTGGCCTCCACGTGGACATTGAACCGTTGACCACAACTCTTTGAGTGCGACCATCCAGCCAATTCCTTATCCACCCAGTGGTCCATTCGTTAAACCCATGTCTCTCCAGTTTAGAGACAAGGATGTCATGTGGGACAGTATCAAATGCTTCAGACAAGTCCAGGTAGACGATGTCAGTTACTCTTCCCTTATCCATCAATGCTGTAACCTCATCATAGAAGGTCACCAAATTTGTCAGGCCCGATTTGCCCTTAGTGAAGCCACGTTGGCTGTCACCAATTACCTCCTTATTTTCTATGTGCCTTAGCATAGTCACCAGGAGGATCTGCTCCATGATCTTGCAGGGCACAGAGGTGAGACTGACTGGCTTGTAGTTCCCTGGGTCTTCCTTTTTCCCTTTTTTAAAGATGGGGGCTATATTTCTCCTTTTCCAGTCAGTGGGAACTTCACCAGACTGCCATGACTTCTCAAATATAATTGGTAGTGGCTTAGCAACTTCATCCGCCAGTTCCCTCAGGACCCATGGATGCATGTCATCAGGTTCCACAGACTTGTGCACCTTCAGGATCTTTAGATGGTCTCGAACCTGATCTTCTCCTACAGTGGGACAGTGGGCGGTTATTCATTCTCCTAGTACATGTTTATAATGATATATATATATATATATATATATATAAACAAGTGATGCACAGTGAAATTGCTCACTATCCCTTGACCAAGGCCTGTCCCATCCTGGACTAACAATCCCAAAACCGATAAGTCCCGACACCACAATCCCAAATGATCAAGAGGCCCGAAAAGAGAGCGAGAAAGAGAGAGAGCATTCCGAGAGTCCGAGAGTGAGAGCCCTTGAAGTTCAAAGGCCCTTCTTTCTGGCTAACCCTCATTTTTATACTGGGCATGATGCTGCATGATATGGAATATTTCATTGGCCACTTTGGCCCTCAATCCTAAGTCTAAGTAGAAATCATAAGGAGAGTCATGGACCCTTTGTCCTGGCTCTGCTCTCCCTCAGCCTGTTTTGCTCCTGCACACTGGCAAGAACACAGCAGCTGAAATGTCCTTGAGGCCTCAGTGCCAACTATAAACATCAGTGCACTATCAGCATTCTCCTCATAACAAGTCTCGGACTAAAACCAAAACACAGAGCTCTTCCAGCTGCTAAAAAGAAGAACTAACTCTGTCTCAGCTGAAACCAGGACAGTATCCACCCCTTATTCCATACCATGCACATCATGCTCAAATCTCACATATATGCATAGCTACCGTTCCCTTAGTCTATGCGTCATCTCAGAAATGTTTGTTGTTTGAGTTCATTTAGTCCATAACTCTGAGTTCCATCTGTCATGGCAGTCTCTCAGGGCAGGAAAGATGATGTGGAATTCGCTCAGTCGGTAGAACGAATGACATGTAGTCTCTGTTGCATGTGACATCCAGAGCTCCTCGTTGGTGTATCCGGCAACAGTTCCAAGTCCACAGTCTGCGTGTTGAAGATGTCGATCTCAAGGAAGTTGCTAGGTGTCTGGAATCAGTTCTGGTTCTGTCGAAGTTCATTCTTCATTAACCTGGATGACCCTTTAGTGTCGTTAGTATAATATGACAACCATAGCAATGATGGTAAGCAGTGACAGGGTTATTCAGCAATTAATATCACACAATTCAATACATTTTATCATCTATTTTCCCCCAACATCAAATCCCCTTGAGGTACACATCGGACTTCCCCGTCCTTCTGCATCACCCACCAAGTGCACCCAGGTCCTTGGGCAAAAGCAATCCCACGAATGAGTTTACCTTTACCCGAGGCAGGAATAACCCAGACTGTCTTCCCCAGCATATTCCTCATGTGCACTACAGGGACTTTATCCCCTTCTACAGTACGTAGAAGTTCTGATTGGGCAAAACTAGCTCGATTGGCAGATCCTGTAGTGTTGACTAACCAGGTGGCTTTTGCTAAATGCATATCCCAATGTTTGAAAGTTCCACCACCCATTGCTTTCAGTGTGGTTTTTAGCAGTCCATTATATCGTTCGATCTTCCCAGAAGCCGGTGCATGATAGGGGATGTGATATACCCACTGGATGCCATGCTCTTTGGCCCAAGTGTCTATAAGATTGTTACGGAAATGAGTCCCTTTGTCTGACTCAATTCTTTCTAGGGTGCCATGCCGCCACAAGACTTGCTTTTCAAGGCCCAAAATAGTGTTTTGGGCAGCACCATGGGGCACGGCATAGGTTTCTAGCCATCCAGTTGTTGCTTCCACCATTGTGAGCACGTAGCACTTGCCATGGTGGGTTTGTGGAAGCGTGATATAATCAATCTGCCAGGCCTCCTCATATTTATATTTTAACCAACATCCTCTGTACCAAAGAGGTTTTAACCTCTTGGCTTCCTTGGTTGCAGCGCATGTTTCACATTCATGGATAACCTCTGCAATAGTGTCCATAGGTGCATCGCTCGATCACGAGCCCATTTGTATGTGGCATCCCTTCCTTGATGGTCCGAGGCATCATGAGCCCAACAAATCCACACAGTCCAGTGAACTCGATTGGTGCTTTCCTCCACCTGACTGGAGGCAGGGCCCCTCTAATACCTGTTATCATATCCATAATTCACTCCTTGTGCAGAAGTATCAACAGGATTAGGATCAAGGAAAGGACTGTGAGAAGAATTAGTCCTCCCACTCTGTCTAGGAAACCGCTCACTGTAGACTGGAGCAACAGATTTCCTGAAGGAATTGGAAAAATTCCTATTTCTGGTGGTTTTTCCTTGCAACTGGCATACCCTTGCTTCTACGGCTGAGGTAGGTTTTCCATCCTGCCTTCTCATGTCTTCTCCATGGTCACGTAGGTAAAACCACAACTCACCCCATGGTGTATTTCATCTCTCTCGAGGAGGGTAACACCTGGTTCTAACAGCTGAAATTCTGGAATGTACAGGTGGGGAGTAGGACATTTTTTCTTTAAGTTGTTGGAACTCCTCAGACAGATTCTCCACAGCCAAGATGCAGGCCTGTACAGAAGTATTCTCTTCACATTGTCGGAGTCGAGTGACCACATCACCCATGGGTGGTGCATCTCCTCTGAGATCCATTACTGTCAGTGAGGTAGAATATGATGGTGGTGCGCTCCGTAGAATCTTCCGTCATATGGGTCGTATGCACCAGACGTCATCTGGATCTTCGGATAACCGCACATTTCTCGAGTCATAATAAATCACCTCTTGCACGGCTAGTTCCCTCAGGTACTGGATACCTCTGTCTATGTTGACCCACTTGCCTGGATTACATGAAATCTCTTCCTTGAAGGGATACCTTTCCTTTACACCTGCCAGGAGCCGTCTCCAGAGGCTGCGGACTTGTGTCTCTTTTCCAATCGCTTTATCAATGCCTCCATCCATAGAGAGGGCTCCTAGCTGCCTGGCTTCTCTACCGTCTAACTCCAGACTACTGGCCCCCATGTCCCAGCATCTGAGCAACCATGTGACAATGGGCTCACCTTGATGATGGCGATAATCTTTTCAAATGTCTCGCAGCTCATTCATGTTTAGAGATCGGGTGGTTATCGTTTCATCTATGAGATCTTCATCACTCCTCCACTGAGTTCTTCCTTGGGGAGAAACGGAACGTTCTCTCTCTCTCTCGTTCTCGTGATGGTTGTGCTTTCTCTTCTTCCAATCGTCGTGATGGCCTTGGTTGTTCTTCTCCTAATCATCGTGATAACTCTGGTTCCTCTTCTTCCAGTTGTCACGGTGGCCCTAGTTCCTTTTCATCATCATCCTCTCCTTTACATACTGATTTTCGCACGCATTTCCTCTTCCTTAAGGGAGCAACTGATAACGTTGTAGTCTGAGTAGATGCAGTGCTTGTTGCAGGGGCTTGAGCACAACATTTGCTTTTGCGCCGAGCACCAGAAGCCAGGGTTTGAGTAGCTACAGTGCTTGGCACAGGGGTTGAGATAGCAAGCAAAATATCACAAGTAATGAATTGGTAGAAATTTCTAAATGGTTGATTAAACCTAAACATATATATAATTACACATACATTCATGAGACCTTGCAACAGGATTGCAACAGACCTGGCACCGGATGGGACCTGCCTTTCTCAGAGGGGAACCAGGGTCTTAGCTCAAAAGCTAGCAGGGCTCATTGGCAGGGCTTTAAACTAGATTTGAAGGGGGAGGGGAGGAATATCAAGAATGGTAAAGAGATGCTGGAAGTACCTGTAGAACAGAAGAAGGGAATTTCAGCCACTCCAGCCAAGAAGTCAGATTTATACCGCTGTCAGCATGGCACCAGTGCCAGCACCGAGGGTCCAGAAGCTGAGGAAGGATCGCAGGTATGTTCGAATGATCTTACACTGCCGTCCAAGAGAACCCCTGTCGCTCCAGCCAGCGAGTCGGCTTTGTCGGAGGCCCAGCTGAAGTGTATGTACACCAACGCACGCAGCACGGGAAATAAACAGGATGAGCTGGAGATGCGTGCACATGAGCAGGGCTACGACCTTATTGGCATCACAGAGACGTGGTGGGACGACTCCTATGACTGGAGTGTCAACATGGAGGGGTATAAGCTTTTTAGAAAGGACAGGAAGGGGAGACGAGGAGGGGGTGTCGCTCTCTACGTCAGCAACCGGCTGGAGTGCGTGGAGCTTCGCCTGGGGTTGGAGGAGGAGCTGACAGAGAGCTTATGGGTCAAGATTAGAGGACGGGGACGGATAGGGGATGTTACAGTAGGGGTCTGTTACAGGCCACCTGGCCAGGAGGACAGAGCAGATGAGGCGCTTTATAGCCAGATAGAAGCAGCCTCGCGGTCACAAGCCCTGGTCCTCATGGGGGACTTCAACCACCCTGACATCTGTTGGAGAGACAATACGGCAGGGCACAGGCAGTCCAGGAGGTTCCTGGAATGCGTGGATGACAACTTCCTCCTGCAGGTGATAGAGGAGCCGACAAGGAGGGGTGCCATGCTTGACCTTGTGCTCACCAACAGAGAGGGACTGGTGGGCGATGTGACACTTAAGGATAGCCTTGGCTGCAGTGACCACGACACGGTGGAGTTCAAGATCCATGGGGCAGCAAGGAAACTATACAGCAAGCTCTGTGCCCTAGACTTCAGGAAGGCGGACTTCGGCCTCTTCAAGGACCTGATGGGCAAAGTGCCGTGGGAGGCGGCCCTGGAGGGACAAGGGGCCCAGGAAAGTTGGTCCACATTCAAGGAGCACCTCCTCCAAGCTCAGCAGAGGTGCATCCCGATGAAGAACAAGTTGGGCAAAAAGACCAGGAAGCCCGCGTGGATGAGCAAGGAGCTCCTGGACCAACCGAAAATGAAGAGGTTAGCCTATAGAGGGTGGAAGCGGAGACAGATAGCCTGGGAGGAATACAGAGAAGCTGTACGAGTGACCAGGGATCAAGTGAGGAAGGCTAAAGCCCTGAAGGAATTAAATTTAGCAAGGGATATAAAAAGCAATAAGAAAAGCTTCTATAGGTATGTAGGGGACAAAAGGAAGTCCAAGGAGAACGTAGGCCCCCTCCGGAAGGATACTGGTGCTCTGATTACCCGGGACATAGAGAAGGCTGAGGTACTCAATGACTTTTTCGCCTCAGTTTTCACTGATAAAGCCTCTTGTCTTACTGCCCAAGCTGTGGAAAGAACTAGCAGGGACTGTGAGGATGAACCACCGCCCACTGTACTTGAAGAGCAGGTTCGGGAATATCTGAGGAACTTGAAGGTGCACAAGTCCATGGGACCTGATGAGATCCATCCGCGGGTCCTGAAGGAACTGGCGGATGAAGTTGCCAAGCCACTGGCTATTGTATTTGAGAAGTCGTGGCGGTCTGGCGAGGTCCCCGATGACTGGAAGAGAGGGAACATAACCCCCATTTTTAAAAAGGGAAACAAGGAGGACCCGGGCAACTACAGGCCGGTCAGCCTCACCTCTGTGCCTGGCAAGGTCATGGAGCAGATTCTCCTGGGAACCATGCTAAGGCACATGGAGAGCAAGGAGGTGGTGGGTGACAGCCAACATGGCTTCACCAAAGGCAGATCGTGCCTGACCAACTTGGTGGCCTTTTATGATGGGGTGACAGCATCGGTGGACAAGGGTCGACCAACGGATATCATCTACCTGGACTTGTGCAAAGCTTTTGACACTGTCCCGCACGACATTCTTCTCTCTAAACTAGAGAGGCATGGGTTTGATGGATGGACCACTCGGTGGATAAGGAATTGGCTCAATGGCCGCACTCAGAGAGTAGTGGTCAACGGCTCAATGTCCAAGTGGAGACCGGTCACGAGTGGCGTCCCTCAGGGGTCCGTGTTGGGCGCGGCCCTCTTCAACATCTTTGTCGGTGACGTGGACAGTGGCATGGAGTGCACCCTCAGCAAGTTCGCTGATGACACCAAGCTGTGTGGTGCTGTCGACACGCTGGAAGGGAGGGATGCCATCCAGAGGGACCTCGACAGGCTGGAGAGGTGGGCCCGTACCAACCTCATGAAGTTCAACCAGGCCAAATGCAAGGTCCTACATCTGGGTCGTGGCAATCCCAGGCACAAATACAGACTGGGCGGAGAATGGATCGAGAGCAGCCCTGAGGAGAAGGACTTGGGAGTACTGGTGGATGAGAAGCTCAATATGAGCCGGCAATGTGCTCTTGTGGCCCAGAAGGCCAACTGCGTCCTGGGCTGCATCAAGAGGAGTGTGGCCAGCAGGTCGAGAGAGGTGATTCTTCCCCTCTACTCTGCCCTCGTGAGACCTCACCTGGAGTACTGCGTCCAGTTCTGGAGTCCCCAACATAAGAAGGACATGGACCAGTTGGAGAGGGTCCAGAGGAGGGCCACGAAGATGATAAGAGGGCTGGAGCACCTTTCCTATGAGGACAGGCTGAAAGAGTTGGGGCTGTTCAGCCTGGAGAAGAGGAGGCTCCGGGGTGACCTTATAGCGGTCTTCCAGTACCTCAAGGGGGCCTACAGGAAAGATGGGGAGAGGCTGTTCAGGAGGACCAGTTGTGATAGGACAAGGGGTAATGGTTTTAAAATAGAGGGAGGTAGATTCAGGTTGGATATTAGAAAAAAATTTTTTACCATGAGAGTTGTAGAACACTGGAACAGGTTGCCCAGAGAGGTGGTGGATGCTCCATCCCTGGAGACGTTCAAGGCCAGGTTGGATGAGGCCCTGAGCAACCTGATCTAGTTGGAGATATCCCTGTTCCTTGCAGGGGGGTTGGACTAGATGACCTTCGAAGGTCCCTTCCAGCCCTAACCATTCTATGATTCTATGATTCTATGATTCTATGATTATATTGCGTAGAGTATTCCAATGATATTCTATATTCCCAAAATTTGCATAAGCTTTTGTAAATGGTCTGGAAGGGGAGGGGAAAATGAAGGGAGACGTCCCCCTCATGTATCGACTCTACAAAGGAAAAAAGCTACTGCTGTAATTGGCAACGACATCAGCCAGGTGGCATTTAAAATTAATAAATGAAGTCCACATCACCACCCTCCTCTACAACACTGATTATAGGTCCAGAACTGGTCCCAACACCCATGATTTTATCAGCACCACACAGCACAGCAATACTCTTAATTAGCGCAAAAATGCCTTTCATCCCAGTCCAACACCCAGAGATAGTAAACCACGAAAAAATACAGTCAAACAGCATACGCGGTAGATAAGGTGCTAAATTATACAGCTCTGAAAACAACTGTGAGAGCACGTAAAACAATATTCCGGCCAACAACATCCAAGAAAATGTAATGAACAATTACAGCAAATTTGTTTTAACACATTCCGGTCAAATCTGCTGTTATCAAAACCCTTCGGGCCCCATGTTGGGTGCCACAAAGGACTGTCATGGTTTAGGCCGCTCCGGCAACTAAATGCCACACAGCTGCTCGCTCACCCTCCCCCACCCCTCGGGGATGAGGAAGAGAATTAAAGGGGAAAAGGGAAAGAGACCCGTGGGTTGATAAAGAACAATTTAATACTACTAATAATAATATATGAATATATACATGTTTATAATTATAATAATATATACAAATAAGTGATGCACAGTGAAATTGCTCACCACCCCTTGACCAAGGCCTGTCCAGTCCCCAGACTAATGATCCCAAAACAGATAAGTCCTGACACCACAATCCCGGACAAGCGAGAGGCCCGAAAAGAGAGAGAGAGAGAGATAGCACTGCAAGAGTTCGAGAGTAAAAGCCCTTGAAGAGCAAAGGCCCTTCTTTCTGGCTAACCCTCATTTTTATACTGGGCATGATGCTGCATTGTTACCCAACAATAAAGGGGTTAAAGTTTCATGAAGGGTTTAGTAGGCAGTAGGTGATTTATACATACTTAAAGAAACTAACAAGATGACCATCCTTGAAGCTGTCAGGAGTGATTAAAAGGGAGACTCTTTATCAAGAACTGTCTGCCCTTGGAGGGAACATCCCAGAAACTGCATAAACTTTGTTCTTATGTTTTTCTGAACTGTGAACATGCAGTGACTTGGGGGAAAAGGTAATTTTGGCAGGGGGAGATCACAACCACCGACTCACAGACCACCTACCCTAAACATACCCCAGACCCAAAAGAAAGGGGCAGAGGAAGAGGACTGAGCATGTGAAGTAATTTACATGTAAATCGAGAGAAAATTAACCAATTGTTTAAGAATATGTAAATATGTTATGAATACGCATGATTGTAGTGTATAACTAAGTTTCTGTCCAGAAGCCAGGTGTGCATGATAGGAGGAGATATTCCCTGTGCACCTGGCGCCGTAATAAAGAATGTTGCTTTCTAAAACTCCAAAATGAGTCTTGGAAAGTTCGATTTCAATTGCACCGACTTTTCGGGTATCAGCATGATATGGAATACTTCATTGGCCAGTTTGGCCCTCAGTCCTAAGTCTAAGTACAAATCATAAGGAGAGTCATGGACCCTTTGTCCTGGCTCTGCTCCCCATCAGCCTGGTGTGCTCCTGCACTGGTAAAAACATGGCAAGCTGAAAAGTCCTTGAGACCTCAGTGCCAACTATAAACATCAGTGCGCTGTCAGCATTCTTCTCAGAGCAATTCTCGGACTAAAACCAAAACACAGAGCTCTTTTAGCTGCTAAAAAGAACTAACTCTGACCCAGGTGAAACCAGGACACTGTCAAATCCATGTCTCTCAGGGTCAATCCAATTGTGTAAAATGTTTTGGACAAGTCCAGGTAGATGTTGTCAATTGCTCTTCCCTTATTCACCAGTGCCGTAACCCCATCGTAGAAGGCCACCAAATTTGCCAGGCACAATTTGCCCTTATTGAAGCTATGTGGACTGTCAACAATCACCTCTCTTTTTTTAACATGTGCCTTAGCATAGTTGCCAGGAGAATCTGCTCCATGATTTTGCCAGGCATAGAGGTGAGAGTGACTGGCATGTAGTTACCTGTAAAATGCTTCTTTACACCTTTTTTTTATAAATGCCTTCCATCTAGAAGCAAAAAAAAAAATTCATATTTAGGATCTTTAGGAAGGAGAGGCAGGGGAGAAGAGGAGGTGTCACCCTCTATGTCAAAGACCGAATGGAGTGCATGGAGCTCTGCCTGGGGATGGATGAGGAGCTGACCAAGAGCTTATGGGACAGGGTTAAAGGGAGGGCAGGGACAGGTGGTATGATAGTGGGGGTCAGGCCAACTGACCAGGAAGACCCAGCAGATGAGGCCCTCTATAGACAGATAGGAGCAGCCTCAAATTCATGAGCCCTGATCGTCAGGGGGAACTTCAACCACCGTGATATCTGTTGGAGGGACAACGCAGCAGGGCATGAGCAATCTAGGATGTTCCTGGAATGCATTGATGATAACTTCATTCTCCAAGTGACAGAGGAATCAACGCGGAGAGGTGCTATGCTGGACTTTGTTCTCACCAACAAGGAAAGGCTGATGGAAAACGTGTAGCTCAAGGGCAGCCTTGGCTGCAATGACCATGAAATGATCCTTAGGGAGGCAAGGAGGGCGCTCAGCAAGCTCCCTACCCGGGATTTCAGGAGAGCAGACTTTGTACTCTTCAGGGATCTCCTTGGTAGAGTATGATGGGATGAAGCCCTGGAGGAAAGAGAGGCCCAAGAAAGCTGGCTAATATTCAAGGATCACCTCCTCCAAGCTCAGGAGCAGTGCTTCCCAACAAAGAGAAAGTCAGGTAGGAACACCAGGAGGCCTGCATGGATGAATAAGGAGCTCCTGGACCAACTCGGACACAAAAAGGAAGCCTACAGAGGGTGGAAGCAATGACAGATAGCCTGGGAAGAATACAGAGAAATTGTCTGAGCAGCCAGAGATCAGGTTAGGAAAGCTAAAGCCCTGATAGAGTTAAATCTGGCCAGGGACATCAAGGGCAACAAGAAAAGCTTCTATAGGTATGTCAGTGATAAAAGGAGGACTAAGGAAAATGTGGGCCCTCTCCAGAAGGAAACGGGAAACCTGGCTACCTGGGATATGCAGAAGGCTGAGGTACTCAATGACTTCTTTGCCTCAGTCTTCACTGGCAAGAGCTCCAGCTGCACAGCCCAAGTCACAGAAGGCAAAAGCAGGGACTAGGAGAATGAAGAATGGCCTTCTTAGAAAGAACCACTTAGATGGTTCGAGACCATCTAAGGAACTACAGAAGGTGCAACAAGTCCATGGGACCTGATGAGAGGCATCTGCAGGTCCTGAGGGAACTGGCAGATGAAGTTGCTAAACTGTTATCCATCATATTTGAGAAGTCGTGGCAATCTGGTGAAGTTCCCACTGCCTGGAAAAGGGGAAACATAGCCCCCATTTTTAAAAAGGGAAAAAAGGAAGACCCAGGGAACTACAGGCCAGTCACTCTCACCTCTGTGCCCGGCAAGATCATGGAGCAGATCCTCCTGGCAACCATGCTAGGGCACATGGAAAATAAGGATGTGATTGGTGACAGTCCACATGTTTTCACTAATAAGGGCAAATTGTGCCTGACAAATTTGGTGGCCTTCTACGATGGGGTTACAACATTGGTGGATAAAGGAACAGCAACTCATGTCATCTACCTGGACTTGTGCAAAGCATTTGACACTGTCCTGCATGACATTCTTTTCTCTACATTGGAGAGACATGGATTTGATGAATGGACCACTCGGTGGATAAGGAATTGGCTGGATGGATGCACTCCAAGAGTTGCAGTCAACGGCTCGATGTCCAAGTGGAGACCAGTGACAAGTGGTGTTCCTCAGGGGTCAGTATTGCGGCCAGTGCTGTTTAACATCTTTGTTGGCGACATGGACAGTGGTATTGAGTGCACCCTCCACAAGTTTGCTGACAACACCAAGCTGTGTGGTGTGGTCGACACGCTGGAGGGAAGAATTTGTGGATGCCTCATCCCTGAAAGTGTACAAGGTCTGGTTGGATGAGGCTTTGAGCAATCTGATCTAGTGGAAGGTGTCCCTGCCCATGGCAGGGGGGTTGGAACTAGATGATCTTTAACATCCCTTCCAACCCTAACCATTCTATGATTCTATTTCTTAGCATCAGTGTTTTACTATGTGGTTAAACAATAACAGAGCAAAGTCCCCTCCTGATATGAACAGCAGAAAAAAATTCAGTGTCATGGGCTCCATTTACATCTAGATCTGATTCCTACAGTTAATACCACATACATGGTCCAAATTCATAAATACCACTGAAATACATTGCCTCTGTACCATGATTAATCCAACACCTACGGAGAGTATAAATTCTGGAGGCGACAGCTGCTCTTCTGTACAAGAACAAATCCAGAGTACAGTAGACAATAGGAAATTTATTCTAGGACTGTGCAGACATAATTGAGCCTATTTTGCTCAAATGAATAGAAAGAATTTATACTTATAATTTCCATTAACAAGCACTCCCCTAATAAATCTATTGTCCCTTCTGAATATATGTTCCCACCTACTTCCCCATGAGTCTCCGATTAGTTTGGTTTCTTGGACTGTGAATTCAAACCGCCTCCCAGAAAGAGTAATCAGGCCATGCACTTACCTGGGGTCTACAAATAGAGGGGTAACATATTGCATAGACACCTGACTTGCATTTGATTTTCCCGCATTGGACACACAAGCACACATACACACTTATTTTTATCTACTGAAGAAAAAAAAAAAAAAACGAGAAAAAGATTCAGGTTTCTTTTAAAAGTAAGATATAAAGGTCAGTAGAGATAGACAGTCCCTCTGGGATGCAACTTCTAGCAAGATGTCCTGGTTTTAGCTGGGACAGAGTTAGCTCTTCTTTTTAGCAGCTAGAAGAGCTCCGTGTTTTGGTTTTACTCAGAGGCTCGCTCTGAGAAGAATGTTGATAGCAAGTTGATGTTTGTGGTTGGACGTGAGACTCCAAGGACTTTTCAGTGTGCCGGAGTGCAGAAGCACAGCGGGATAAGGGGGGAGCGTAGCCGGGACAAGGGGGACACGATTCCCCTTGTGATTTGTGGTGGAACTTAAGATTGAGGGCCAAACTGGCCAATTAGTATTCCATATCATGCAGCGTCATGCCCAGTATAAAAGTGAGGGACAGCCGGAAAGAAGGGCTTTTTGCACTCTTGCTCTTTCACTGCTTTTGCTCTATTGCCTTTTTCCCCCCTCTCTCTTCCAATATTCCCACTCTTGGAGTACTATTTCTCTCTCTCTCCCCCCTCTCTATTTCAGGGCCTCGTGTTCATCCGGGATTGCAGCTTCGGGACGAGACAGGCTTCGCATAAGACGGGGTGGTGAGCATCTACACTGTGTAGCACTTAACTGTATTAAATTGTTCTTATCTCAACCCACGGGTTTCCTGTTTCTCCTTTAATTATCTCCCTCATCCCTGGGGGTGAGGGAGGGTGAGTGAGCGACTGTGTAGGGTTTGGTTGCTGGAGTGGCCTAACCCACGACACAAGAACAGCTACTCTTTCCCTAGAGTATCTCAGATGAATAACTTAATCCTTTTCCATGCGCATCTTCTTCCTTCTAGGTCCAAATATTTTCTTTTGTCCTTTACTAACAACCAATCATTCCTTTCCTTCTGTACAGGTTTTGACTAGAAGAAAGTTTTCTTCAAAGCAGCCCGTATAGTGCTGTGTTTTGGATTTATGATCAAAACAGTGTTGATAACACAGGGATGTTTTAATTGCTGAGCAGTGCTTACACAGCGTCAAGGCCTTTTCTGCTTCTCACATCACCCCACCAGCGAGGAGGCTGGGGGTGCATAAGAAGTTGGGAGGGGACACAGCTGGGACAGTTGACCCCAACTGACCAAAGGGATATTCCATACCATATGACATGCTCAGCATATAAAGCTGGGGGAAGAAGAAGGAAGGGAGGGACGTTCAGAGTGATGGTATTTGTCTTCCCAAGTCACTGTTACGTGTGATGGAGTCCTGCATTCTGGGAGATGGCTGAACACCTACCTGCTGATGGGAAGTAGTGAATTAATTCCTTATTTTCCTTTGCTTGCACTCGTGGCTTTTGCTTTCTCTATTAAACTATTTTTATCTTAACCAATGAGTTTTCTGACTTTTATCCTTCCAATTCTCTCCCCCATCCCACTGCAGAGGGAGCAAGCGAGGGGCTATGCGGGGTTTAGCTGCCTGCTGGGGTTAACACACAACACCTTCCCTCAGCAGTTCATCTCTGCTAAAATGGCATGCTGTCGTGGTTTAGCCCAGCCGGCGACTAAGCTACCACACAACCGTTCGCTCACTCCTCCCCTCAGTGAAGTGGAGAGGAGAAAAATGTAATAAAAGGACCGAGGGTTGAGACAAGAACAGAGGGAGCACCCACCAACCATGGTCCCGGGCAAAACGGACTCGGCTTGGGAACAAAACAATTCAATTTATTAACAGTTACTTGAGAGGATAAAGAGAAACAAAAGCCATATCTTAAAAACAACACCTCCCCCCTTCCCGTCTTTCCTTTCTTCCGGGCTCTACCTCCTCCCTCAGCGTCCCAGGGGGACAGGGAGTGGGGGAGTGCAGGTCAGTTCATCCCATGTTGTTACTGCTGCTCCTTTTCTTAAAGGAGGAGGAGTCTTTACACCCTTTTCCCTGCTCCAGTGGATCCCCTACTCACGAGGCAGTCCACAGACCTCCAACATGAGTCCTGTCCGCGGGATGCAATCCTTACCCATCGGATTGCTCCAGCGTGGGCTGTTACCATAGTCACAGATTCTTAGGGAGTTGCCACTCGCTCCGAGGTGGATCGTCCCACAAACATTAGATGCGCCTGTACTTTGTCGTGCGTCCCATTCTCCACGATCTCTCTCAGGCTCAGCATCTCTTCTCTAACGTGGGCTTCTCCACAGGCTGCGAGTGGGTCTCTGCTCCACTGAGTCTGTCCCAGCTGCAGGGATGTCACTGCCATCTCGCCACTGGTTGCAGGGGAAACTCAGCTCCAGTACACCTCCTCCCGTCCCATCTTCACTGACCCAGTGTCGGTGTGGCTGTTTCTCTCAGATCTCAGTCCTCTCTGGGTGAACTTGGCCCAGCAGACACCCCGGAAGCGGGGCGCTTCCGAGTTCTCCAAGCGGCGCCACCGCAGCCATCTTCAGCCGAGTGGTGCCGGCCTGGCACGGGCAGCCACCCGGCCAGGACGTGGGGAGCAGGGGCAGTGCCCTCCTCCCTTCTCTCCTCACTCTCGGGCAACGCACCTTTTCCGGTTCCTTTGTCCCAACTTAAATAGGGCAATTCGCAGAGGCGCTGATTGGCCCAACCCCGGCCCGAGGGGGATGGGAGTCAGATCTGGTGGCCAGAGACAGGTGTGACCGGGTTCCGAAACCAGAGAAGTCACAGGGAGCAAATACCCTCTCCGCCACCAGAACTCCTTCACACAAACTCAGCACACATGCCCAACTCCTTCTCCAAGGAAGAATAATTATTTTTTGGTCTGACATCCCAACAGCCCATTCTTTGCAACAACATACCTAAGTATAGCATACATCAGTCTTAAGCTGTTGATCTAGGCCACAGCTTGAATCACAGGAAGAAATCCTGGCTCTGATGAAGTCCTGGACTTTGGAGGGTTGAGCCAGGATTTCCTCCCAGATACTCAGAGACTGAAGATGCACTCTAGGCAAATCCCACCTCCTGGTAACACAATGAAGACTAAAATCAGCAAAAGCATCCAAGTGTTATAAAACATTGCAGTTTGGTGCAGTTTGAAAGCTGTGACATTAGCTACTGTTACAAGCAATATTTATGAGCATGGATATAGTCCTATCCCAATAGGGTGAAAATTTTTTAAATTGGAAGTAGTCTCTGAATATCAACTAGAAGATGATGTTAACGTGACACTGCAACCAAGGCATGTTAGCCATGTCTTTAGCACCTGTGTCAGTTGGACACTTGAAGATCACCACTATAAAGTGCAAGATACCATTTCACAAAAGATAAAGTCAGTAGAACTTGAACTTTTATAGAGGTAGATGGCATAAGGACTTTCCATATTTGTATCCACTGTAGTAAAAAAAAAAAAAAAAATTAAAAGTAGAACTGATATTACTTGAAAAGGAGAAAAATTAACAACTATCACTTCTAAAGGGAAGTTGGGAAAGAACAACAGTGAAATACAATTTGAGACATAAGCATGATTTTTAGATCACTCATTTGAACAGTCAAATACAATTTTTTTTCAGCCAATCACAGATATTAGACTGCAGGTGAAAAAAAACCCAAACAAACAAATTTGCTAAAACATTATACCTAGCTTAATTACTGATCACGCAAAGCACAGTTATGTCTGTTTCTCCCTGCAAATTTAAATCTCCAACCTAGAAGGTGGTATTCTTACATTTTCATAATAAGTATCAAAAATCTCAAGTATCCTGAAGCCAATTTAAATTATGATCTCAATTTTATTTTCTTCTCCCATGGTAGAGCTTATAGGGATTTATGAGGCTCAACTGATAGTACCTTCTTTTTCTTTGTCTGGATACCATGGTTTCCAGGGTCATTTCAAGCATCTGTGCTTGTGTGTAGTGCTGATGTAATCCTCACAAAGACAGCATGACTCTTCATCCCTTTCTAGCTGCTGGTCTACACAAAACATTAATGTCTGCTACAGCTGCAAGTTAGGGGAAGCTGGTCCTTTAGTCAAAGCATTAGACTTATTCTTTCAGCTCTGAAACTCTTAGGGTCACATCCCTCACTGAACAGACACTTGAACAAACTTCCACATGAGGGTGCAGAACATGTGTGAAACCAACATCCCTCCTGCTCCTCTCCTGATTTCTTTTAGGGCTGCTAACAAAGATCTCATGAAGGATGTTTTTCAATAAAAGTTGTTTCCTATCTAACTCACTCTCTTCCTCATTAAGTAAAGATATCACCAGTCACACTCGAAGTGTTAATGGCCCCTTCACGTTCTGTAAACTGCTTGTGAATCTAGCGATCTTAACTTTTACAGGTTTGAAAATACCTGGGGAGGCATGTTTTCTTTTGTGAACAACTCTTGAATTAACTTGAAATGAGTTTTCAATTGAAAACTGAAATTTCAGAAGGAAAAAGGTAAACATGACAGTATGCTTTTAGTTATAAGTACATAGAAACTTGGCAGCCTGCCCTCAGAATCAGGAGGTTGGATGACCCCTGGAACTTGATGATTAGGCATGACAAGGCTCACTGCCGTTTAGTTCAAATCAAGCTCCTTTTACTGTTGAACAAGAATTGCAAACATATTGCATTCAATTGATGAAGTCATGCACTATAGAGTAGATTGTGAGAATACATGGAGTCTTCCAGTCAGGATCAGATATTTGCACTAAAATTATTTTAATATTAAAGGCAAAAAACCACCAAACAAAACCACACACCCCCCAGTCCAATTCACCAAGAACTACCTTTCTTTATCCCTACTCAGCTAACCATCTGAACAATAAACACATGAATAAGGTTTACTGAACTCAGTGGGATTATTCATAGATGTGAATTTAGGCACAAATGTAAAGCACACAGTTGGAATGGTGATTTGGAGGTAAGAAATGGAACTACCCTGGCTTCAGAGTTGCCGACCAAAGTGATGGCAAAAGGGTCAACTCTCACAAAGAGGAGGGAAGGAATGCTTTGTAAGCACTGGACAGACAGTGGGCAGACAATAGCTCCAAAATAAGCTTGGCCACTGAACTATATCCCTCACTGTGGAGGGATATAGATGTGGAGCAGCAAAGCTGAACATGGGTTACCAACACAGAATAATCTGACAGCCCACTAAAATACTCCACTTATGTATTTTTCTAAGCCCTCATAGATGTTATTTGCACAGTCACAGATGTTACCAGTATTTTCTCATAACATTTTTTTTTGGAGCATGATTTGATTTTCTTAAACAGAAATCTTGTCATAAGCATTAAACCCACAAAATTCCTCCAGGAAGCGTCTTGATAAAAGCTCCATTTTGCCCATACTGACAAGCTTTCACGACTTAAGGAATCTGCTGTAGAGTCAATAGTTGATCTTGCTTGATGGAACTGGCAGGGTCCATTACAGTATCCAGCATAAAAGAAAAAGCAAAGATACTGACCTCTCTCTTCAGTCTTGTGGCTTAACTCTTTTTCTTCCTCACCACTGCTGGAGCTCTCTGTTTTTTCCTTCATTTGTTCCAGCTGATCCAAGTTAACCCATCCAACCAGCTCAAAATTACGACTCACCTTAAAAGAAATGGTTTTGTCAACAATAAACACCATCAACTATTGAAAAAAAAACAACCCACCAACAAAGCTATAGTCTGAAATGGAAAATTTATCAGGCACTGGTCAAATACATACTTGTTTCCCTTCGAACACAAATACATTCACTGTTAATGACCTTTCCTTTTTATACTAAATTTCTCCATTTTGCTTCTCAAGTAGATTCTATTATTTGAGAAGCTTTCCTCATTTTGAGGTATTGAAAGTAAAAAATCCAAGCAATGCTAAGCACTCTTGTATCCCTCCTTTCATGGGAGTGTAAAACTGATAGGATCAAGCATCACTATTGCACACCATCACTGCAGAAAAATCTTTTATTCAGCTTCATGTGTGAAAAGATGGGACCTGAGTGACCACTTTGACAGACAGAGCCCAAGTCATCGACTGTTCTTATAGACATTTAGGGGTGGGGGGCATGGAATGGGGGAATAGCTGCCCTGGTGTGGGTTCTCCATAGACTGGAGTTCCTTTGAGAGTATCTGCTCCACAATGAAGCACCTCCTACTTCTCTGTTGTTTCCCCCAATTCCCTCCTCCTCTCAGTTTCCTTGTTCTCTCTACAGTACCACCTACTCTCTCCATCATTTTCTGCCCTTTTTAAAATATGTTTTCAAAGAGGTGCCACCAGCTTCACTCATGGGCTCAGCTTTAGCCAGCAGTGGGTCCATTAATGAGCTGGCTGGAACCATCTCTGTCCGGCACAGGGCAGCCCCTGAACTCCCTCCACAGAGGCCATCCTTGCAGTCCCCGCCCTCCCTGCTACAAAAACCTTGCCATGTCCACCCAATACAAGCATATAACTTAAGATAGCACATATTGTGAGAAGCGATCAGGAGCTGCCCTGTGCCAGACAGAACCAATTGTAGCCAGCTCTGCAATGGACCCATAGCTGGCTAAAGCTGAGTCAATCAGCAAAGCCAGTGGTGCCTCTATGATAACATATTTAAGAAAGGGTAAAACACTGCATGGCAGTATGGGGGGGGGGGGGGGGGAAGTGTGAGAAACAACCCTGCAGACACCAAGGCCAGAGAAGAAGGAGTGGGAGGAGGTGTTCCAGGCACCAGAACAGAGATTCCCCTGCAGCCCATGGACAGGACCACACTGGAGCATGGGCTGAAGGAACTGCAGCCCATGGAGAGCCCATGCAGAAGCAGGTTCTTCTGACAGGAACTGCAACCTGTGGAGAGGACCCATATTGGAGCAGTTTGTGAAGGACTATGTGCCCTGTGGGAGGGACTCTATGCTGGAGCTGAGGAAAAGTGTGAGGAGGAAGGAGCGGCAGAGAGGAACTGCTATGAAATGACTGCAACTCCCATTCCCCATATCCTCGTCATCACTCGGGGTGGGGGGAGAAGGTAGAGGAGTGGGGAATGAAGCAGTGAAGCTGAGCTTGGGAAAAATAGGCTGGGATGGGGGGAGAAGGTGTTAAAGGTTGTTTGTTTCTCACCATCCAACTCTATTTTAATTATCAACAAATTAACTTAATTTTCACAGAATCAAAGAATATTAGGGATTGGAAGGGACCTCAAAGGATCATCTAGCCCAATCCCCCTGCCTGAGCAGGACCACCTAGATTAGATCACACAAGAACGCCTCCAGGTGGGTTTTGAACATCTCCAGAGAAGGAGACTCCATAACCTCTCTGGGCAGCCTGTTCCAGTGTTCTGTTACCCTTACTGGGAAGAAGTTCTTCCTCATGTTTAAGCGGAACCTCCTATGTTCCACCTTATATCCATTTCCCCTTGTCCTATCATTGGATGCCACTGAGAAGAGCCTGGCTCCATCCTCATGACAGTCACCCTTTACATATTTATAAACATTAATGAGGCCCCTCCTCAGTCTCCTCTTCTCCAAGCTAAAGAGACCCAGCTTCCTCAGCCTTTCCTCATAAGGGAGATGCTCCACACCCTTAATCACCTTTGTGGCCCTGCACTGGACTCTCTCAAGCAGTTCCTTGTCCTTCTTGAACTGAGGGGCCCAGAACTGGACACAATATTCCAGATGCAGCCTCACCAGGGCAGAGTAGAGGGGGAGGAGAACCTCTCTTGACCTACTAACCACACCCCTTCTAATACACCCCAGGATGCCATTGGCCTTCTTGGCCACAAGGGCACGTTGCTGGCTCATGGTCATCCTGCTGTCCACCAGGACCCCCAGGTCCCTTTCCTCTGTGCTGCTCCCCAACAGTTCAGTCCCCAACTTGTACTGGTACATGGGGTTGTTCTTACCCAAATGCAAGACTCTACACTTGCCCTTGTTGTATTTCATTAAATTTCTCCCCGCCCAACTCTCCAGCCTGTCCAGGTCTCTCTGAATGGCAGCGCAGCCTTCAGGTGTGTCAGCCACTCCTCCCAGTTTAGTGTCATCAGCAAACTTGCTGACCATGCACTCTATCCCCTCATCCAAGTCATCGATGAATATGTTGAACAATACTGGTCCCTGTACCGACCCTTGAGGGACTCCACTGATTACAGGCCTCCAATTGGACTCTGTCCCATTGACCACTACTCTCTGGCTTCTATCCTTCAGCCAGTTCACAATCCACATCACTACCCGATCATCCGGACCACACTTCCTCAGTTTAGCTGTGAGGATGCCGTAGGAGACTGTGTCAAATGCTTTACTGAAGTCAAGATAGACCACATCCACTGCTCTACCATCATCCACTCACTGGGTGATGTCCTCATAAAAGGCTATCAGGTTTGTCAAGCATGACTTCCCCTTAGTGAAGCCATGTTGACTGCCCCTAATGACCCTCTTATCCTTGATATGCCTAGAGACAGCACCAAGGATAAGTTGTTCCATCATCTTTCCAGGGATGGAGGTGAGGCTGACTGGTCTATAGTTACCTGGGTCTTCCTTCTTGCCCTTTTTGAAGACCGGAGTGACATTTGCTTTCCTCCAGTCCTCAGGCACCTCCCCCGTTCCCCATGATTTAGCAAAGATGATGGCGAGTGGCCCGGCAATGACATCCGCCAGCTCCCTCAGCACCCGCGGGTGCATCCCATCAGGACCCATGGACTTATGGATGGCCAGGTTGCTTAACTGGTCCCTAACCAAGTCCTCATCAACCAGGGTAGACTCCTCCTCTATCCTGACTTCCTCAGGAGCCTCAGGGTTCCGGGGCTCATCAGGATAGCCTCCAGCAGTATAGACTGAGGCAAAGAAGGCATTCAGTAACTCTGCCTTCTTCTTATCCTCTGTCACCAGGGCACACTCCTCATTCACCAGTGGGCCTACATTGCCTCTAGTGTTAGTTTTATCTGCAATGTATTTAAAGAAGCCCTTTCTGTTGTCCTTGACCTTTCTTGCAAGGTTTAATTCCAAGGAGGTCTTAGCTTTCCTAGTTGCCTCCCTACATCCTCTGACGGCAGACCTATATTCCTCCCAAGTGGCCTGCCCCTCCTTCCATGATCTGTACACTCTCTTTTTCCACTCGAGTTTGCCCAACAGTTCCCCATTTAATCATGCAGGTCTCTTGGTGCCCTTTCTTGACTTCCTACCTGTTGGGATGCACCGGTCTTGAGCTCGGAAGAAGAGGTCCTTGAAGGCTAACCAACTATCTTGGGCCCCTTTACCTTCCAGTACTCTGTCCCATGGGATTTCTCCTAGCAATTGTTTGAAAAGATCAAAGTTGGCCCTACTGAAGTCCAGGGTTCTAGTTCTGCTAGGTATTCTCTTCCTGCCACATGAGATCCTGAACTCCACCATTTCATGGTCACTACAACCAAGACTACCCTCGACCTTCAGCGCTTCAACCAGACCCTCCTTATTAGTGAGAATAAGATCCAGCAGTGCTCCTCTCCTAGTAGGCTCATCCACCATTTGCATCAGGAA
This sequence comes from Tauraco erythrolophus, assembly GCF_009769465.1. Classification (NCBI taxonomy): domain Eukaryota; kingdom Metazoa; phylum Chordata; class Aves; order Musophagiformes; family Musophagidae; genus Tauraco; species Tauraco erythrolophus. The sequence goes on from NC_141497.1 coordinate 11,454,691, forward strand.
GTTATCATCAATGCACTGAAGGAGCCTCCTGGACTGTGGATGGCTGGCTGAGTAGGCCTTCCAGCAGATATCAGGATAGTTGAAGTCCCCCATGACAACCAGGGCCTGCATTTGCGAGACTGCTGTCAGCTGCCTGTAGAAGGCCTCATCAACCTTCTTATCCTGATCCGGTGGTCTGTAATAGACACCAATAACAGTATCACACATGCCAGATTGTCCTTTAATTCGCACCCACAAGCTCTCAACTTGCTCCTGGTCCGCCCCTGGACAGAACTCAATGCACCCTAGTTGCTCCCTCACGTAAAGAGCAACTCTACCACCTCACCTTGCTGGCCTGTCTTTCCTGAAGAGGACATAGCCATCCATGACCACATTCCAGTCATGTGAGCTGTCCCACCAAGTCTCAGTAATTGCTACCAGATCATAACCCCCTGATCAAACACAAATTTCTAACTCCTCCTGTTTGTTCCCCATGCTGCGTGCATTGGTGTACAGGCATTTCAGAGAGCCAGCTGAGCACACCGATGTCACCCTAGGGGGGTGGGAGGCCTTATTCCCTGAGCCTAGTTTACTGAGCCCAGTTATATCCCCCTCCCCCTTCAAACCTAGTTTAAAGCCCTCTCCATGAGCCCCAACAGCTCATGAGCAAGAATCCTTTTCCCCCTTTGAGACAGCTGAAATCCATCAGTTGCCATCAGAACCAGGTCTGTGAAAGCCTCCCCATGATCAAAGAAAACAAATTTCTGTCAGTGGCACCAGCCTCTGAGCCATCTGTTAATCAAGTGTGTTTTCCTGTTCCTATCTGTATTCTTTCCTGTCACTAAAGGGATTGAGGAAAACACTACCTGCACTCCTGACCCTTCAACCAATCGCCCCAATGCCCTGAAGTCCCTTTTGATGGCTTTTGGACCTCTCTCTGTTACCTCATCAGTTCCGACCTGCATGACCAGTAATGGATAATAATCAGAGGGCTGTACCAGACCAGGGAGTTTCCTAGTGACATCCCTGACCCGGGCCCCAGGGAGGCAGCAGACTTCCCTGTGGGTTGGGTCTGGTCGACATATTGGCCCCTCTGTTCCCTTCAGAAGGGAATCACCTATGACAATTACCCTCCTTCTTTTTTTAATAGAGGCAGTCAGAATGCATGGGCCAGACTGTCTCACCTTAGGCAACCCCCTGGGTGGGCCCTCATCTATATTTTCCTCTTCTGATGGGGTTTTAATGCCAATGGCAGTCCGACTAGGCTTTGGTGACACCTCCAAGCAGGGAGAACCATCATCCTCACTGTTATCCAGTTCCCCTTGCAGAGCACTGTACCTGTTATGTAAAGACACCTGGGGGGTTGGAGGAATTGCCAGGCAGTTGCGCTTGCCACACCGAGCAGGGACCTTGTGCCATTGCCCCGTCCCCTAATTCCTCACATTCCCTGATCCTCTTTAACCTCTCCACTTCTTCTTTCAGCTCTGCCACAACCAGATTATGGAAGCTGTCAATTTCCCTCTCACTTTCCCTAATTTTTCTTAACCTACTCACCTCCTCCCTGAGCTCCAACACCTCATCCTGGAGCTGTGCCACCCGGCTTAGCAGGTCATCAACCTGCTCACACCTCACACAGCCATCCTCAGGATTGCTCCCAGCTACCAGGGAAAAGCCATGACATTCCTCACAGCCTGTGACCTGAACGCCAATATCCCTTCGAGTGGGTGCTAAAAGCACAATTCTCCTCCTCCGAGAAGCCACCATGACTCCTTGATAAGGTGAAGCACTCCAAACTTTGTTGGAGACATGGACAGTGGGATCGAGTGCACCCTCAGCAAGTTTGCAGATGACACCAAGTTGCGTGGTGTTGTGGACATGCTGGAGGGAAGGGATGCCATCCAGAGGGACCTTGACAGGCAGGAGAGGTGGCCATTCTATAAAAAAATCCCATCCAACGAGCTGTAAGCAGCAGCAGTTGCCCCCTTGTTAGGCAGGAACAATAGGTTTGCTTGCCTCCTACTCGGTAAGGCAAGCCTCGTACTGAGGCTATTTATAGCCCAGTGACCCGCGGGTGTGCTGGCACCGCCCCGGCTCTCACAGCAACCTGCCTATGCTGGCACCGCCCCCAACAGCGGCAGATCTGGTCCCGGCTGGAAAATGCTTCAAGAAAGCCCCCAAACAGAGCTTTTCTTCGGCTTTTTTCTGTAGCAGCTCTCCCCAGTCGCAGTCTTACCTGCTCTGAAGTGGATCTCCACAGAATTTTTCCCCAAGTCCAGTCTGTTTTGCCCCTGACAGTAATTGGTAAGTGGTCTCCCTGTCTTGATCTATGAGCTTTTTCATCATTTTTTTTCCCTGTACTGGTTTTAATTGGGACAGAATTAATTTTCTTTACAGTAGCTTGTATGGGGCTATGTTTTGGAATTGTGCCAGAAACATTGTTGATAACACATGGATGTTTTAATTATTGCTGAGCAGCGCTTACACAGTGTCAAGGCCTTTTCTACTTCTCATACCGTTCCACCAGCGAGGAGGCTGGGGGTGCACAAGAAGTTGGAAGGGGACACAGCTGGGACAGCTGACTCCAACTGACCAAATGGATATTTCATATCATATGATGTCACGCTCAGCATATAAAGCTAGGGGGAGAAGAAGCAAGAGAGGGATGTTCGGAGTGATGGCATTTGTCTTCCCAAGTCACTGTTATGCGTGATGGAATCCTGCTTTTCTGAAGATGGCTGAACACCTGCCTGCCAATGGGAAGTAGTGAATGAATTCCTTATTTTGCTTTGCTTTTGTGCGTGGCTTTTGCTTTCCCTATTAAACTGTCTTTATCTCAGTCCATGAGTTTTCTCACTTTTACTCTTCTAATTCTCTCCCCTATCCCACCAGAGGAGAGTGAGCAAGTGACTCTGTGGGGCTGAGCTGACTGCTGGGGTTAACCCACAACACTGCCCTTGTCCTATTTGAGGAGGGGGAGTGAGAGAGTGACTGGGTGGGCCTCTCCCTGCCAGCCAAGATCAACCCACCACATGGTAGCATATCAGCTGTCCTAGTTTTGGCTGGGACAGAGTTAGTTCTTCTTCTTAGCAGTTAGAAGAGCTCTGTGTTTTGGATTAGTATGAGATTTTTTTTATGAGAAGACTGTTGATAGCATGCTGATGTTTATAGTTGGTGCTGAGACAATTAAGGACCTTTCAGCTTCCCGTGTTTTCCCAGTGTGCAGGAGCACAATAGGCTGGGAGGAGCATAGCCAGGACAAAGGGCCCACAACTCCTCTTAGGATTGGAACTTAGACTTAGGACTGAGGGCCAAAATGGACAATGGAATATTCCATATCATGCAACAACATGCCCAATATATAGATGAGAGTTGACTGGGAAGTTTGGAATTCTCTTCCAAGGTCTCTCTTGGACTCTTTGTCTCTCGGAGTTCTCTCTCTCTCTCTCACTCTCTTGTCAGGCCTCTCACTCATCCAGGATTGCGGTGTTGGGACTTACCTGTTTCAGGATTGCTTGCTGGGATGAGACAGGTGTTGGTCACTGGGTGGTGAGCAATTACATTGTGCATCACTTGTTTGCATATATTATTATAATTATATATTATTATTTTACATTATTACTTTTAATTTCATATTATTATTATTATTAAATTGTTCTTATCTCAACCCATGAGTCTCTTTCCCTTTTCCCCTTTAATTCTCTTCCCCATCCCCTGGGGGTGGTGGAGGGTGAGTGAGCAGCTGTGTGGTGTTTAGTTGCCAGCTGGGTTAAACTGTGACATCAGCAAATAGCAAGCTACCCTAAATATAGCAGTGTTTTAGTATCATGTTCCTAGAACTGACAGCTATGTTGAGGTTCTCTGACTTAACAAGTTATCTATTAGAGTTAACAAAGAATCATAGAGAATCATAGAATGGTTAGGGCTGGAAGGGACCTTCAAAGGTCATCTAGTCCAACCCCCCTGCAAGGAACAGGGATATTTCCAACTAGATCAGGTTGCTCAGGGCCTCGTCCAACCTGGCCTTGAACGTCTCCAGGGATGGAGCATCCACCACCTCTCTGGGCAACCTGTTCCAGTGTTCTACAACTCTCATGGTAAAAAATTTTTTCCTAATATCCAATCTGAATCTACCTCCCTCTATTTTAAAACCATTACCCCTTGTCCTATCACAACAGGCCCTCCTGAAGAGCCTCTCCCCATCTTTCTTGTAGGCCCCCTTGAGGTACTGGAAGACTGCTATAAGGTCACCCCGGAGCCTCCTCTTCTCCAGGCTGAACAGCCCCAACTCTTTCAGCCTGTCCTCATAGGAAAGGTGCTCCAGCCCTCTTATCATCTTCGTGGCCCTCCTCTGGACCCTCTCCAACTGGTCCATGTTCTTCTTATGTTGGGGGCTCCAGAACTGGACGCAGTACTCCAGGTGAGGTCTCACGAGGGCAGAGTAGAGGGGGAGAATCACCTCCCTCGACCTGCTGGCCACGCTCCTCTTGATGCAGCCCAGGATGCGGTTGGCCTTCTGGGCCGCAAGAGCACATTGCCGGCTCATATTGAGCTTCTCGTCCACCAGTACTCCCAAGTCCTTCTCAGGGCTGCTCTCGATCCATTCACCACCCAGTCTGTATTTGTGCCTGGGATTGCCACGACCCAGATGTAGGACCTTGCACTTGGCCTGGTTGAACTTCATGAGGTTGGCACGGGCCCACCTCTCCAGCCTGTCGAGGTCCCTCTGGATGGCATCCCTCCCTTCCAGCGTGTCGACGGCACCACACAGCTTGGTGTCATTGGCGAACTTGCTGAGGGTGCACTCCATGCCACTGTCCATGTCACCAACAAAGATGTTGAAGAGGGCCGGGCCCAACACGGACCCCTGAGGGACGCCACTCGTGACCGGTCTCCACTTGGACATCGAGCCGTTGACCACCACTCTCTGAGTGCGGCCATTGAGCCAACTCCTTATCCACCGAGTGGTCCATCCATCAAACCCATGCCTCTCTAGTTTAGAGAGAAGAATGTCGTGCGGGACAGTGTCAAAAGCTTTGCACAAGTCCAGGTAGATGATATCCATTGGTCGACCCTTGTCCACCGATGCTGTCACCCCATCATAAAAGGCCACCAAGTTGGTCAGGCACGATCTGCCTTTGGTGAAGCCATGTTGGCTGTCACCCACCACCTCCTTGCTCTCCATGTGCCTTAGCATGGTTCCCAGGAGAATCTGCTCCATGACCTTGCCAGGCACAGCGGTGAGGCTGACCGGCCTGTAGTTGCCCGGGTCCTCCTTGTTTCCCTTTTTAAAAATGGGGGTTATGTTCCCTCTCTTCCAGTCATCGGGGACCTCGCCAGACTGCCACGACTTCTCAAATACAATGGCCAGTGGCTTGGCAACTTCATCCGCCAGTTCCTTCAGGACCCGCGGATGGATCTCATCAGGTCCCATGGACTTGTGCACCTTCAAGTTCCTCAGATGTTCCCGAACCTGCTCTTCAAGTACAGTGGGCGGTGGTTCATCCTCACAGTCCCTGCTAGTTCTTTCCACAGCTTGGGTGGTAAGACAAGAGGCTTTATCAGTGAAGACTGAGGCAAAAAAGTCATTGAGTAACAGCCTTCTCTATGTCCTGGGTAACCAGAGCACCAGTATCCTTCTGGAGGGGGCCTACATTCTCCTTGGACTTCCTTTTGTCCCCTGCATACCTATAGAAGCTTTTCTTATTGCTTTTTATATCTCTTGCTGTCATGGTTTGATGGGGGGGGGGGGTGGTTCTGGTAGCAGGAGAAGGGTTTTGCTCCCTGCGACCTCCCTGGTTTTGGAACCGGGTTAGGGTTAGTTCTGGCCACCAGATCAGACTGCCATCTCCCTCGGGGTTGAGCCAATAGGGCGCCTCTGCGAATTGCCCTATTTATGTCAGGACAAAGGAACCGGAAAAGGTGCTTTGCCCAGGATCGAGCAGAGAAGGGAGGAGGACACTGCCCCTGCTCCCTGGCTCCCGGCCGGGCGGCTGCCTGTGTTGGGCCGGCGCCGCCCACGGAGAATGGTGGCGGCGGAGCCAGCTGGGGAACTCGGGGGCACCCCACTCCCGGGGTGCCCACTGGGCTGAGTTCACCTGGAGAGGACTGAGATCTGAGAGAAACAGCCGCATCGACAGCAGGTCAGTGAGGATGGAGCGGGAGGAGGTGTGCCGGAGCCGAGTTTCCCCTGCGGCTGATGGTGAGATAGCAGGCGGCCCCCCTGCAACCAGGACGGCCTCGGTGGAGCAGAGACCCACTCGCAGCCCGTGGGGAGAAGATGCCTGAGCCTGAGGATGGTCGTGTTGGGGTGCACGACAAGGCAGAGAGGCATCTGGAGTCTGCGTGACGACCCACGCTGGAGCGAGTGGCTACAGCTCCCTAAGTACCCGAGACTGTGGTAAAGTCCACACCGGAGCAATCTGTGGGGAAGGATTGTTTCCAGTGGGCTGGACTCACGCTGGAGAAGTTTGTGGATTTTTCCTCGTGGGTAGGGAATCCATTGGAGCAGGGGAAAAGGGTGTAAGGACTCCTCCTCCTTTAAGAAAGAAGCAGCAGTAACAGCACGGAATGAACTGACCTGCACTCCCCCAGTCCCTGTCCCCTGTGCTGCTGGGGGGAGGAGGTAGAGCCGGGAGGAAAAGGAAAGGGGGGGGGAAGGTGTCGGTTTTAAGATCTGGTTTTGTTTCTTTCTGTCCTCTCAAGTAATTGGTTTTGTTTCCCTTTGTCCTTCTAAGTAATCATTAATAAACTGTTTTGCTTTGAGAAAGCCCTGTCTGTTTTGCCCAGGACCATGGTTGGTGGGTGCTCCCTCTGTTCTTGTCTCAACCCTCAGTCCCTTTGTTTTTTTTTTCTCTCCTCTCTACTTTACTGGAGTGGGAGAGACTGTGTGAGTTTTAGTTGCTGGATCAGCCTAAAACCACGACACCTGCCAAATTCAATTCCTTCAGGGCTTTAGCCTTCCTCACCTGATCCCTGGTCACTCGTACAGCTTCTCTGTATTCCTCCCAGGCTATCTGTCTCCGCTTCCACCCTCTATAGGCTATCCTCTTCATTTTCAGTTGGTCCAGGAGCTCCTTGCTCATCCATGCAGGCTTCCTGGTCTTTTTGCCCGACTTGTTCTTCATCGGGATGCACCTCTGCTGAGCTTGGAGAAGACCCCATGCATGGCACTTACTGTGACTCAGTTCATGCACAGAAACTCTTCAAGATGCAGTAAGCCAATAGTGCACCTGAGCTCAGAGAGTGGGCGCAAATTAGCCAGATAACATTTAGAAACAATTAAAGAAAGATGGGGGGAAATAACCCTTACTACTGGGAGTAATCACTTCAGGTTTTTATTACAGAGAAGGGAGATCCAAGTAGAGGGAAAAATCTTCCCAGCCTGATGCACTCACTCAGAGGGGTGGGGAATAGTGTTTCTTGTATCTCCTAGGATCCTTGCTGTGGTCACTGGGAGATGTGCGACATCTCAGATACCAGTTAAACTGTAGAAAGATTCTCAAGTAGCAATAAGGAGCAATAAAGGGAGACAAGCATACCAATCCAATATAAATTCATAGTGTTCATTTTTAAAATGCAATCAGTTTTTATGGTATATTTGACATTCATTTTGTCAATTTTTTTTGAGGGGGGGCAAAAATGTTGTTCAGTCAACAAAGCGTGAACAAGTTTTCACTGAGAATCAGGCAGCTCAGCTCCTGATAGTCGGATTAAATGAGTTCCCCCCCTACAAACTTACAAAAAAATACTCTGTAAACATGCCTCAGTTCTAGAATTTTGCTACTCTCACAGCAACACAGCTGAGAACTACAGAAATCCAAAGCAGGTAGAAGTCTGTGGAAAGCTTTCTAGTGACTTCTCCACGTATGGACCAAGTCTGCACTCAGAAGGTTCCACACAAACACCAAAGCAGCCTTAACTTAAGCAGTAAGTACAACAAGCTTCTATCTTTCCTTTGTTAAATGTAAACTGGAATGTACTGCCTTGTGATATTAAAATATGCATGGCATGTCACTTTGCCCAAGTTGCCAGAGCAATCTCATGCTTTGGAAGCTCCTGTGTCTTAGAGTGTCTGAATCACACAGTCTTAATGTTGTTTCATAACTTAAAAAAAAAAAACAACAAACCTCACAATATAAACAAATGCTTTTTCTGAAAAAATACAGAACTTGAGAGAAATTGAAGTCCAGCACAGGAGCCTTCTCCAAATTTGGGGAAAAAAAAAGCAGGTTGGCTATTCAGAGCAGACATGCAAATAAACTAGGTATAGCATTTGCAAGAAGTAGATTGTTACAAATTAAATCCCTTTGGATGTTACCTTGTGCTCATCTCGAAGATGAGTGTCCAGCTCCTCTGTGTGTTTGGTCTCATAGTAGCAGAGTTGACATTTGTAAGGTTTAAGTTCATTGTGCTTCTCTATGTGTTGCTGCAAACTCTCATCACTGGAGCAGGTAAAGGTACACTTATCACAGCGGAAAACAACTCCCTGCATGTATTTTGACAGTTTGGAACGGCAAACTTCAATGGGAACAACCCGCTCTTCTGTGGAGAGAGGGGAATGTTTATTAAGTTTTAAGAAATAAAAGCCATCAGGCAATGTGTCAACGGCTTGTAACATACCACTCACGCAAGAAACAGGATCTGCTATTTCTGTATGCAATCCATCTACTGAGCTAAAACTAGACCAACAAAGAAATACAAGAAAATTCCCTTTCTATACAGATAGAGTTAATCCTACATGATTCCAAATGCAGATGTCCTTGTAAATGTAACCGCTAATTAGGTGAACAGAATGGGAAGAAGAGAATTGGGGCAGATAAGAGTGTTGAGGCAGATTTGTGAGACAGAGTAGCAGAGCCTAGAAATATAAAAGCAGACATAAATCAGTCAGACCAAGCTGCATTCTGGTTCAATACATGACAGAAGCCGGTAAAAGGTGCTAGAACTGTAATAAACATGGAGCATGTAGGGTGATTCCCAATACATCACCCTCCCAGCTTCTGATGATCAGAGCTGATATTCTCACCATCACATTTAATGCTACTCACTGGGGGATTGAGAGGTTGTGTGCAGCAGTATCTTCTCCTGAAGGTGATTGTGCAGAGATCAGCCGGGGCAGAAACTTTTAATACACCCTCAGGTTTTTAATAGTTAAGATTCAAAATCCACACATACTTAATTTCACGCTTCCCACAATTCTGATTATGCTACAAGCATGTATTGAAAATGCTCTCACTGAGTTATTAAACTCTCTACTTCCTTCCTCTTATGCAAAACACAAACTTTTAATAGGGCAGCACAATTAATTTCAGTCTTTCTCTAATTAATTTTAGTCTTTCTCTTTTCTCTATAGAGCCAGAATCCTGATGGGTGCAACATTTATCCACTGTGATTCTCTGCACTGTGCATGCGGGGGAAATCCCAAATTTTACCTTTCAGCAGGGGGTCACCAGATCTTCACTACAGCTTTTGTTACTCAACTGTCCTTTTGAAGTAGAACACTGATATGTAGTACTATTATTCCTTATGGACTGCAGATTAAAGGAAGAGTTTGATCTTCCTTGTGAAGATCATAATTAATGATATCTTAAAACAAACAAACAAACAAAAATAAGCCCAGGCCTGATTCTTAGAGGGTAAACATGAAGGATCAGGGACTTGTGTGCATTGACACATTTCTTATAATTTCTATAGGGAGGCAAGAGCTACAGAATTCATCTATTTGTCTTTGGCCAATGCATAACCCCCACTGCTCATGAGCCTTATTTTCCACAGCCCATCAAAATATTTCACCCTCCTCAGTTTGTTCTCTTCCCTGTCCTCCCCTTTTTTTAAACATGGAAGTTTTCCTACCTCACAACTTTCTCTTTGTGCACTTTAAAAAGTGGAAGTTTCCCCCAAAGCTATATCTGAGTGAGACTCTGAAAACTCATTATTCCTCTCCAGCTAATGAAGTTGTTGCAAAAAAAAATGCTGAGTTGTGTCCATTCAGGGTCAAGTGGGAAAAGAGACAGAGGTGCAGGTGCACATGCTCTAAGATATAATAGGAGTTAAAGGTGTGATTTTGAACGCATAAAAAGAATATTTTAAAAGGTATTTACAGCTCTGTGCAATTGAATTCACTGAAATAAGGTAATGTTTTTAAAAGTGAAAAAAATTCCAACAACAAGTTTTTAAAAGAGAAACACTATTTAAAGCATTTGAAAATTAGATTTTTCTCTAGCACATGACACATTTTAACAAACACTAAAGCAGAGGATGGTATAAAAGGTTTTATCCATCACTTTGGAGCAATGCACCATCTTAATTCATATTAGTAAAACCCATCTTCTCACTGACAATCACCCCCACATACACCTGCCAAATCACAGGCAACACAACATAGACTGACTTCCCACCTGATCTTGGACTTGCCTTATGTCCTAGTTTTAGCTGGGACAGAGGTGTTTTTTTTAACAGCTAGAAAAGCTCCATGTTTTGGTTTTAATCAGAGGCTCACTCTGAGAAGAACGCTGATAACAAGCTGCCAAGGACTTTTCAGTGTGCCGGAGTGCAGAAGCACGGCGGGATAAGGGGGGAGCATAGCTGGGACAAGGGGGACACGATTCCCCTTGTGATTTGTGTGGAACTTAAGACTGAGGGCCAAACTGGCCAATTAGTATTCCATATCATGCAGCGTCATGCCCAGTATAAAAGTGAGGGTCAGACGGGAAGAAGGGCTTTTGCGCTTTGGCTTTTGCCGCTTTTGCTCTTTTGCGCTTGCTGTGTTTTTCGCTCTATTGCTTTTCTTTTTTTTTTTTTTTTTTTTTTTCCCCTTTCCTCTCTCTCTCCCAGTACTCCCACTCTCGGAGTACTATCTCTCCCTCTCTGCCCCTCTCTATTTCGGGGCCTCGCGTTCGTCCAGGATTTGCAGTTTTCGGGACGAGACGGGCTTTGCATACGAGGGGGTGGTGAGCACCTACATTGTATTAAATCACTCTTATCTCAACCCACGGGTTTCACGTTTATCCTTTAATTCTCTCCCTCATTCCTGGGGGTGGGGGAGGGGGAGTGACCGGCTGTGTGTGGGGGGGACGGTTTAACCTAACCCACGACAGTCTTAATTGGCGCCCAACGTGGGGCTCAAAGGGGTTGAGATAACGATGTTGCTGGCTGGAATGCTGTTTGTTATGCTCGCATACATGTTACCGGACATTCATAATTTATTGTCTTATCTACCCTATATGATGTTAGGTGGAATGTTTATGCGGTTTTCTGGCTCTGGGTGTTGGACTAGCATGAAAAGTATGTTATTGGTAATTAAGGGTTTTGCTATACTGTACGGTGTAACTCTGATAAGATCATCGGTGCTGGGACCGGCGCAGTCTTTGTATTCGGCGGTGCAGAGGGGGATGGTGATGTGGAGCTCGTTTATTAATTTTGAGCGTCACCTGGCGGATATCATCGCCAATTATACCGGTGACTTTTCATTCACAAAAGCTTATGTTGATTTTGATAATGCCGAACATCATTGGAATAATTTAAATGGTTTGATTGTCCTGCAAGGTCTCCTGAATATATGTTTAATTATCTATATATTCAAAATCAACCGGCCATTTAGGGGTGTATATCAATTTATTTCTCGGGTTATTGTGCTTGCCATCTCAACTCCCATGACAAGCACTATAGCTACTCAGACTACAACGTTATCAGTTGCCCCCGTAAGGAAAAGAAAATGTATACAAAAGTTAGAAGATGAAGAAGAGCAATCAGGGCCATCACAACAACCAAATGAGGAAGAGCAACCAGGGCCATCAGAGCAACCAGACAAAGAAGAGCAACCAGGGCCATCACAACGATTGGAGGAAGAGCAACCGAGGAAATGTGTGCGAAAGTCAGAACGTAGAGGAGAGGATGATGATGATGAAGAGCGACCAGGGCCATCACGAGAAATGAAGCGAGAGCGTTCTGTTTCACCCCAGAGGAAATCTCAATGGAGGAGAAGTGACATCATAGATGAGAGGATAACCACCAGATCTCTAAAAATGAGCGAGCTGCGAGATATTCGAAAAGATTATGGCCGTCTTAAAGGTGAGCCCATTGTCTCTTGGTTGCTCAGATGCTGGGACATGGGAGCCAATAGTCTGGAGTTAGATAGTAGTGAAGCTAGGCAGCTGGGAGCCCTTGCCATGGATGGAGGCATTGATAAAGCAATTGGAAGGCAGACACAAGTCCGCAGCCTCTGGAGACGACTCCTGGCAGCCATAAAGGAAAGGTACCCCTACAAGGACGAGGTGCCATGTAATGTAAGCAAGTGGACCAACATAGAAAAAGCTATTCAGTATCTGAGAGAACTGGCTGTGCGAGAGTTGATTTATCTTGACTCGAGAAGCGGACCAAGACTCGAAGATCCAGATGACGTCCGGTGCACACGACCAATGTGGCAGAAGATTATACGGAGTGCGCCAGCAGCATATTCCACCTCATTGGCAATAATGGACTTCGGGGACGATGAAGCACCACTATCCGTAGGTAATCTGGTCACCTACCTCCGACGATATGATGATAACACTTCTATACGAACCTGTGTTGCGGCTGTGGAAAAGCTGTCTGAAGAGGTCCGAGAATTAAGAGAAAAAGTAGATTTCCCACCACCCGAACGCTCTAGAATTTCAGCTGTCAGAACCAGGCGTTACCCTCCTCGAGAGAGACAAGAGAGACGGTACAGATCACGGGGTGAGCTGTGGTTCTACCTCCGTGATCATGGAGAAGACATGAGAAGGTGGGATGGAAAACCCACCTCCGCTTTAGAGGCCAGGGTACGCCAGTTGGGAGGAAGAACCAACAGGAGCAGAACTTTCTCCAGTTCCTCCAGGACGGCTGTTGCCCCAGTCTACAGTGAGCAGTCCACTAGTCAAAATGGGAGGGCTGATCCTCCTAGCCACCCTGACTCCAATCCTGCTGATTCCTCTGATGAATATGATAACAGGCATTAGAGGGGCCCTGCCTCCAGCCAGGTGGAGGAGAGGGATAATCGAGTTTACCGGACTGTGTGGATTCGGTGGCCTGGCACATCATGCCCCAGAAAGTATAAGGCTTTAGTGGATACTGGTGCCCAATGCACCTTGATACCGTCAAACTTTAGAGGGACAGAATCCATCTGTATTTCTGGAGTGACAGGGGGGTCTCAACAACTGACTGTGTTAGAGGCTGAAGTGAGTCTAACTGGAGAGCGGTGGCAAAAACACCCTATTGTAACTGGCCCAGAAGCACCGTGCATCCTTGGCATAGATTATCTTAAGAGAGGGTATTTCAAAGACCCAAAAGGGTATCGGTGGGCTTTTGGCATAGCTGCAGTAGAGACAGAAGAAGGCAGGCAGTTGTCTACTTTGCCTGGTCTTTCAACGGACCCTTCTGCTGTGGGGTTACTGAGGGTCGAAGAACAACAGGTGCCAATTGCTACTACAACAGTGCACCGACGGCAATATCGTACCAACCGAGACTCTCTAATTCCTATCCATAAGTTGATTCATCAGCTGGAGAGTCAAGGAGTCATCACAAAGACCCGCTCACCTTTTAACAGCCCTATATGGCCTGTACGTAAGTCCAATGGCGAGTGGAGGCTGACGGTAGACTATCGTGGCTTGAATGAAGTTACACCACCATTGAGTGCTGCCGTGCCAGATATGCTGGAACTTCAGTATGAATTGGAGTCAAAGGCAGCCAGGTGGTACGCTACAATTGATATCGCTAATGCGTTTTTCTCAATTCCTTTGGCACCGGAATGCAGGCCACAGTTTGCTTTCACTTGGAGGGGCATCCAGTATACCTGGAATCGACTGCCCCAGGGGTGGAAACACAGCCCTACTATTTGCCATGGACTGATCCAGACCACACTGGAACAGGGTGATGCCCCAGAACATTTGCAATACATTGATGACATCATTGTATGGGGCAACACAGCAGAAGAAGTTTTTGAGAAAGGTGAAAAGATAATCCAAATCCTTCTGAAAGCAGGCTTTGCCATAAAACAGAGTAAAGTCAAGGGACCTGCCCAGGAGATTCAGTTTTTGGGAATAAAATGGCAAGATGGGCGCCATCAGATTCCGATGGACGTGATTAATAAAATAACAGCTATGTCCCCACCAACCAACAAAAAGGAAGCCCAAGCTTTCTTAGGCATTGTGGGTTTCTGGCGAATGCATATTCCCGACTACAGCCAGATTGTAAAACCCCTCTACCAAATAACCCGAAAGAAGAATAATTTTGAATGGGGCCCAGAGCAAAAACAAGCCTTTGAAAAAATTAAACAAGAAATAGTCCATGCGGTAGCCCTGGGACCAGTCCGGACAGGACAAGATGTCAAAAACGTGCTCTACACTGCAGCTGGGGAGAATGGTCCCACCTGGAGTCTCTGGCAAAAAGCGCCAGGGGAGACGCGAGGTCGACCTCTTGGGTTTTGGAGTCGAGGATACAAAGGATCCGAAACCAAGTATACTCCAACTGAAAAAGAGATATTGGCAGCATATGAAGGAGTCCGAGCTGCTTCTGAAGTGATTGGTACGGAAGCACAGTTGCTCCTGGCACCCCGATTGCCAGTGCTCGGCTGGATGTTCAAAGGGAGCGTCCCGTCTACACACCACGCAACTGATGCCACATGGAGCAAGTGGATCGCGCTGATCACACAAAGAGCTCGGATAGGAAACCTCAATCGCCCAGGAATTTTGGAAGTGATCACTAACTGGGCTGAAGGTAAAGACTTTGGAATGTCACCAGAGGAGGAGGTGACACGTGCTGAGGAGGCTCCACCTTATAATGAACTATCAGACAATGAGAAGAAATACGCTCTGTTTACAGACGGATCCTGTCGCCTTGTAGGAAAACATCGAAAATGGAAAGCTGCTGTATGGAGTCCTACTCGACGGGTCGCAGAAGCTACCGAAGGAGAAGGCGAATCAAGCCAGTTCGCAGAGGTGAAAGCCATCCAACTGGCTTTAGACATCGCGGAACGAGAAAAGTGGCCAATGCTCTATCTCTATACCGACTCTTGGATGGTAGCAAATGCCCTGTGGGGATGGCTACGGCAATGGAAGCAGAGCAGCTGGCAACGCAGAGGTAAACCCATCTGGGCTGCCCCGTTGTGGAAAGACATTGCTGCTCGAGTAGAGAAGCTGATTGTGAAAGTACGACATGTAGATGCCCATGTACCCAAGAGTCGGGCCACAGAAGAACATGAAAACAATCAACAGGTGGATCAGGCCGCCAAGATTAAAGTGGCTCAAGTGGATCTGGACTGGCAACATAAAGGTGAAAAATTTCTAGCTCGTTGGGCCCATGATGCCTCAGGCCATCAAGGAAGGGACACCACATACAAATGGGCTCGCGATCGAGGGGTGGACCCAACTATGGACACTATTGCAGAGGTGATCCATGAATGTGAAACGTGTGCTGCAATCAAGCAAGCCAAGCGGTTGAAACCTCTTTGGTATGGAGGGCGTTGGTTGAAATATCAATATGGAGAGGCTTGGCAAATTGATTATATCACGCTTCCACAAACTCGCAGTGGCAAGCGTTACGTGCTTACAATGGTGGAAGCGACCACTGGATGGCTGGAAACCTATGCTGTGCCCCATGCCACCGCCCGGAACACTATCTTGGGCCTTGAAAAGCAAGTCTTGTGGCGACATGGCACCCCAGAAAGAATTGAGTCGGACAACGGGACTCATTTCCGTAACAATCTTATAGACACCTGGGCCAAAGAGCATGGCATCGAGTGGGTATATCACATCCCCTATCATGCACCAGCTTCTGGGAAGATTGAACGATATAATGGATTGCTAAAAACCACACTGAAAGCAATGGGTGGTGGAACCTTTAAACATCAGGATACGCATTTAGCAAAAGCCACCTGGTTAGTCAACACTAGAGGCTCTGCAAATCGAGCTGGTCCTGCGCAATCAGAACTTCTACGTACTGTAGAAGGAGATAAAGTCCCTGTAGTGCACATGAGGAATATACTCGGGAAGACAGTTTGGGTTATTCCTGCCTCGGGTAAAGGTAAACCCATTCGTGGGATTGCTTTTGCTCAGGGACCTGGGTGCACTTGGTGGGTGATGCAAAAGGACGGGGAAGTCCAATGTGTACCTCAAGGGGATTTGATGTTGGGTGAAAATAGATGATAAAATGAATTGAATTGTGTGATATTAATTGCTGAATAACCCTGTCCCTGCATACCATCATCGCTATGGTTGTCACATTGTACTAATGTCATTATATTAAGAATCATCCAGGTTAATGAAGAATGAACTTCGTCAGAATCAGAACTGATTCCAAACACCCAGCAACTTCCTTGAGATCAACATCTTCAACCTGCAGACAGCGGCTGGATACACCAACTACGAGCTCCAGGCGCCACACGCAACAAAGACTACATGTCATCCATTCTACCGACTGAGCGAATTCCACGTCATCTTTCCTGCCCTGAGAGACTCCTACAACAGATGAAAACACATTTTGGAGGGATGACCAATGGATTAAGGGAATAGTATATATGTAAGGTTTGAGCATGACGTGCATGGTATAGAATAAGGGGTGGATACTGTCCTAGTTTTAGCTGGGACAGAGGGGTTTTTTTTAACAGCTAGAAAAGCTCCATGTTTTGGTTTTACTCAGAGGCTCACTCTGAGAAGAACGCTGATAACAAGCTGCCAAGGACTTTTCAGTGTGCCGGAGTGCAGAAGCACGGTGGGATAAGGGGGGAGCATAGCTGGGACAAGGGGGACACGATTCCCCTTGTGATTTGTGGTGGAACTTAAGATTGAGGGCCAAACTGGCCAATTAGTATTCCATATCATGCAGCGTCATGCCCAGTATAAAAGCGAGGGTCAGACGGGAAGAAGGGCTTTTGCGCTTTGGCTTTTGCCGCTTTTGCTCTTTTGCGCTTGCTGTGTTTTTCGCTCTATTGCTTTTCTTTTTTTTTTTTTTTTTCCTTTCCTCTCTCTCTCCCAGTACTCCCACTCTCGGAGTACTATCTCTCCCTCTCTGCCCCTCTCTATTTCGGGGCCTCGCGTTTGTCCGGGATTTGCAGTTTTCGGGACGAGACGGGCTTCGCATACGAGGGGGTGGTGAGCACCTACATTGTATTAAATCATCTGTATTAAATCACTCTTATCTCAACCCACGGGTTTCACGTTTATCCTTTAATTCTCTCCCTCATTCCTGGGGGTGGGGGAGGGGGAGTGACCGGCTGTGTGTGGGGGGGACGGTTTAACCTAACCCACGACACCTTATCACTATTAGCTGCATGCTTAAAAGATACAAGAGAAGAGACATACATGCAGAGGAAATTAACTATGCACCTATCAAGCCACAAGGTCAAGTACTAAAATGAGGTGTTTGAGAACTTGGGGGAATTAAGTAATTTTTTTTTCCTGGGGTAGTGCTAAAATTTGCAAGAGCTAAGCTGATTGGCAATCACTGGATCTGGTTCTGACCTGTGGTTTAACTTCCTGGCTTGATCTTGGATCTCTGTCATCGCTGCAAATTTGCCTGATGTTCTGGACTCTTGGTAGAACCTGGCCATCATCTCTGGATCTGCCCTGCTTGCCTTGCTCAGGTACTGTGAAGCTGGACCCTGGCCAGCAAGGCTCCATCTCTACTGTCCGTGTTATCCTCTACTCCCTGGACCTTGGGGAGCAGCTGACCCTTGCTGCTCCATGACAGTAATGACTTAAAACTTAAAAGTGCATATATTCATGTCAGTGAGCTTTATCCAAACAATTAACTTAAAAATTCCAAAGTGATTTGAATTTAAAACATCATATTTAGCAAGGTGATACTCTAATAATCTCTGACCACTTTAATAGCTCTCATTACCCTCTCCCCCCATTCTCTATATTTGACTACTCATTTATACACTTATTGTATCTGAGCAACTGGCAAAATTGCAACAAATGGTGAGTCCTATCCAGTCCTATCATTTGCATTAAAGCCTTTATTCTATTTTACCTCCTCCAACACTCTAGTGAGTGTGTAATCATGTCATGTCCCTTCCTACTAGTTTTGTTTCAGCAGCACAAGGGCTCAAGGATGCTTTGTGTAACTGAAGCTACAGCTATACAAAAGAACAGATCCGGTGTCACATATTTGGGAGTAACCACTCCTGCTTCCTAGCATTTTGTCAGAAACAGCTCTGTAAAGCACGAACAATTGCTTGAACCCATGAAGTGCTACTCCATTGTTGCATCTCGACATTCTTAGCATTTTCTGTTTTTGCTAGAAGTTTGCCTAACTAGGCCCAGCAAGATCTCCCTCCAATCCCTAATATTCTGTGATTCAGAGTTATGGTGTTTGTCTTCCCAAGTATCCATTATGCAACCAGAATCCGTGCTTTCCTGGAAATAGTTAAACATTTCTCCGCCAATGGAAAGTAGTAAATGAATGTTTTATTTTGCTTTGCTTGCGCATGCAGCTTTTGCTTACCCCATTAAACTGTCTTTATCTCAACCCACAAGTTTTCTCACTTTTACCCTTATGATTCTCCCTCTCATCTGATTGTGGGGGAGTGAGCGAGCAGCTGTGTGGGACTCAGTTGCCCACTGGAGTTAGAATCATAGAATGGATTGCATTGGAAGGGACCTTCAAGATCATCCAGTTCCAACCTCCCTGCCATGGGCAGGGGCACTTTCCACTACACCAGGTTGCTCAAAGCCTTATCCACCCTGACATTGAACACTTCCAGGGATGGGGCATCCACAACTTCTCTGAGCAACCTGTTCCAGTGCCTCACCACCCTCAGAGGGAAGAATTTCTTTCTTATATCTAATCTAAATCTACCCTCTTTCAGATTAAATCCATTGCCCCTTGTCCTATCACTACATGCCCTTGTAAAAAGTCCCTCTCCAGCTTTCCTGTAGGCCCCCTTTAGGTAGTGGAAGGCTGCAATAAGATCATTCCGGAGCCTTCTCTTCTCCAGGCTGAACAGCCTCAACTGTCTCAGCCTGTCTTCATAGTAGAGGTGTTCCAGCCCTCAGATTATCTTCGTGGACCTCCTCTGGACTCACTCCAAGAGGTCCTTGTCCTTCTTCTCTTGGGAGCCCCAGAGCTGATCACAGCTAACCCACAACAGCAGGAGTCTCAGCCCAGAGTGTCAAAAAAGAAATTCCTTCCGAGCTTGCCTGTAGTTAATAGACTAGGAATCCCTAATCCTGCTTTTAGCTGAATTAAAAGGAGAAAAAAAAAAAAGGAGGGGGGATTCTTAGAGGAAAAAAATAGCCTGTAGCCTTCCTACAGGCTCTTTAGGAAGGATAGGCAGGGGAGAAAAGGAGGAGGAGTTGCCCTCTATGTCAATGACCAGCTGGAGTGCATGGAGCTGCACCTGGGGATGGATGAGGAGCCAACTGGCTTATGAGTCAGGATTAAAGGAAGGGCAGGGACAGGGGACATAGTAGTGGGGGTCTGCTACAGACCTCCTGACCAGGAGGACCGAGTGGATGAGGCCCTCTACAGATAGATAGGTGCAGCCTCATGTTCATGAACCCTGGTCCTCATGGGGGACTTCAGCCACCCAGATATCTGTTGGAGGGACAACACAGCAGGGCATAGGCAATCCAGGAGGTTCCTGGAATGCATGGATGATAACTTCCTTCTCCAAGTGGTAGAGGAACCAATGAGGAAAGGTGCTTTGCTGGACCTTGTTCTCACCAACAAAGAAGAGCTGGTAGGGAACGTGACACTCAAGGGCAGCTTTGGCTGCAGTGATCATGAAATGATGGAATTCAAGATTCTTAGGGAAGGAAGGAGGGTGCACAGCAAGCTCACTACCCTGGATTTCAGGAGAGCAGACTTTGGCCTCTTCAGGGATCTCCTTGGTAGAGTACAATGGGATGAAGCACTGGAGGGAAGAGGGGCACAAGAAAGCTGGACAATATTCAAGAATCCCCTCCTCCAAGCTCAGGAGCGGTGCATCCCAACAAAGAGAAAGTCAAGTAGGAACACCAGGAGGCCTGCATGGATGAACAAGGAGCTCCTGGACCAACTCGGACAGTAAAAGATCTACAGAAGGTAGAAGCAAGGACAGGTAGCCTGGGAAGAACACAAAGAAATTCTCCGAGCAACCAGAGATCAGGTTCGGAAAGCTAAAGCCCTGATAGAGTTAAATCTGGCCAGGGACATCAAGGGCAACAAGAAAAACTTTTATAGATATGTCAGTGATAAAAAGAGATCTAGGGAAAACGTACGGCCTCTCTGGAAGGAAACAGGGGACCTGGCTACCCAGGATATGGAGAAGGCTGAGATACTCAATGACTTCTTTGCCTTAGTCTTCACTGGCAAGAGCTCCAGTTGCACATTACCCAAGTCACAGATCAAGATCATGGAGCAGATCCTCCTGGCGACTATGCTAAGGCACATAGAAAATAAGGAGGTGATTGGTGACAGCCAACATGGCTTCACTAAGGGCAAATCCTGCCTGACTAATTTGGTGGCCTTCTATGATGAGGTTACAGCCTTGATGGATAAGGGAAGAGCAACTGACATAGTCTACCTGGACTTGTCCGAAACATTTTATACTGTCCCACATGACATCCTTGTCTCTAAACTGGAGAGACATGGGTTTAACGGATAGACCACTCGGTAGATAAGGAATTGGCTGGATGGTCGCTCTCAAAGAGTTGTGGTCAACGGTTCAATGTCCAAGTGGAGGCCACTGACGAGTGCTGTTCCTCAGGGGTCAGTACTGGGATCAGTGCTATTTAACATCTTTGTTGGTGACATGGACAGTGGGATCGAGTGCATCCTCAGCAAGTTTGCTGACGACACCAAGCTGTGTGGTGTTGTGGACACTCTGGAGGGAAGGGATGCCATCCAGAGGGACCTTGACAGGCTGGAGAGGTGGGCCTGTGAGAACCATATGAAGTTCAACAAGGCCAAGTGCAAGGTCCTGCATGTGGGTCAGGGCAATCCCAAGCACAAGTACAGGCTGAGTGGAGAATGGATTGAAAGCAGCCCTGAGGAAAAGGACTTGGGAGTGCTGGTGGATGAGAAGCTCAACATGAGCCGGCAATGTGCGCTGGCAGCCCAGAAAGCCAATCGTATCCTGGGCTGCATGTCAAGGGAGGTGATTCTGTCCCTCTGCTCTTCTCTTGTGAGACCCCACCTGGAATACTGTGTTCAGCTCTGGAGTCCCCAACACAAGAAGGATATGGAGCTGCTGGAGCGAGTCCAGAGGAAGGCCATGAAGATGATCTGAGGGCTGGAGCACCTCTGCTATGAAGACAAGCTGAGAGACTTGGGGCTGTTCAGCCTGGAGAAGAGAAGGCTCCGGGGTGATCTTATTGCAGCCTTCCAGTACCTAAAGGGAGCCTATGGGAAAGGTGGAGAGGGACTTTTTACAAGGGCATGTAGTGATAGGACAAGGGGCAATGGCTTTAAACTGAAAGAGGTTTAGATTAGGTATAAGGAAGAAATTCTTCACTCAGAGGGTGGTGAGGCACTGGAACAGGTTGCCCAGAGAATTTGTGGATGCCCCATCCCTGGAAGTGTTCAAGGCCAGGTTGGATGAGACTTTGGCCAACCTGGTGTAGTGGAGGGTTTCCCTGCCCACGGCAGGGGGGTTGGAACTAGATGATCTTTGAGGTCCCTTCCAACCCAAACCATTCTATGATTCTGTGAAAATAAACATTCTAATTTTTGTCTTGTTCCTAAGAACGGGCGAGGAAGATGTTTGAAGAGAGAAATTTCAAGCAAGCAGTTAAGGGATATTTTGAAGCCTCTAGAGTTAATTGATACGTCCTACTACAGTGTTTATGATAGGAAGCACTTTAGAAACACATACATAGGAAACAACCTTGGCCTAGGTCCTTGTTGTAAATTAGTCTAACTTTTGCTAAACAGATACTTGACAACTGTTGACCTCTCTAGAAGAAAAGTTTAAAAAGGATTTTACATCTACCCCACTTCTACATTGGTAAACTTTATATTTCAGAGAAAAGAAGTAAGATGTACTTGGGCCTGATCTATTCAACATAGCTGAGCTCACATACAGAGAAAAAACTTAATGGATCAATCTGAAAGAGTGGTGTTCTGTTCAGCATTCTCTTTGTCAGATATAGATATATACAGGGACATCTTTACCTTTGTGCAGAACTATATGATCAATCATGTTACATTTGTATTTGGTGTGATATAGGCAAAGAGGACAACGAAGGTCTTTGGGTCCTTCCTCAGGAACTGCCGAATGCCCAGCTTCCACGTGCATAGTAAAAGCAGATCTGTGAAATGGGAGGGAGATATGGAAGCAGTCAGAAGAGATGTGTATGGAACGCTCAAGTGTCACAGCTCTATTACAGAATTGTTGTATAGAATGGTACAGATACCACTCAGCCTTCTCTTCATGAAGCCACATGGCATTTCAGCAGGCCTGCTCACATGGATATCCCATGAGCACAGGCATTTGCAGGCTCATATCCCTAAGTAACTGAACACACATTCTGCACAAGATATGCTTTTGTAGTGATTGCTCTATAGTCACATTGCTATAGTTAAGATAGCAAAAGTATTTCCGACATTTGCGCTTGTTATTTGCGCGCCTTTAGCAGAGAGACATTTCAGCAAGTTGAGTAAAATCGTTTCAACTGTCCTAGACTTTGAAGGGTGAAAAAAATTTATTTCCAATGGTAAAAAAAAATAAATCCTCAACAACCTCTCTCTTTGTAGGACTAGCCACACAATAGCTACAATGTTCAGATTTGAGATATGGAATAGACTTGCACCTACAGTAAGTTTGACACCAAGTTGATAAGTTTGAAAGCCTCAGTTATGAGGACCTGAAAATGCAAGACTGAGAATACTCCACAAATGAGTAGTACTTTTGCACAACAAATCTCATACCATTAGCTGCATACTTAAAAGATACAAGAGACATACATGCAGAGGAAATTAATTACGCACCTATCAAGCCACAAGATCAAGTACTAAAATGAGGTGTTTGTAAACTTGGGGGAATTAGGTCTTTTTTTTTTTCCTGGAGTAGTGCTAAAATTTGCAAGAGCTAAGCTGCTAGTTGCATTAAATTACAGAATTTAAAGCCCCTTTGGAAGTTTTCGAAGTCTGTTAGCTTGAATGAAAAAACTTATTGGCTTTGGACCAATAACTGAGGTTTTATCAACTTCAATGGATGCTTTCATGTGTTTAATTCTCTATGGTGCAAGTTATACCATGCAACTGCCAAGGAGCTGAAGCAACAAAGCCTATTCCCTTATGGATGTATAACTTGAGGCTGCTCTTGTATGAGGTCTCTCATGTCTAATGTCAAACATGCAGCTGGACATGTACACAATACAATGGGTGAACAATTGGCTGAAGAGTCAGGCTCAAAGAGTTGTAGTAAATGAGGTAACATCTGGCTGGTGGCCAGTCACTAGTGGAGTTCCCCAGGGCTCAATTTTAGGGCCAGCTCTCCTCAGTGACCTGGACACGGGAGTTTTGTGCACACCAAGTAAGTTTGCCAATGATATTAAATTAGGAGGAATTGTTGATTCCTTCGAGGGTAGGGAGACCTTACAGAGAGATCTTGATAGGTTAGAGCACTGGACAATCACCAATCGTATGAAATTTAACAAGGACAAATGCCAGATTCTACACCTGGGACAGTGTAAACTTGCATGTATGTATAGACTGCAGAATAAGAGGCTGGATTGCAGCCCTGCAGAAAGGGATCTGGGGGTTTTGGTTGATGGCAAGCTCAATATGAGTCAACAATGTGCCCTGGTTGTCAAAAGGGCCAACCACATCCTGGGGTGTATTAAGCACAGTATAGCTAATCAGTCGAAAGAAGCGATTGTCCCACTACACTCAGCATTGGTGCAGCCTTACCTTGAGTACTGTGTGTAGTTTTGGGGTCCACAATATAAGAATAATATAAAAATATTAGAATGTGTCCAAAGAAGGGCAACAAAGATGGTAAAAGGACTAGAGAGCATGACTTATGAGGAGAGGCTGAGGATACTAGGTTTGTTCAGCTTAGAGGAGACTGAGGGGTGACCTCATTGCTGTCTACAACTTTCTCATGAGGGGGAGCGGAGAGGGAGGTGCTGATCTCTTCTTGCTGGTGTCTGGTGATGGGACAAGAGGGAATAGCTTAAAGCTGAGTCAGGGGAAGTTCAGATTGGATATTAGGAAAAAGTTCTTCACTGAGAGGGTTGTCAAGAACTGGAACAAGCTCCCCAGGGAAGCAGTCATGGCCCCAAGTCTGTCGGTATCCAAGAAGAGTTTGGACAATGCTCTTAGATATATGGTTTAACTTTTAGGTTGCTTTATGTGGAGTCAAGAGTTGGATTCAATGATCCTAGTGAGTCTCTTCCAACTCAGGATATTCTATGATTCCAATAGGAAAGGTTGAGCATAATTCTTCAACAGAACCTCTCTCCTTTACCCAACCACATTATTTCCACAAATCTCCTAAGGACATAATAGCTTTGAGACCTTGAATGTCAGCTAAGGGGACTATGAGGGTTCAAAATATCAGAAGGAAACTGAGAAACAGCACAATTGCATAAACCTTTTTTCCTTAGGGAACATGGCTAAACACACACAGACACACACCCCTAAAACTTTAAATTTTGCAATGTTTAATTTGATTTGCTGAAATGTTTCTATATGATATCAAGCACTTTGGAGTATGCTTTATATTTCAGCCAGAAAAATTGCAGGGGGGGACATGGGGCAGTGAGGATTATGAGAGCTTTCTTCATAGAGGGAATCGAAATTCTATAACCTACCTAGAACATTTGACTGCCCCATGCTTCATGCTAATTGTTCCAAAAATATGCCTTATTTTTGGAGAGAAGATTCCTCATACTTGATGGTAAGGGCCAGCTTCTAATTATAAATTGTGAGGGAGGGGAAAAAACCCACTCCTTGTACTATTTATTGTAGTGAGTACAACCTACTGCAAGTGTTTCTTATGCTTTTCTCTTCAGTAGATGGTACAGGCTGTTGTAGGAATGAAGAAAAAGAATTACATGGATGCTGCTTTGATCTGGTACGGCATTTCCCTGGTCACCATTGGTCGTGTTTCTCTTAGCTACAGCCAGTTCTCACAAAGATTTCAGAAGTCTTTTGAAGTGCTAAAAAAATCCTACTAGAAGTTCAGTTTGTTTTGCACAATACTTACTTAAAGCCTGTATAAAAGGAACAATCTTTGCACTTGAAGAGTTTCTTCCCTCCGTGCTTGTCACGGTAATGACGTCGAATGCTCTGTATGTAACCTGAGGAGAATTCACAAAATTGACAGTTAAGGATAGCTTCTGTTTTTTCCACTCCTGCAGCACTCCCAGAAAGTGGGATTCGGCTGACGTTATTGTTCCTGGCCAGAACTGCAGACTGGTAGTGGTTCAACTGTTGCTGAACATCAGGAGGTTCCGAGTATGAAGAGTCTATAAAGAAAGAAAGAGAGAAGTTGTCATTCCAGGTGGGTCAATGAAATTTAAAGATTCCAGGCCTGCTCCAGCAGGCAGCCTTCTGAAGAGATAAGAGGATTACAATTTCTTCATCTAACCTTATTTGTATTCTAGGATGTAAAACGTGGTCAGCTCAGATTAGGCTTTTTAAATCTGATATGGAGAGGGATAAATATATGAGAGTAACCTATTAAAAACAGAAAGAAAAAGGAAATGGATACAATGTTTCCCTCCCCCTTATACAACCCAACAGAAGGCTCTCACAACATTTTAATGACATTTAAAAAAATACAGACTAGATATGTTTCAGCACACAAACTGAAAACTAGAATACTTTAATAAAAAAAAAGGGAGAGGAGTCTTGGAAGTTTTCTAATACATTGATTTGAATGTGGAAGTTAAGAATTCAGCTACTTTGTCCTATATAATCCACAACTGCCCATGAATGGTACAAATGAAAGCAGACAAAGCACAGAAGAATTTCAGTGTGTGGAAAAATAACCAAGATGGGGGGAATGGAAGAACACTGCTCTTCAAAGTTCAGCTCACAAGCTGTTCTCTGATTTGGCTTCCTCAGTGCAAAAGGTGGCATGCATACAAGCAATGCATGAGAGAGACCCTGTGGATACTAAAAAGCTAGAAGCAGAAATTTTCCAGCTACTGCAGCGTCCTGTGAAAGTTCTTTTTCCCATGCAGGCTAGCTGAGAAACAGTTTGAGGTTTTTGTAAACTAAGACTTTATCTTGCACCTGTAGCTTGTTATGCAGTCTTGTTTATGGCACACTGGGAAAGTTGTTTTGAAATGGATGTTGTAGCATTTAGCCAATCACTCTGGGAGGTGGATGGTCAAGCGGCCAATTGCCTTGGCCATCCTTGTGAACCATGTTATATATACGGATTTGTAATTAATTAAAGGCTGGTTGGCATTGTCATTCTCTCCTGGACCTGAATTCTGTGTCGTTATTCTCTCCGTCCCCGGCACGACAGCGACATTTGGTGACCCCGACGTGATACAACCGCAACTGAATTTAGAAGGTACGTGCTTCCCCCGAGGCTCTGGGGACGGAACTCTAGACTGAAAAGATGGGGCAAAGCTCCGCGAAAGAAAGCACGATATTTTCTGCCTTCAAAAATGTGATAACAATCGCGGGAGCTGACATAAGTGATGAAGCTCTCTGTGAATTGCTAAATTGGGCAGCAGAACATGAGTTTGTAGCTGATCCTAACACTGCCCTTAACCCAGAAGCTTGGGAACTGTTAAGGGATAAGTTAATTCAGGAGTCCGTGTTTGGAGATAAGAGTGTACTCGACCTGCTACGTACGTGGTGGTCGCTATATGGTATAATGCGGAAGTGGACAGCAGGAAGAGAAGGAAAAGAATTACCGGGCTCTGACGGATCTGCGGGTGAAGGTTCTGAAGGGGACGATGAGTTATTTGAGGGATCACTGACCCCGGACAGCATGGGCAGCGTACCCCCCGCGTCTCCGCTGCCCTCGGGGACCGAGAGACTCGCGGGGACTGCGTGGAGATCCTACCCCTCCCCGCGAGATTATGTTCCGCCTAACTATCCTTCTCCACGCGATTTTGTGATGCCGGAATACCCCTCTCCAGTGGAACAGTTAGCAAAACTAACCGGACAAAGCAAAGCGTTGGAGCGTCCCCCACCCTCCGCCCCAGCGGCCCCCCCCGTCCTCCTCCGCACTACGGCCGCCTGTACAGCCAGTCACTTCAGTTACTACAGCGGGATCTGTCCTTCCTACTGTGAAATATGTTCCTTTGATTCGTGTCAATATGGTGGTAAGGAGCGGGGTGTGCCTATTTAAGAGAAGTGATTATCTTAGTTTAAGATCTCTGTGAAATGCAAAAACATAAACTTGCGAAATTCCTCATGATGCTGCTGACCGCCAGAGTGATACACAGGATGCTCTGGCACTGCAGGGCAAAGAGCTCTGGTGACAGTTCATCGTGATGCAAAACGAGATAAAAGGAAATGGTGAAAAGGTAGAAAAGGATGGAGAGCATAGATGCTGGGAAACTCTCTTCAGGTGGTCACCTTCAGCTCCAGGATTTTTCAGTCATTTAAAATATCCTGTGACAATACTGTTAATAGCTGCAGCTGCTTTAATATTGCTACTGACACTGTTGTACATATGGGTTTGGTGTGTATATTTTCAGTGCACAAAGTGTTATATCAATCGGGAAACTTATGCAAGTAAAAGGATTTACTTGATCTAATAAAAGGGGGGGGGCTGACAGGGAATATAGAAATACTAACAAAATCACATAAGAAGGTATATATTAGTTATTGTTTAAATATTAAATACTAACAAGTTAATTGTTTAAACACTCAATACTAACTGCTACACTAACTGCTGTATGAATTATTGCTTGCCTTAATTAAAGTGTGAAGTCTCAGTCCCTGCTGGCTGCCCAGGGAGGAGGTTGGTGAGAGAGATAAGACAGATGCCAGCAAAGTCGTAACTCAGGACCCACACATCTGTAGGGAGGAAGGGAGACAAAAACTAGCCTATGTGGGCAAGATAAGGACTAACAAGAACTACAACCAGATGTCCACTCAAGGACGGACCAGGCTGGAACCGGTTGGTTCTGCAAACGCAGCCAAATCGGGAATTTAGAGAAGAGGTGAAAAGTGCACAGTGAGGAAGACTTACGGCCTTCATCCTGAAGACCCCTGCCCACGTGAGGAAGACCTCCGGCCTTCATCCTGAACACCCAGGCCCACGACCATCAGGAGGCGTGTCGAGGAGGAGCCTGAGGCGGATCCTAAGGCGGGGACTATAGAAATGATCTCATGGGAAAAAACTGACCTTTTTGGGGGGGCTATGAATATGTTTGTATAAATACAAGAAAAACTGCCACGGCGGGTGTGCGTCTTGGTGGAGCGGAGACTCCCGGCGCACCCAGCGCTGTTTGCTTGCTTTTATTCGCTTAATAAATTGTAAACTTTGATTGGAGTTCTGTTTGGGACTCACTCATTTATCACACTACGGCTCCGCCATTGCCGCAGTCAGGCACGGCAGCCGGGGTTCTACCGCAACCGGGAGGGGCAGGAGGTATCATGGCAGCGTCGGCTCCGGCGCCTTTGTGTCCCACGCCAGCATCCGGGCATTTCCCGGCGCAGCCGCCGATGGCGGATTTCTCGGCACACCAGCGTACGGCGCTTTTGCGAGAAATATTACAGCAACTAGTGGTGCTGACGGAGGCGGTGAGGCAGGCACCGAGCGCGGCGCCGTCAGCCCCCCCCCGGCGGCGGCCCCGGAAGTGGCGCCTGCACGGACAGTGATGCCGCCGCAAGCCGCAGCGCCCCAAGCTGCATTGCCGTGCGTAGCTCCGCAACCGGCCACAGCCTCCGCCGCTACACCGCCCGCTGGCCCGGCGCCTGTGCCCTGCCAGCCTTCCTCATCCGTGAGGCCCGACGAGGCAAGCAGTGTTACTGCGGACTCGCTTACTACACTGCGGGAAACGGTGGCAGTGGTCAGACGCCGGCAACCAGTAACGCAGCTGGCCTACAACCGTCCTCGGACGCTTCCCGAATGTAGTGTGACTGTGCGTCCAAAAAATTCAAAACAGTTTTGGGAAGCGGTCAAGAGGCGGGCTCTGGAGGTTGGGGACTGGGATTTAATAGAGAAAGTCGGGATGCCTGAATATGAAAAGGGACCTGAGCGGGTTTTTATAGTGCCTCAAAGTGCTGTGCAGGTAGATCAAGGTGGTAGTGAACCCACAGAGGGTATCATCCAAGCCTTTCCTGTACAGAAAGCTCTTCCTAACTGTCCTGGTTTTAGCTGGGACCAGGATTAGCTCTTCTTTTTAGCAGCTAGAAGAGCTCCGTGTTTTGGTTTTACTCAGAGGCTCGCTCTGAGAAGAACGCTGATAGTGCTCTGATGTTTATAGTTGGCACTGAGGTCTCAAGGACTTTCTCAGTCTGCTGGGTTCTTGCCAGTGTGCAGGAGCACAGCAGGATAAGGGGGGAGCATAGCTGGGACAAGGGGTTCACGACTCTCCTTACGATTTGTACCTGAACTTAAGACTGAGGGCCAAATTGGCCAATTAGTATTCCATATCATGCAGCGTCATGCCCAGTATAAAAGTGAGGGTCAGCCGGAAAGAAGGGCTTTTGCCCTTCCGGGACTCTCACTTTCGGGTGCTCAGAGTGTTTTCTCTCTCTTTCGCTCTCTGTTTCGGGGCCTCCCGAGTATCGAGTTTTATCTGTTTCGGGATTGCAGTTTCGGGACGAGACGGGCCTCGGTCAAGGGGTGGTGAGCAATTACACTGTACATCACTCGTTTGCATATGTTTATCCTTGTACATATCTGTATATATATATATTGGTAGCAGTAGTAGTAAATTGTTCTTATCTCAACCCTCGGGTCTCTTTTCTTTTTCCTCTTTGATTCTCTTCCTCATCCCTGAGGTGTGGGAGGGTGAGAGGGGACTGTGTAGGGTATAGTTGCCGGAGCAGCCTAACCCACCACACTAACTCAGGTCAGTCTGACAAACATGAAGTTATCGCTTGGAGAGTGGTCCAAGATTTGCAATCCAAAGTGGCACAATATGGGCTAGGGTCTCCTGAAGTCATGCAGATTATTAGAGTGCTGAATACTGAGCTGCTCTCTCCATGTGACATTAAGCATTTAGGTCAGGTATTATTTCTACCTGTATAATATACAGTTTTTGAGGCCAATTGGAGAAGGATGGCTGAAAAAAGCTGCAGCTGGGAATATGCAACTGCCTCCAACTGATCCTAGATATGGAGTTCCAGCAGATGCTCTACTGGGAGCTAATGCCTTTTCTGATCCTGATGCTCAAGCTACCTGGCATCCTCAGGTCCTTGAGCAGGCTCAGAAGATTGGTATGGGAGCCCTATTAAAAGGCATGGACATGGCTGCTCCTAAAACACGATATGTGAAAATAGCTCAGGGGCAGAAAGAGCACTTTTATCTTTTGTGGAAAAGATTGCTGCAGCCCTCGAGAAGCAGGTCGAAGATGAGACCTTGAGGCAGCTGTTGTGCAGACAACTAGCGAGAGATAATGCCAATGATGAGTGTAGAAAGATCATAGATGCTTTGCCAGGGGAACCCACACTAACAGACGTGGTTGAAGCCTGTTCCAAGGTGGGATCTGAGAATACTAAGTCTCCTCTGGCTGCAGTTCTGCAGCCTATTCAATTAAATTCTGATCATGGACTGAAAAGGCAACCTAAGGTTGAGAGCAAGCAGAAACAGATTAGACAAAAGAAGAAAAATAAGGAGAACAGGGGAGCTGCTCGCTGCAAGAGATGCGATAGGCCAGGTCATTTTGCAAAATACTGTGAATCTACGTACCATGCCAATGGTCGACTACATACACTCAGAAAATACACTCAGAAATACAATACACTCAGAAAACTCGACCAGGAGCGCAAAGGGGATGTGCACTCAGACACAAATACTTCCCCAGGGCATGACACCAACACAGGCCAGTTCAGCCAGCTTAGACCCAGCACCCAGGGATCAGCCGGAGTGGATGTGCACACCGCAGCAACAGTCATCTTAGAATCCTGTCATGTTTATAAGGTTCCCTTGGATGCATTTGGGCCCCTAGGACAGGGACTGAGTGCATTGCTGGTGGGAAGATCTAGTGTCACCACTCAAGGGATCTTTGTACACCTAGGAGTTATTGATGCTGACTTTACAGGCCAGATTTGTGCCATGGTTTCCACACCCGCCCCCCTGTCACTATTCCGGAGAAGACTCAAATTGCTCAACTTGTGCCTTTCAAGTCGTGTGTTCCCAGGACAGAACAAAGAAGTCGTGGAGATGGTAGCTTTGGATCTACGGGACTTCCGCAGGTCTTCTGGAGCGCAGACATCTCTAGCCAAAAGCCGCAGATGACGTGTACCCTAATCCTACCAAATGCCCAGCCGTCCAAGATTCAGCTCTGAGGTTTGATCGACACGGGCGCTGACGTGACAATCATCTCCTTCTCTGCGTGGCCTCCTACGTGGCCTTTAGCCCCTGTGGGATCAGCCATTGCAGGGTTGGGGGGAACCACACAGAGCTATTTAAGCGAACGACCTGTGGTGGTGAAAAATGCAGAGGGGCAAACAGCTACAGTTCGGCCCTATGTCACTGCAGCTCCACTTAACCTCTGGGGGCGGGATGTATTGGCAGCTTGGGGGGTACAGATTGGGACAAATTTTTGTTGGGGGCCACTGTGCTGAAGGGCACAGAGTATCCTGCGCTGCCCTTGCGGTGGCTAGTAAGCAAATCCATCTGGCAACCCCAGTGGCCCCTACCAAAAGAGAAACTAGTCGCCCTTCATCAGTTGGTTCAGGAACAATTACAACAGGGACACCTTGAGCCTTCCACTAGTCCCTGGAATAGTCCTGTTTTTGTAATTAAGAAAAAATCCGGAAAATGGAGACTGTTGCAGGATCTCCGGAAAATCAATGCAGTGATGGAAAGTATGGAGGCATTGCAGCCTGGTATGCCCTCACCCACCATGATTCCAGCAGGGTGGGAAATCCTGATCATTGATTTGAAGGATTGCTTTTTCACTATTCCTTTACATCCTGATGATAAGCCAAAATTTGCCTTTACTGTGCCTGCAGTTAACAATGCCAAACCTGCGAAGAGATATCAATGGAAGGTTCTACCTCAGGGCATGAAGAACAGCCCGACTATCTGCCAATGGTATGTCGCTCAAGCTTTGTCTGGAATCATAGAATCATAGAATGGTTAGGGTTGGAAGGGACCTTAAAGATCATCTAGTTCCAACCCCCCTGCCATGGGCAGAGAAATCCTCCACTACACCAGGTTGCCCAAAGCCTCATCCAACCTGGCCTTGAACACTTCCAGGGATGGGGCATCTACAACTTCTCTGGGCAACCTGTTCCAGTGCCTCACCACCCTCTGAGTGAAAAATTTCTTCCTTATATCCAATCTAAATCTCCCCTCTTTCAGTTTAAATCCATTGCCCCATGTCCTATCACTACACACCCTTGTAAAAAGTCCCTCTCCAGCTTTCCTGTAGGCCCCCTTTAAGTACTGGAAGGCTGCTATAAGATCACCCTGGAGCCTTCTATTCTCCAGGCTGAACAGTCCTAACTCTCTCAGCCTGTCTTCATAGCAGAGGTGTTCCAGCCCTTGGATCATCTTCGTGGCCCTCCTCTGGACCCGCTCCAGCAGCTCCATATCCTTCTTGTGCTGGTGTTACCCAACAATAAAGGGGTTAAAGTTTTTGTGTAAAAGTTTCATGAAGGGTTTAGTCGGGAGTAGGTGATTTACGCATACCTAAAGAAACTAACAAGATGACCATCCTGTCCTTACAGGAGGACGATCACTTCCCTAGTCCTGCTGGCCACACTGTTTCTGATAAAAGCCAGGATGCTATTGGCCTTCTTGGCCACCTGGGCACACTGCCGGCTCATATTCAGCCGACTGTCAACCAACACCCCCAGGTCCTTTTCCACCAGGCAGCTTTCCAGCCACTCTTCCCCAAGCCTGTAGCGTTGCATGGGGGTGTTGTGACCCAAGTGCAGGACTCGGCACAGCCTCGTTGAACCTCATACAGTTGGCCTCAGCCCATTGATCCAGCCTATCCAGATCCCTCTGTAGAGCCTTTCTACCCTCAAGCAGATCAATGCTCCTGCCCAACTTGGCGTTGTCTGCAAACTTACTGAAGGTGCACTCGATCCCTTTGTCCAGATCATTGATAAAGCTATTAAACAGAACTGGCCCCAATACTGAGCCCTGGGGAATTACCGCTTGTGACTGGCCACCAACTGGATTTAACTCCATTCACCACCACTCTTTGGCCTGGCCATCTAGCCAGTTTTTATCCAGCAAAGAGTACGTCCATCTAAGCCATGAGCAGCCAGTTTCTCCAGGAGAATGCTGTGGGAAACGGTGTCCCAGGCTTCACTAAAGTCCAGGTAGACAACATCCACAGCCTTTCCCTCAGCCACTAAGTGGGTCACCTTGTCATAGAAGGAGATCAGGTTAGTCAAGCAGGACCTGCCTTTCATAAACCCACGCTGACTAGGCCTGATCGCCTGGTTGTCCTGTACATGCCATGAGATGGCACTCAAGATGATCTGCCCCGTAACCTTCCCTAGCACCGAGGTCCGACTGACAGTCCTGTACTTCCCTGGATCGTCCTTCCGGCCCTTGTTGTAGATGGGCATCACATTTGCTAACCTCCAGTCTACCTGGGATCTCCCCAATTAGCCAGAGCTGCTGATAAATGATGGAAAGGGGCTTGGTGAGCACTTCCGCCAGCTCCCTCAGCACCCTTGGGTGGATCCCATTGGGCCCCATAGACTCGTGTGTGTCTAAGTGGTGTAGCAGGTCACTAATTATTTTCCCTTGAATTATGGGGGCTTCGTTCTGCTCCCCGCCCCTATCTTCCAGTTCAGGTGGCTGGGTACCCTGAGAATAACTGGTCTTACTATTAAAGACTGAGGCAAAGAAGGCATTAAGTACCTCAGCCTTTTCCTCAGCCTTTGTCACTATGTTTCTTCCCACATCCAATAAAAGATGGAGATTCTCTTTAGCCCTCCTTTTGATGCAAATGTATTTATAGAAACATTTTTTATTGTCTTCTATGACAGTAGCCAGATTAAGGTCTAGTTGGGCTTTGGCCCTTCTATTTTCCTCCCTGCATAACCTAATGACATCCTTGTAGTCCTCCTGAGTGGCCTGCCCCTTCTTCCAAAGATCATAAACTCTCTTTCTTTCCTGAGTTCCAGTCAAAGCTCTCTGTTCATCCAGGCTGGTCGTCTTCCCTGCTGACTCATCTTTTGGCACATAGGGATGGCCTGCTCCTGCTCCTTTTAAGATTTCCTTCTTGAAGAATGTCCAGTCTTCCTGGACTCCTTTGCCCTTCAGGACTGCCTCCCAAGGGAGACTCTGTCGACCAGGCTCCTAAACAGGCCCAAGTCTGCCCTCCAGAAGTCCAAGGTACCCCTCTCATTACTTCTCCGAGAATCAAAAACTCTATCATTTCATGATCGCTGTGCCCAAGACGGCCTCCAACCATCACATCACCCACAAGTCCTTCTGCTTGCAAACAACAGGTCCAGCAGGGCGTCTTCCCTAGTTGGCTCGCTCACCAGCTGTGTCAGGAAGTTATCTTCCACGTGCTCCAGGAACCTCCTAGACTGTTTCCTCTCCACTGTATTGTATTTCCAGCAGACATCTGGTAAGTTGAAGTCCCCCACGAGAACAAGGGCTAGCGATCGTGAGACTTCTCCCAGCTGCTTATAGGATATTTCAACTGCCTCTTCATCCTGGTTGGGTGGTCTATAACAGACTCCCACAGCGATATCTGCCTTGTTGGCCTTTCCCCTGATTCTTATCCATACACACTCGACCCTTTCATCACCATCGTCAAGCTCTAGACAGTCAAAACATTCCTTAACATACAGGGCTACCCCCCACCTCTCCTTCCTTGCCTATCCCTTTTGAAGAGTTTATAGCCATCCATTGCAGCACTCCAGTTATTTGAGTCGTCCCACCATGTTTCTGTGATGGCAACTATATCAGTTTTCCTGCTGCGCAATGACTTCCAACTCCTCCTGTTTGTTGCTCATGCACTTCAGTCGACTTCCTTCAGGGCATATCCACTTGTTGTGGTGTGGTCCTCTCCATGGGCTGCTGTTTGGATATCTGCTCCACCTTGGACCTCCCAGGGCTGCAGGGGGACTACCTGCTTCACCATGGTCTTTACCACAGGCTGCAGGGGAATCTCTTCTCTGGTGTCTGCAGCACCTCCTCCCCCTCCTTCTTCACTGACCTTGGTGTGTCTGCAATGTTGTTTCACATTTTTCACACTTCTCTCTCACAGCTGTTGCGCAGTGTTTTTTATCCTTTCCTAAATATGTTATCACAGAGGCATCACCAGCATCGCTGATGGGCTCAGCATTGCGTCCGTTTTGGAGTCAGTTGGAACTGATTCTATCTGGCACAGGATCAGCCCCTGGTCTCTTCTCACAGAAGCCACTCCTGCAGCACCTCTCTACCAAAACCTTGCCATGTAATCAAAATACATTTTCCTACAGTTCTTCAGCTAATCTGCCCAAAATATAGTTACTTTTATGCTGAGCACAATACTCTTTTTCAAAGTCACAGCTGTTCTGCCATTTTCTTCCTTTGTAACAGCAACTCCAGGCCAGTATGGCATTGTTTCCTACAGCCTGCTTTGTCCACTGCTGCTTTTCCTCACAATATATATGATCCATGTGGAGTGCAGTATGTTCCCCTTCTCCTGGCATCTGCAGTGTCTCCATTCACTGTCATCCATTTAAAGTAAGAACATTGCATGCTAAGAGTCTGCTGCCAGGCATGCAAGTGGATGACCAGTTTCTATCGATCAAGTTTCAATCCTGTATTCTCATAATTTGTTGCACAAGCAATAAAACTCTGTAGCCTAAATACAAGGCAAAACTTAAAAATAAGCCATCTGTCTTTATTTCAAACATCGTGATCTGTGTACACACCCATTTCCATCAAAAGCATAAAATAGTAAGCTGCCTAGCTATTCCCTCTACTTTTTACACTTAATCTTTAGTGGCTTCACTAAACTGCTCTGCTAGCAAGATAAAGGGGTGTTTTTCAGAAGTGCAAATGGAATTAGATGCTCTCTTTCCCACTGACTTTTAATGGGAATTCTGCCTATGTTGTAAATCTTTGCTGAAAAGTCAGATCAACTTGACTTATTCCAAAGGTCAACCATTGGCAGTATAAGCTGGTAAAGAATAAACTGGTGAGATTTGACTGCAGGTCAAGTACTAGAACACCACTTTATTCTTGCTTTTCATGCAACTTAGGATTTTTCTTAATTGCTGCCTTAATTTTTTTTTAAATAAAAATATTAAGTAGCATTTTAAAGAAATTCTTGCTCTGAGGCACCTCTTACCATTAGAGTCCTCCACCTCTTCAGCAGAAGTGTGGTTCTTGGAGGTGTGGTAGCCAAGTGAGGCTGAGAGGCTGACAACACGGGGTCTTGGTAGTGTCAGTGCTTTCCCATGCACTCTCAAGGAATGCTCTTTCAACTGGCTGATTGTCATGGTGGAAAATGTGCAGGAAGAACATTTGTAGGCATGTTCACCTGGGTGAGCAAAATACAGGCAAGTCATCAGCTCACAAAAGAAACAAAATGGTATCCCCATCCTTTTCCTGCTGAACTCAACAGTAAAATTTCTATGGCCTCCTTCAGTGTGAGACTTATTCCAAAGAGAACAAACTATGTGCATCTCCCTGTTGAAACAGTCTGGAGTCTGCAGGTACAGACACCTGCTTTGGGATCAAAGTTTTGCTTTCTGACATCTCTAGATCCTTGTTAAATGACTGATGCCAGAAAACAAAGACCAGACTCTTAGAATGCCTGTGTTGCATGGTATAAAAAGAAAACAGAACCTTAGATGAAAATAGAGCCACTTGACTAGAGCATTTCCAAATTTCTTTGGGAGGAAATCAAGGATGGATTTCTCTGTGTTTTTCCATGCAACACATCCAGAATCATTACTAAAGAAACCAGGAGGAAAATATAAAATGTTAACTAAGGTTCTTAAAAAAAACCCACAACCCAAAATTAACAAACAAACAAACAAACCAACAAACCAACCATCCACTGTCTCCGCTTGCACTTAATTTGAGGATCCCATTTTCCTTATATGAAACCTGCCTCCAGGCAGGAATGAGCTCCATAGAAGTAGTAATCAAGTCAAGGTTGGTTTACTACAAGAAATGGACATGGCAATGCCAAAAGTAGTACATATTTATAGAACTATGGGAAAGTATATTATGGAAAAATATTAAAAGAAGTTAAAGAAGAGAAATAATGAACAGTAGCGAATTTGGTTCCAAATACATTCCAAGTCATAAAGACAGAATATAATAGGAAACAAATTCCCAAGATAAGATTTGTTCTGTGTTAAGCGTGGAGGCACCTGAAAGAAAAAGTAAAATGTCCAATGTAAGTGATGTGATGTGCTATGTGTGACAAGTAATTGTCCTGGAAGTGCCACTTCCAGGTAAAAGGGCTACACTGACGACATTCAAGTTGTACATAAAATGACAAAGCTAATGCAAGAGTGAAATATTCATGAGCACTAATGGAAGGATAAGAGCTCTGGTTATGAAAGAGGCAGAAAAATGTTTTCCATTTCTCAACAAATTTAACAAGGTTCGAGAATAGAATGGTTTCAAACATTAAAAATAAGTGAACAAAAAGAGAACAAGAGAAAAAAAAAGTATCACAGCCACTCATGACAAGTACATAAAGAGATTAACAACCATTCCACATGAAAATACCCCTCCTTCCAAAAAAAATCCTATGCTAATCACAGGGACAAAATACAGGCTCTTAGAAACCCACATTGGTGTATCTGAGAAAGACCAGAGTCTGAAATAGTGAAACAAAATGCCACACATGGTTTCTTTTCAAATTACATTCTGTACCTGAATATTATTGCCACAGAGGTATCATTGGTTTACAAAGATAATGATTCTCATAAAGCATGTATGATGGACTGATTAATGCAAAAGGATGAACTAAAGATAAAAAGATATAACCCTGCCCAATTTGCGAAATAGAAGCAATTCCTGGCAGGCACCAGTTGACTTTTAACATAAAATCACAATAAGAAATTAAAGAAAACTGAAGACTACTACAAATTAAGAAATTAGAAGACTGCTAGTAACTATATTCCCTATTTGCCAATAACACTTCAGGTGGACAGCACCG
Source organism: Tauraco erythrolophus (assembly GCF_009769465.1). Taxonomy (NCBI): domain Eukaryota; kingdom Metazoa; phylum Chordata; class Aves; order Musophagiformes; family Musophagidae; genus Tauraco; species Tauraco erythrolophus. The sequence continues at coordinate 11,492,853 of NC_141497.1, forward strand.
TGCAAAAATGTGCTTGGTTTCAGAGGCAAAATCATAGTTTTCATTAGTGTGAATCCACAGAAAAGTTAGGAAATTTTCTACTGCTACTTTTGCATCTCATAATTATTATTTCGAAATATATAAATAAGTGTATCATTACATTTTTCCGTGGGACTGTCTGAACACCTGAGATGTATCCAAAGCATTGTGTCCCAGATGATTTAGACTCTGGGCAAAAAATCTAGGTTACAGTCCGTCCAGGTTTCAGCTGGGAAAGTTAGCTCTTCTTTTTAGCAGCAAGAAGAGCTCTGTGTTTTGGTTTTAGTTTGGGACTCGTTATGAGAAGAATGTTGATAACAAATTGATGTTTATACTTGGCACTGAGGCCTCAAGGACTTATCAGCTTGCCAGGTTCTTGCCAGTGTGCAGGAGCACAACAGGCTGTGGAGGAGCATGGAGCTGCACCTGGGGATGGATGAGGAGCCAACTGAGAGCTTATGAGTCAGGATTAAAGGAAGGGCAGGGACAGGGGACATAGTAGTGGAGATCTGCTACAGATCACCTGACCAGGAGGACCGAGTGGATGAGGCCCTCTACAGACAGATAGGAGCTGCCTCACGTTCACGAGCCCTGGTCCTCATGGGGGACTTCAACCACTCCAATATCTATTGGAAGGACAACACAGCAGGGCATAGGCAATCCAGGAGGTTCCTGGAATGCATTGATGATAACTTCCTTCTCCAAGTGGGAGAGGAACCAACGAGGAGAGGTGCTACGCTGGACCTTGTTCTCACCAACAAAGAAGGGCTGGTGGGGAACGTGATGCTCAAGGGCAGCTTTGGCTGCAGCGATCATGAAATGGTGGAATTCAACATTCTTAGGGAAGCAAGGAGGGTGCACAGCAAGCTCACTACCCGGGATTTCAGGAGAGCAGACTTTGGCCTCTTCAGGGATCTCCTTGGTAGAGTACAATGGGATGAAGCCCTGGAGGGAAGAGGGGGCCCAAGAAAGCTGGATAATATTCAAGGATCACCTCCTCCAAGCTCAGGAGCGGTGCATCCCAACAAAGAGAAAGTCAAGTAGGAACACCAGGAGGCCTGCATGGATGAACAAGGAGCTCCTGGACCAATTTGGACACAAAAAGAAGGCCTATAGAGGGTGGAAGCAAGGACAGGTAGCCTGGGAAGAACACAAAGAAATTGTCTGAGCAACCAGAGATCAGGTTAGGAAAGCTAAAGCCCTGATAGAGTTAAATCTGGCCAGGGACATCAAGGGCAACAAGAAAAACTTCTATAGATATGTCAGGGATAAAAAGAGATCTAGAGAAAATGTAGGCCCTCTCTGGAAGGAAATGAGACACCTGATTACCTGGGATATGGAGAAGGCTGAGGTTCTCAATGACTTCTTTGCCTCAGTCTTCACTGGCAAGAGCTCCAGCTGCACAGCCCAAGTCACAGAAGGCAAAGGCAGGGACTGGGAGAATGAAGAACCGCCCACTGTAGGAGAAGATCAGGTTCGAGACCGTCTAAAGAACCTGAAGGTGGACAAGTCCATGGGACCTGATGAGGTGCATCTGTGAGTCCTGAGGAAAGTGGCAGATGAAGTTGCTAAGCCGTTATCCATCATATTTCAGAAGTCGTGGCAGTGTGATGAAGTTCCCACTGACTGGAAAAGGGGAAACATAGTCCCCATCTTTAAAAAGGGAAAAAAAGAAGGCCCAGGGAACTACAGGCCAGTCAGTCTCACCTCTGTGCCCGGCAAGATCATGGAGCAGATCCTCCTGACAACTATGCTAAGGCACATGGAAAATAAAGACGTGTTTGGTGACAGCCAACATGGCTTCACTAAGGGCAAATCCTGCCTGACTAATTTGGTGGCCTTCTATGATGTGTTTACAGCATTGATGGATAGGGGAAGAGCAAGTGACATCGTCTACCTGGACTTGTCCAAAGCATTTGATACTGTCCCACATGACATCCTTGTCTCCAAACTGGAGAGACATGGATTGGACAGATGAACCACTCGGTGGATAAGGAATTGGCTGGATGGTCACACTCAAAGAGTTGTGGTCAACAGTTCGATGTCCCAGTGGAGGCCACTGACGAGTGCTGTTCCTCAGGGGTTAGTACTGGGGCTGGTGCTATTTAACATCTTTATTGGCGACATGGAGAGTGAGATTGAGTGCACCCTCAGCAAGTTTGCTGATGACACCAAGCTGTGTGGTGTTGTGGACATGCTGGAGGGAAGGGATGCCATTCAGATTGACCTTGACAGGCTGGAGAGGTGGGCCTGTGAGAACCTCATGAAGTTCAACAAGGCCAAGTGCAAGGTCCTGCACATGGGTCGGGGCAATCCCAAACACAAGTACAGGCTGGGCAGAGAATGGATTGAGAGCAGCCCTGAGGAAAAGGACTTGGGAGTGCTGGTGGATGAGAAGCTCAACATGAGCCGGCAATGTGCGCTTGCAGCCCAGAAAGCCAACCATGTCCTGGGCTACATCAAAAGAAGCGTGGCCAGCAGGTCGAGTGTTGTGGGTTAGGCCTCTCCGGCAACCAAACCCTACACAGTCGCTCACTCCCCCACCCCCAGGGATGAGGGACAGAATCAAAGAAGAAAAAGAAAAGAGACCCATGGGTTGAGATAAGAACAATTTACTACTGGTGCTACCAATATATATATGTACGGATATGTACAAGGATAAACATATACAAACGAGTGATGTACGGTGTAATTACTCACCACCCCTTGACCGAGGCCCATCTCGTCCCAAACTAATGATCCTGAAACAGATAAATCCCAATACCGCAATCCCGGATGAACGGGAGGCCCAAAATAGAGAGTGAGAGAGAGAGAAAGCACTCTGAGAGTCTGAAAGTGAGAGTCCCGGAAGGGCAAAAAGCCCTTCTTTCCGGCTGACCCTCACTCTTATACTGGGCATGACGCTGCATGATATGGAATACTAATTGGCCAGTTTGGCCCTCAATCTTAAGTCTAAGTGCAAATCGTAAGGAGAGTCATGGACTCCCCATCCCGGTCATGCTCCCCCCTATCCTGTTGTGCTCCTGCATGCTGGCAAGAACACAGCAAGCTGAAAAGTCCTTGAGACCTCAGTGCTAACTACAATCATCAGCTTGCTATCAGCATTCTTCTCAGAGCGAGCCTCTGAGTAAAACCAAAACACAGAGCTCTTCTAGCTGCTAAAAAGAAGAGCTAACTCTGTCCCAGCTAAAACCAGGACATCGAGGCAGGTGATTCTGCCCCTCTACTCTGCTCTCGTGAGACCCCACCTGGAATACTGCATTCAGCTCTGGAGTCCCCAACACAAGAAGGACATGGAGCCACTGGAGCGGGTCCAGAGGAGGGCCACGAAAATGATCCGAGGGCTGGAGCACCTCTGCTATGAAGACAGGCTGAGAGAGTTGGGGCTGTTCAGCCTGGAGAAGAGAAGGCTCCAGGGTGATCTTATTGCAGCCTCCCAGTACTTAAAGGGAGCCTCCAGGAAAGCTGGAGAGGGACTTTTTACAAGGGCATGTAGTGATAAGACAAGGGGTAATGGCTTTAAAGTGAAAGAGGGTAGATTTAGATTAGATATAAGGAAGAAATTCTTCACTCTGAGCGTGGTGAGGCATTGGAACAGGATGCCCAGAAAAGTTGTGGATGCCTCATTGTGGGAAAATAACTGAAATTGGAGGAGAATGGGAGAACATTGTCCCCCAAAATTCGGCTACATCTCAGCATAAACTGTAATATCAGAGCAGCTCTGAGATGAGACACAGCTGCTGCTCCCAGGAACAAACAAGGCCTACGTAATATCCTTGAAATGGGGAATAGAGTGGTACAGAGGTATCACGGCTCATCCCTGTTATTAGGGATAAGGGACGCCTGGTGAGGATAATCATAGAATGGCATAGGCTGGAAGGGACCTTAGAGATCATCTAATCCAACCTCCCTGTCATAGGCAGGGACACCTCTCAACTAGATCAGGCTACTCAAGGCTCCGTCCAACCTGGCCTTGAACACCTCCAGGGAGGGGACATCCACAACCTCTCTGGGCAATCTATTCCAAAGTCGCACCACCCTCGTACTGAAGAATTTCTTCCTAAGATCTAATCTAAATCTGTTCTCCTTCAACTTAAACCCATTTCCCCTTGTCCTATCAGTGGACACTCTTGTAAATAGTCCCTCCCCAGCCTTCCTGCAAGTTCCCTTCAGGTATTGGAAGGCAGCTATTAGGTCCCCCCGAAGTCTTCTCTTTTCAAGGCTGATAAAGATGAATCACAACCGCTGCCTCAGCGGTGATGGTGAAATCGTGCCCTTTAGCTACCAAATCACACCTCCACCCGCCTCCGAGCTGCGACCACCCCTCACGAGAGAAATTTACACTCGTGCTGTGTTGGCGTTGGTGTTCAACTCGAGGCGTTGAAGGGCGCGGCGGGAGAGAGTGGGGGCGAGGGGGCGTCGGCGTCCGCCTCCCCCCGCAGCCCCGGCGGCACCGGCAGCCCCGGCCCCGCCTACCCCACAGCCCCACCGGCAGAGGAACTGTGTGGAGCTGCCGGCCTGGAAAAGTCATCATCGAATCCTTTTGATCCAGGGCTCCGAACGAGAGCCAGACTTATTTCTTCCCCCCCTTCCAACGATGTCGGTACACCGGCACTCCCGCCAGCCGCGCCGCACTCGGACCCCCGCGCCGCGCCGCCCACCGCGCCCGGCGGCGCCCCGGGAACGCCGCTGCCGCCGCCGGCCGGGGCAGCGGGCGCGGCGTCTGCCTCGGCGCTGCCGCTCATGGGCGGGAGCGAACCGCGGCTGGAAGGGACGGAGACGCGCTGCGTGCCCCGCTGTGCCGGTTCTATTGCGGCTAATGGTCCTCCTCGGTGGGAGGCGTCGGCGGCGGTTACGGAGCCCGAGCGGTCGGAGCCGCGGCGGCAACAGCAACAACAAGGGGGGCGGCTGTCACAGGACGGCTGGGTCGTCGTTGTCCCCCCACTCCGCCCCGCGGGCTTGTGAGGCCCGCCCCGCCACGCTCCATCGGGGTCGGCTGAGGCGAGGGAGGGATAACACGGCCCCCCGCCCCCGCCGCTGCCGCCTCCGCCCACCACCACCCGCCGCCGCAGGCCGCGCCCGGAGAGCGGCCGCTTGGCCGCCGCCCGTGGCCCAGGTTTTACCAAGAGACAGTACATCCAACACCTGCGAGCACACACCACGCTTCCAGGGCCTATAGCAGAAGGGAACAGGCGAGCTGACCCTCTCACGAGTGCAGCTCTTGTACCAAACTCGATAATGCAAGCAAAGATCTCGCATGACTGCTACCATCAGAATGCTAATGTCATTAGGTGACAATTTGGCTTAACACAACAGCAAGCCCGCTCAATCGTACAATTGTGTAGCAGCTGTCAAAATATGATCATGCCACCAATGTGTGGTGTTAATCCTCGTGGTTTACGCTCGCAGGAACTTCGGCATACACCTCTCATCGGACACATGTATTTTTGTCATCATGAGGTATTGAGCATGTTACTGGTATTCCTTACAATCCTACTGGGCACGCGATCCATAGAACGCACACATGGTACTTTGGAAAATATGCCTTTAAAACAAGAAGGGGGAATGATAGGGAAATCTCCCAATGAAACAATAGCTAAAGCGTTATATGTGTTATATTTCTTAAATAGATGGCTAAACATTTTGGGATGGATAAAATGTCACGTCTCAGTCAAAATCAGGCACAGGCAGGGTTACAGCAGGCGGCTTTCCAACAACTGACTGAATTGGCTATGAGAGCATTAAGACGTGTCCCTGATTTTGGGACAGGGGAGGTTTCCTTTGCTTCCATTTGACAGGGAGCACAGGAACCTTATGAGCATTTCCTTGATCGGCTACAAACGGCAGTTCAGAGACAATAGAAAATCCGGCTACTGCAGATGTGTTGGTATTCCAGTTAGCCATTGAAGATGCTAATGCAGACTGCCGGTGAGCTACTGATCCTATTAGAAATCGGGCAAAAACAATTGCAGATTTAATAAAGGCGTGTCAGAATGTGGGCTCGGAACACTATGAAGCAGAGATATTGGCAGCTAAATGTTTCAATCAACAGTAATCACTGACACGTCAGTGCATTTAATTCCTACTGGTGTCTTTGGTCCTATACCACAAGGATTATGTGCACTATTGCTGGGACGATCATCCTTCATGAAATCAGAATTGTTTGTACTCCCGAGGGTAATTGATTCTGAGTATAAAAAAAAAATTAAAAAATCATGGCTTAGACTCCTTCACCACCATGCACTATTCCAGCTGGAGGAAGAATAGCACAATTGCTTTTGATGCTTTGAAGCACCATATCACCTCCATTATGTAACATAGCGGTATAGGAGCATTTAGTAGTATAGGCCAACCAAAATTTTTTTGGACACAGAAAGTCACAGCTGCACAACCTCTTTTAACAATAATCATTAATGGGAAGGCTTTTTCTGCCCTTGTTGTCACAGGGGCTGATGTATTCATAGTGAAAAAATCTGACTGGCCGCCCTCTTGGCCTCTGATACAAGCCCTCGCAGCTGTAATCGGAGTAGGTGGAACACACATCCCACAGCAGAGTGCACAGTCCTTGTTAGTAGTAGGCCCAGATAACAAATGAGCTGTTTTGAAACCATATGTTCTTGATGTCCCATGTACATTATGGGGTCGGGATTTGTTGAATCAGTGGAATGTGGAGCTAACCACAAATTTTCAGCGCAGGTCGCTGATGTCCAGTCCCGACTCAAGCTGTCCTGGTTGACTGACAGGCCGGTCTGGGTCAATCAGTGGTCATTAAAAGATGAGTGGCTGGAGCGGGCTCAAAAATTAGTCGACGAACAGCTCAAATTAGGACATATAGTTCCCTCCACTAGCCCATGGATTCCTCCAATATTTGTTATCCCAAAGAAATCAGGAAAATGGAGATTTATATTAAAAGATTTAAGAGATATTAATGCAATCATGTCACCAATGGGTGCATTACAACCGGGTGTAACAAATCCTACTATGATTCCCGAATGAGGCATTTGATGGTGATTGATTTAAAAGATTGGGATTCTTTTACTTTTTTCCTTTTTTTATTTATTTACACCCTAATGATTGTCCTAGATTTGCCTTTTCAGTTCCAGGGCTTAACAATGAACGATCCACGCAACAATATCATTGGATTGTACTACCTGAAGAAACGATGAATAGTCCTACGATTTGTCAATTGGTGGTAGATGATGCTCTCTGTCAGGTCAGACAGCAGATCAAGCTCAGCAGATTGTACGCGCCTGCCCTGACTGTCAACGTATTGTGCCTTCAAATACTCCAGCAGGAGTAAATCTAAGAGGTTTATGTGCCAATGAATTATGGCAAACTGGTGTTACTTATATTCAATCATTTCATTGATCTAAATATGTGCATGTAACTGTTGATACATTTTCTGCCTTTGTTGTTGCTACTGCTCACACTGGAGAAAACGATGAGAGTACCGAAGAAAATCAGGACAGACAATGGTCCGGTATGGTGCCTTTTTACAGGATCAGGGAGTGACTCACACTACCGGTATCCCTCATTCACCTACGGGACAAGCTGTTATTGAACGAACTCATTTAACGTTAAAACAAACACTTGATAAACAAAAAAGGGGGAATCTTCCGTATATTTCCCCGCAGGAATCCTTAGACAAAGCTACATATGTTTTAAATTTTCTTAATTTGTCTGCTTCTAGGCAACATACTACAGCTGTGGATCGTCATTTTAAAACCAGTGCCATTTTTGTAGAAAAAACAACGGTATATTATAAGGAACTGGGCTCAACTCATTGGGACGGCCCTGTGCCTCTGCTTACATGGGGAAGAGGGTCTGCTTGTGTTCTTCTTCCCACAGGTCCATACTGATTACCGGCAAGAAACGTAAAGCCAGCCAGGACTTTTGAAACTACAGATAGAGAAAGGGAGATTCAAGAATCAGCAGAGCAAGCAGAGATCACAGAAACGCCAAATGAGGAGAATGGTTCAAAAGACTCGTAATAGAAGATTTTATGTTAATATATAAACTGGTTTTATGTTTCTTATTATTTGATATATTACACGTGTGAAAGTTGCTTGTATATATGCTTTGTGTGTTTTTTCCTATTGGAATGTGTATGGATTCCACCCATAGCTACTGGAAGGAAAAGAATTGACTGGTATCAAATTAATGAGGAAGAATTACAAACTGGACTTAGTTGTGAGTATGTAACTGAAAAAGGAAGCTAGGAGGATTTTTATTGAACGACATGTTGCGATCCACAAAAATCGCTGTTGGCCAGCAGAGCACATACCTGGCAGCCTTATTGCACGCACTGGCCATGCGTGCAGCAACACCGCATCAGTGCTCTGTTTCATAGACTCTGTTGAGGGTATAAAAGAGATGGCTCAGAGTGGAGCGGAAGGAGGCTACAGAGCACACTGTGTGAATAAACAGGGGACGTCCTGAAGGTGTCATGCCTGCCTCCCTTCTCTGCGATGACCCTGCTGATTGACACCCTCCTGCTCAGCGGAATCTTGGACATAGCTGAGATGGTAAGACTCCCAGAAAGGAGAATAATATGCTAGTAACTGCTTCTGTAGGGCTATAATAGAGCTTGGCAGGGTATTCCTTCGCATATAAGGGGAGATCTATGTACTATAGGGACTTTAGGAATGTATTTACCTAACACCACCATGATCCTAAGTCATAGACACATCCGGAATAAGTGAAGCACGCATGCTTATGATAGCTAGTGCGGTTCCAGAGCAGAATTTTGGGAACCAGCTAAAATCATTGCAGCTTCAATATTTGCACCAGTTGGAGGGACACAGGCGTTAACTACACTGAATAAATTGGATTGTTGGCTTGCAAAACAAACTAATGCTACAGCTTCCGCTTTAGACATGCTATGCTGCAAAATCAAGCTGCCATAGATTTTTGTGATAGTTCGATGTGGGCGAGGGGGTTCTGGTGGTAGGAGAGGGGATTTGCTCCCTGTGCCACCAGATCGGATTCCCATCCCCCTCAGGGTTGAGCCAATCATCAGCGCCTCTGCGAATTGCCCTATTTAAGTTGGGACAAAGGAACAGAAAAAGTGCTTTTGCCCAGGAGGGAGGAGAAGGGAGGAGGGCACTGCCCTCGCTCCCTGGCCCCAGCTGGGCGGCTGCCCGTGCTGGGCTGGCGCCGCATGCTCAAGATGGTGGTGACGGAGCCGCATGGGGAACTCAGGGAGCACCCCGTTCCCGGGGTGCCCTCTGGGCCGAGTTCACCCAGAGAGGACTGAGATCTGAGAGAAACGGCCACACAGACACCAGGTCAGTGAAGATGGAGCGGGAGGAGGTGTGCTGGAGCTGAGTTTTCCCTTGCAACTGGTGGCAAGATGGCAGGTGGCCCCCCTGCAGCCAAGATGGGCTCAGCAGAGCAGAGACCCACTCGCGGCCCATGGAGAAACCCACATCGGGGAAGAGATGCCTGAGCCTTAGGTCGTGGAGCATGGGATGCACGACGAGTAACTGTTAATAATGGAGCTTGGGATGCACGACGAGGTCGTGAGGCATCTAGAGTCCGTGGGACGATCCACACCGAAGTGAGTGGCCACAACTCCCTAAGAATCCGAGACTGTGGTAAAGCCCGCACTGGAGCGATCTGATGGGGAAGGATTGCGTCCTGCGGGTAGGACTCATGCTGGAGAAGTTTGCGGAGTTTTCCTTGTGAGTAGGGGATACACTGGAGCAAGGGACAATGGTGTAAGAACTCCTCCTCCTTTAAGAAAGGAGCAGCAGTAACAACATGGAATTAACTGACCTGCACTCCCCCATTCCCTGTCCCCCTGTGCCGCTGGGGGGAAGGTAGAGCCGGGAACAAAAGGAAAGGGGAGTGGGGAGGTGTTGTTTTCGAGATCTGGCCTTGTTTTCTCTTTGTCCTCTCAAGTGGCCATTTTTGTTTCCCTTTGTCCTTTTGGGCAACTGTTAGTAAATTGTTTTGGGAAAGTTGAGTCTGTTTTGCCCGGGACCATGGTTGGTGGGTGCTCCCTCTGTTCTTGTCTCGACCCTCAGTCCTTTTATTATAAAACCACAATAATTTTTTATTGCTAATGCATGGGCGTGGTTGTGAGATACTAGAAGGAATGTGCTGCATGAACTTGTCTCATCACTCAGAATCAATTCATGAAACGATACAGAAATTGAAGGACCGGGTGAATGAATTACAGGATGGTTGGTATCCTTAGTAAAGGCAGGGATTATGTTACTAGTTCGTCCCCTGCGTATTGTCATGCCTTCAGCGGATGGTACAGAGTACGGTTCATCAGGTAATGGTCATAGAAAAACAAAAAAGGGGAATTGTGGAATCATACACACAGTTACAGTTGGGGTTTGACCTTGATTGTTGGCCTGTGTTCTTGATGAGTTGGGAAACACTGATAAAGAGGATAAAAAGGAAAAGGGAGTGTGAGAAGCTGGCGTAGGGAGTATGAGAAGCTGACATAGGGAGTATGGGAAGATGATATAGGGAGTGTGAGAAGCTGATATTTAGTTTAGTAGATAGAAAATAATGCTTTTTTAGGTATAGCCAATGGTAAAGCTGAAATAGGTGCGTGCACTACTGGTTGTAACCAATCATAACTAAGCAAAGGGTGCGTGGACACATCGTAGCTAGAAGAATAGTCTATAAAAGCTGCTTGTAAACGGTAAATAAAGGTCTCTGATATCACATCTACGGAGTCCTTGCATTAAGCCGCCGCACATACACATCCCCAGGAGACAGAGTGTGTGCCCAAAGGGAACAGGGTCTAAAGGAGCGCACAATGCAGAGAGTGCACAACCAAGAGTCTACCAAGAGACATAGAGAGCATACACCCCAGAGAGAGTATGTGTGACACAGATTGAGAGAGGATCACACGAGGCAGACAGAGCACAAGACCCAGAGAGAGTGTGTGAGAGCATGCAACCCACAGAGCAAATGTGCAATACAGAGGAAGCATGAATTACCAAGAGAGCGCAACTCAGAGAGAATGCAAGACCCAGAGAGAGAGCATGAGTGTGCAACCCAGGGAGCGCAAAATGCAGTGAAAGGGGAGCATGCAATGAAGGGAGAGAGCACGCATGTGTGCACGCCCCAGGGAGAGAGAGCACATGCACATACATGTGCCCGGGGGGGGGGAGGGGGAGGAAGAGAGGGAGCAAGGATGCAACTCATTGAGAGGGAGAGTGCTTGCATGCAAGAGTGCAACTCACTGAGAGGGAGAGTGCTTGCATGCAAGAGTGCACAACCCAAAGAAAGAGCAAGAGTGAATGTGACCCAGAGTGGGAAAGCATGAGAGCATGACCCAGAAAGCACAACACTGTGCACACAAGACAGAATGAGCCAGTGCACATGACAGAGTCCCAGACTGAGAGCAACAGGAAGACCCACACAGACTGAGACACTGTGTTCCAAAGAGAGAAAGAGTGTTATGACCATGTCAGAGACAGGGAGAGGAAGATGTGACTGATAGAGAGCACGTGACTGCAAGAAACAGAGTGCATGACCGAGAAAGAGAGTGCAAGACCTTGACCGAGAGAGAAAGCTAGCAGTGGCAAACACATGACCACTAGAGGGAGCACGTGAGAGGAAGAAGCCACAAGCAAGAGAAACCTAGCCCGACTTGGAGAGAAAGGTAGAGTAGGTGACCAGGCACAAGGGAGAGCAGGAGGGAGCAACAGAGAGGGAGAACAAGCATGTTCCCCGAGAGTGCGACAGAGAGAGAAGGAGAATGCATCACGGAGAGAGAGGAAGGGAGCATACACAGCCACACATGAGATACAGGGAGAACATGACCCAGAGAAGAAGAGCAAACATGACTGTGCACAAGGGAGAGCATCACATGTCTGTGAGAAAGAGCACACGTCTGTGAGAGAGGGAGCCACAGACGTAATGATTTTGTGATTGAGTAAGGGAGAGCATGAGCCATCACACCCAAGAGAGGAACAGCATGCACAATCTAGAGAGGGAGAGTGAGCATGACCATGCACAACGTTGAGCAACAGGGAGCACATGACTGTGAGAGTGAGAGGAATTAAAGAAGCAGCTCATGAAAATACAGCCGCACATGAAGAGGGAGAACAAGCACAATCATGAGAGTGAGCAAGCAAGATAGAAGGATAACACATGACAGACAGAGACTACACGTGACCACATGTGAGAGAGGGAGATCACAACCTAGATAGAGAGGGAGAGCGAGCGTGACTGCATGTGAGGGAGAGAGGGAAAGCAGGAGAGTGAACTCAACCATGCACAAGGTTGATTGAGAGGGGACACACAAGAGCAAGAGGGAGTACGTGATCACACATGAGAGAGAGAGTGCACAGCTGCACAAGAAGAGCTCATGACCACGCAAGAGAGTGCAGAGAGCACATGTGACTGCCCACAAGGGAGACAGAGAGACTATGTGTGAGGTTGAGCAAGAGGGAGCACATAAGACCAAGTATATGTGCCTGACAGCAAGAGAAAGAGATCGAGAGAGGACAAGGGAGAGCATGAGCAAGGAACTGATTGACTTACCAGCATGAGCTTTGAGTATATGGGTTTTCAAGCGGCTATTGTAAGAGGACTTGAATGGACAGAGCTTGCAACGGAATGGCTTATGGTGTCCATGATGAGTCTGCATATGGCGATCCAGACTGATCAAAAGACAGATAAAAAAAGGAAACAAAATAGTAAATCATCTTAGCTATTCCTTCAGATGCAAGCCAAAAAACTAGCAACAAAAGTAAATTTTAAATAAGAGCAGGCCAGGCTCAGCTATCCTTCTCATGCTGGTTCATTATATCCAACAGGTCTGCTTATAGAACAAGGCAGAATCTAATCTGAGGAAGAAAGAGATCTGTGACCAATTTTATCACACAGAATGCAAGCCACTTAAACTCAATAAGGCAAAATTACTATCAATTAAATTATACCCAATCCAGACTAACAAGAGAGTCTCTTATAAGATAAAAGCTATTTGAGGAAAAAACAAAAACAAACAAGAAAAATCCCCAAAAGAACAATAAAAATATTAGTACAGAATTTTTCTGTGAAGTGTTTTTGTGAAAATATGCCCCCTTTTCTCCTCCTAAGGAAAGGAAAATATTTTTCTAGCTCTACTGAAGAAACTTTCATTTGGTTACAGCAGTAAAAGGAGATTAGACAGCTTACTCTGTGCGGAAGGTAACAGCAAGCTGTTTATGGTCAATGACTCTTAGGAGTAAAAGGTGGCAGAGTTTCAGATGTAATGGACTGGGAGACCCTGCATGAAATTCAACAACAGAAGAAGGGGTGAAAAAGACCAGATGCTATTTTTCTGCAGGGGAAATCAGAGCAACAGAAAGTCTGACATTGAAGGAGGAGAATTCATCACCCATCTCCATGGCTTTAGATCAGGATGGAGACATTTCCAATATAGCCTCTTCTTTGGGAACATTAATTCTCTGTGATATGAGAGTAGTCTGAGCCTGTTCATGTGCAGCAGTGAAACAACAAGAAGGTATGGACAAGTTTGGAGCGGGCTGGTTTATTTATCATCCCCCTAAACCACCATTCTAATAGTTCCAGGCATACTTTAGCTTTATTTCCTATTATTGATCTAAATTGTCCTGTTTTTTTCTACTGAATATCAAGATCTAGATCAAATGGAGTCTACTCCAGCCCCTCACACTGCAGAGGGTCTCACAGGATCTTTAGTCTCACACTGACAGAGCCTGAGCCAAGAAAATCCTTGTTTATCAGTGCTAACTCCAAAGTCTATGTATTCAAAGATTTAATGATGGCAAAACCAAAACACAGACCTTATATCCAATTTCAGGGCTACTTCATAGAAACATAATATTACCATAAATCTAACAGGGAGTTTGTGGTAAGATGATTTTTTCCCCATTTCTCTGGAGTACCAGTATGTTGTGGTCAACGAGTTGTGGTCAATGGTTCAATGTCCACGTGGAGGCCTGTGACGAGTGGTGTTCCTCAGGGGTCAGTACTGGGACCAGTGCTATTTAACATCTTTGTTGGAGACACGGACAGTGGGATCGAGTGCACCCTCAGCAAGTTTGCAGATGACACCAAGCTGTGTGGTGTTGTGGACACGCTGGAGGGAAGGGATGCCCTCCAGAGGGACCTTGACAGACTGGAGAGGTGGACCCGTGAGAATGTCATGAAGTTCAACAAGGCCAAGTGCAAGGTCCTGCACGTGGGTCGGGGCAATCCCAAGCACAAGTACAGGCTGGGCGGAGAATGGATTGAGAGCAGCCCTGAGGAGAAGGACTTGGGAGTGCTGGTGGATGAGAAGCTCAACATGAGCCGGCAATGTGCACTGGCAGCCCAGAAAGCAAATCGTATCCTGGGCTGCATCAAAAGGAGCGTGGCCAGCAGGACAAGGGAAGTGATTCTGCCCCTCTACTCAGCTCTTGTGAGACCCCACCTAGAATACTGCGTTCAGCTCTGGAGTCCCCAACACAAGAAGGACATGGAGCTACTGGAACGAGTCCAGAGGAGGGCCACGAAGATGATCCGAGGGCTGGAGTACCTCTGCTATGAAGACAGGCTGAGAGAGTTGGGGCTGTTCAGCCTGGAGAAGAGAAGGCTCCGGGGTGATCTTATAGCCGCTTTCCAGTACCTAAAGGGGGCCTACAGGAAAGCTGGAGAGGGACTTTTTACAAGGATGTGTAGTGATAGGACAAGGGGCAATGGATTTAAACTGAAAGAGGGGAGATTTAGATTAGATATAAGGAAGAAATTTTTTTCATTGAGGGTGGTGAGGCAGTGGAACAGGTTGCCCAGAGAAGTTGTAGATGCCCTATTCCTGGAAGGTTGGATGAGGCTTTGGGCAACCTGGTGTAGTGGAGGGTTTCCCTGCCCATGGCAGGGGGGTTGGAACTAGATGATCTTTAAGGCCCCTTCCAACCCTAACCATTCTATGATTCTATGATTCTATGTCTCCTAAATAAGAGGCTGAACATTTGTGGTTAGTATTTCATTAAAAAAGTCCATATTTTAAATAGATGATAGAAAATGAGCTAGTATAAAACAAAAACAGATTAACAAAGATGTATACAATGCATATCTCAAGCTCAGCACTGACTGGAACAATTACTCCTGGCACATCAGAAGCTTGTACTCAAAGAGCTCCCGAGGAAAGATGCAGCTTTCCATGTTACAAGCAAGTTACTGCATGGAGTTGTAAGAGGAACCCCTCCTTACCCTCTCAGCTACCTTTACAGAATAGGTATGAGGCTCTGGGTATGGTAGATGAAGGACACGAGATAGAAGAGGAGGAATCTGTACAAGTACTCTCATCGACGTCAGATCAACCAACCCCTCACATCAAGACCCGCATTAAGACCAATGCCGAGAAGAAATAATAGCAAGTCATGGTCATCAGTGACTCTTCTGAGTGGAATGGAGGCACCCATTTGCAAAATGGGAAGTTTTCTTCTTCTCAGAGAAGTTTGCTGCCTCCCTGAGGTCCAAATCAGGGATGTAACCAGACAACTGATGAGCTTAGTATAGTCTTCAGACTATTATCTACTCCTGCTCTTTCATGTGGGTACTAATGACATCACAAAAAGAAGGCCAAGGTCAATCAAAAGAGATTTCAGGGCCCTGGGAAGAATGTTAAAAGATTCAGAAGCACAAGTAGTGTTTTCCTCAATTCTCCCAGTAATGGGGAGAGTCAATGAAAGAAACAGGTGTGCCCAAGACATCAATACCTGGCTCCAGGACTGGTGCCTCCACCAGAACTTTGGTTTTTATAAGCATGGAAGAGTCTGTGAGACATAACATATGCTGAGGCCTGATGGGATCCACCTGTCCTGATGGGGGAAATGCTTCTTTGCTTGTAAGATGTCAGGATCAATTGAGAGGGCTTCAAACTGAAATCAATGAGGGAAGGGGATACCATCAGGAGAGCTGAAAGTAAGCCAAGGGTTGGTATGGAATCACCTGACGGTGGCAATGCTAGTGGAAACATATATGCTGCTCCAGGGAGCACTGAGGGTTTGGGAGCACATCTGAAAAGCTTGTACACCAATGCATGCAGTATGAGAAACGAACAAGATGAACTGGAAACATTGGTCAGCTCCTAGAGCTATGTCATTGATATTAGTGAGACTTGGCAGAATGACTTCCATGGCTAGAGTGCTGGGATTGTTATCCAAGAAAGAAGGGGTTAAAATTTTGGTATAAGAATTTCATTTAGTACACACACCTAAGGAACATACATCCTTGAAGCTGCCAGAAGTGATTAGAAGGGAGGCTATTTATCAAGAACTGTCTGCCCTTGAAGGGAACATCCCAGAAAATGTATGAACTTTGTTCTCATGTTTTTGTGAATTCTGAACATGCACAGCAGTGACTTGGGGAAAAGGTAATTCTGGTGACCACCGACTCATGAACCCACCTACCCTAAACATACCCCAGACCCAAAAGAAAGGGGCAGAGGAAGAGGACTGAGCATGTGAAGTAATTTACATGTAAAGTGAGAGAAAATTAACCAATTGTTTAAAAGAATAACAATGAATATGTAAACACGTTATGAATATGCATGATTGTAGTGTATAACTAAGTTTCTGTCCAGGGACAGGTGTGCATGCTAGGAGGAGATATCCCCCGTGTCCCTAGTGCTGCGATAAAGTAATGTCTGCTTTCTAATGCTACAAACTGTGTTAGAGAGTTTCTGTCTGGATTTTCGGTGACAGGATGGAGGGCTACAGGCTGTTCAGGAGGGATAGGCAGGGCAGGTGAGGTGGAGGTGTCACACTATACATAAGGGAGAGGTTTGACTGTACAGCCCTTACAGTTAGTGATGATGTGGTTGAGAGCCTCTGGGTGAGGTTTAGGGGGATGGAAAAAAAATTGGATGTTGTAGTGGATGTCTACTACCAATCACCAAGCCAGGATGTAAGCACTGATGAGTTATTTTATAGGCAATTAGGAGAAATTACTGGATTGGTAGCCCTTGTCCTTATGGGAGATTTCAACTTCCCAGACATCAACTGGGAATACCATACTGCTGTGACAAGCAAGTCTGGGAAATTCCTGAAGTTTGTGGAAGATGATAACTTTTTGTCACAAGTACTCAGTGAGCACACTAGGAAACGTGCCCTCCTAGACTTGTTATTTCTGAATAGAGAAGGACTTGTGGGAGATGTAATAGCAGGTGGCTGTCTTGGCCATAAGGATCATGAAATGATAGAGCTTAAAATTTTCAGTGTAATGAGAAAAAAGGACAGCAGAGTTGCTACCCTGGACTTCAGGAGAGCAAACTTTAAGGTATTCAGGGATCTACTTAGCAGTGTCCTCTGGGGATCTGCTTTTGAGGGCTTAGGGGTCCATGACAGCAGTCAATTTTTAAGAACCATCTTTTAGAAGCACAAGAGTAGGCAATCCCATTGTGTCAAGAGTCAAGCAAGCAGAGCAGAAGACCAGCTTGGCTGAACAGGGAACTCCTCTTGAAATCCAAGAGGAAAAAAAAATTGTATGATCTCGGGAAGCGAGGTCAGGCTTTGCAGGAAGATTAGAGTCACAGTTCACATATGCAGGGAGAAGACATGAAAGGCCAAAGTTCAGCAAGAATTGAAACTAGACAGTGTTGTGTTAGATAACAAGAAAGGCATTTTTAAGTACATTAACAGCAAGAGGAGATCCAAGGAAAACATTGGATTGATACTTGTTGAAGATGGTTGTCGGGGAAGTTTCCCGGCTGCTACATGAGAAGCACCTGTGCCTCATCAAGACAGGTGCTGAGTCACGTTGGTTGGCCGGAGACCACGTGACCTATGGGAAGTTTAAAGGTGGGGCACTCCCAAGAGGGAGGGGGGCATTTCCCTCCTGGAGTTTGGAGAGGTAGGAGCCCTTGGGAGAGCGTGAATTGGAGCTCTCTGTTGGATTAAGGTAGCAGTGAGTTTAGAAGAGCCTTCTGATTGTAGAATACCTTGTGGTCGCAACAGTCGGTTGGTTGCGACCCATCGGAAGAAGACACAGGCAGTCCGCGACATCTGGTGACCCCGACGTGATTCGTCGAAACGCGAACTGCCTGGACCGCAGGGTGAGCTGCGGTGGAGATAAAACCCAGTGAAGCTCGAGAGCAGCAGGAGAGCTGTGAATTGATCTGTTTCAACCTAGACACCTGAAACAAGGTGAGCTGCTGGGAGCTAAAATGGGCCAGAATTTTGTCAAGGAGAATCAGACCTTCACCTTTCTCAAATCTGCAGGGATGGCTGAGGGGCTCAACATAGGTAATGAAGACCTATATAGTTTACTTAACTGGGCAGCGGGGCACGAAGATCTATTCAACCTTACCTGCACCTTTAACCTAGAACTTTGGAAAAAGCTGGGGGATAAGTTGCTCTATGAAGCCGTGGTTAATCAAAGAGGCCGGACCGACCTTCTGCGTACATGGGAGGCCCTAGATAATATAATTCAAAAGGGGTCAGCAGAAGAGGAGGAAGAGGAGGAAGAGGAATTTACAGATTATGTATCCGCAAGCGAAGGATACGAAGGGGGCAACGAACTGTCTGAGGGAAACAGTGTGGACAATGAACTAGACGTGTCCTCACTGTTCACAGAGGTCAACAAAGTGGCGGGGACTATGCAGGAACTTTGCCCCACCCTCCAGGAGATACTGGAGCGTCCCCCACCCTTTGCCCCAGCAACCCCCCCTTCCTCCTCAGGAGGTATCGAGCCTACAGCTCCGCCGTTTGATTTAATAACCCCACCCCTGGCAAATTCATATCCGGCGACATACATGGCACAAGTACGAGCAATGCAGCCGTTATTAGTACGACAGGCCATGACAATGCTGCAAGGTATATCCCAGCAGTTAGCAACCGTAGTGAACATGTTGCAGCAGGCCATGACCCCCCCTGCAGTGAAAGAAATTTCAGGAGAAACCCCTAAAGCAAGCGACAGTTCAGCTGGAAAGTTTCCACCGGTTTCTCCACCAAAGAAAAAGTCGCCAAAATCCGCCCCGCCGGCCCTTCTAGAGACATGCTTATCCCCAGCTCCACAGTTACAAATAACAGAAATTACCCCGCCTGCCATGACAGCTCATCGTGATCCAGTACTTTTCTGGAACGAAGTTAAGAAAGAGGCAATAGAGGCCGGGGACTGGAACTTGATACAAGCTTTGGGGTTACCAGTTAGTAATAAAAAACTATCGATAATGAAAATGGAAGGAGAGCCGAGTGCGTTTCCCGTAGAACTGGCCCTCCCGGGTGCCAACCAGCCCAATAAACATTTGGGCTGGTCATGGAAAGTGATCCAGGACATGCAGAAGGCGGTAACACAACTATTACGATTATTAAACTTAGAAATTTTGGTGCCGTACGATTTTCAACATCTAGCCCAGGTCATGTTCCAACCGGTGCAGCGCTCCGTTTTCACAAATGTTTGGAGACAATTGGCCGACCAGCAGGCATTACAGAATATCCAATTACCCCAAAGCGACCCATGCTATGCTATAGGTACCGATGTATTGATGGGAACGGGTCAAGTATTTAGTAACCCGGCAATACAGGCTCAATGGCATCCCCAGATCCTCGAACAGGTTAAACAAATAGGGATGCAGGCACTATTACGTACAGCAGAAATGGCTGAGCCTAAAGCAAAATATTCAACAATTAAACAGGGGGCCAACGAACCTTTTCTACGGTTCGTTGAGAGATTGCAGGGGGCAATAGAAAAGCAGATATTTGACAGTAGACTACGGGCACTGTTGACAAAACAGCTGGCAAAGGACAATGCCAACCCTGATTGTCGGAGAGTCATTGAAGTATTGCCGGGGGACCCCTCTCTAGAAGAAATGGTGATTGCATGTGCCAAAGTTGGGCCCGTAGAAAGCGAGATGACCACATTGGCCACTGCTCTAACTAAACAAAGATGTTATATTTGTGGGAGAATAGGTCATCTCGCCAAAAACTGCAAATCAAACGGCCGGCCGGGAAACAGCAGAAAGAGAAAGCGTGTACAGACGTCTTATGGCCCAGGCAAGCCCTTTGCGGGAACGCTGCAACAGCCGCAGACCAGTCCGGAAAAGACCGCAGAGGGAATGCTAAAGCAGCCAGAGCAGCCAGGGTGGATGTATCCATCGTCGTCAGAACAATGGATATATCCACCGCCAACGTGGTATGATAAAAAAATATGAGAACGACTTCCCCATGACCCGGTCCCAAGGTGTTTAACAAACGGCGACGGAAAATGGAACTGAAACGTTGGAAACCCCTAAAGGCTGCGAGGCAATTTTTTTTTTTTAAAGAAAAGGGGGAATTGTCGGGGAAGTTTCCCGGCTGCTACATGAGAAGCACCTGTGCCTCATCAAGACAGGTGCTGAGTCACGTTGGTTGGCCGGAGACCACGTGACCTATGGGAAGTTTAAAGGTGGGGCACTCCCAAGAGGGAGGGGGGCATTTCCCTCCTGGAGTTTGGAGAGGTAGGAGCCCTTGGGAGAGCGTGAATTGGAGCTCTCTGTTGGATTAAGGTAGCAGTGAGTTTAGAAGAGCCTTCTGATTGTAGAATACCTTGTGGTCGCAACAGTCGGTTGGTTGCGACCCATCGGAAGAAGACACAGGCAGTCCGCGACAGATGGTCACCTGACTAACGGGGATGAAGAAAAAGCAGATGCATTCGATGCCTTCTTTGCCTCAGTCTTTAATAGTAAGACCAATTGTTCTCAGAGTACTCAGCTGCCTGAGCTGGAAGACAGGGACGGGGAGCAGAATGAAACCCCAATAATCCAAGGGGAAATGGTTAGCGACCAGCTACACTAATTAGACACACATGAGTCTATGGGGCCAGATGGGATCCACCCAAGGGTGCTGAGGGAGCTGGCAGAAGTGTTCACCAAGTCACTTTCCATCATTTATCAGCAGTTCTGGCTAACCATGGAGGTCTCACTTAATGGCTCGGTGTCCAAGTGGAGACCAGTGACGAGGGACATTTCTCAGGGGTCGGTATTGGGACAAGTGCAGTTTAATATCTTTGTCAGCAACATGAACAATGGGATCAAGTGCACCCTCAGCAAGTTTGCAGATGACACCAAGCTGTGTGGTGTTGTGGACACGCTGGAGGGAAGGGATGCCATCCAGAGGGACCTTGACAGGCTTGAGAGGTGAGCCCGTGAGAATGTCATGAAGTTCAACAAGGCCAAGTGCAAGGTCCTGCACGTGGGTCGGGGCAATCCCAAGCACAAGTACAGGCTGGGCGGAGAATGGATTGAGAGCAGCCCTGAGGAGAAGCACTTGGGGGTGCTGATGGATGAGAAGCTCAACATGAGTCGGCAATGTGTGCTTGCAGCCCAGAAAGTCAACTGTATCCTGAGCTGCATCAAAAGAAGCGTGGCCAGCAGGTTGAGAGAGCTGATTCTGCCCCTCTACTCAGCTCTTGTAAGATCCCACCTGGAATACTGCATTCAGCTCTGGGGTCTCCAACATAAGAAGGACATGGACCTGTTGGAGCAGGTCTAGAGGAGGGCCACAAAAATGATCCGAGGGCTGGAGCACCTCTGCTATGAAGACAGGCTGAGAGAGTTGGGGCTGTTCAATCTGGAGAAGGCTCCAGGGTGATCTTCCAGCAGCCTTCCAGTACCTAAAGGGGGCCTAGAAGAAAGCTGGAAGGGAACTTTTTACAAGGGCATGTAGTGATAGGACAAGGGACAATGGCTTTAAACTGAAAGAGGGTATGTTTCGATTAGATCTAAGGAAGAAAGTTTTTTACAATGCGGGTGGTGAAAAATTGGAACAGGTTGCCCAGAGAAGTTGTGGATGCCCCGTTCCTGGAGGTGTTCAAGGCCAGGTTGGATGAGGCTTTAAGCAACGTGATCTAGTGGAAGGTGTCCGTGCCCATGGCAGGGGGGTTAGAACTAGATAATCTTTAAGGTCCCTTCCAACCCTAACCATTCTATGATTCTATGACTGGAGATTATCAAATGTGATGCCCATCTACAAGAAGGGCCGGAAGGAGGATCCAGGGAAGTACAGGACTGTCAGTCGGACCTCGGTGCTAGGGAAGGCTATGGAGCAAATCATCTTGAGGGCCATCTCATGACGTGTACAGGACAACCAGGCAATCAGGCCCAGTCAGCATGGGTTTATGAGAGGCAGGTCCTGCTTGACTAACCTGATCTCCTTCTATGACAAGGTGACCCACTTAGTGGCTGAGGGAAAGGCTGTGGATGTTGTCTACCTGGACTTTAGTGAAGCCTGGGACATCGTTTCCCACAGCATTCTCCTGGAGAAACTGGCTGCTCATGGCTTAGATGGACGTACTCTTTGCTGGATAAAAAACTGGCTAGATGGCCAGGCCAAAGAGTGGTGGTGAATGGAGTTAAATCCAGTTGGTGGCCGGTCACAAGTGGTAATTCCCCAGGGCTCAGTATTGGGGCCAGTTCTGTTTAATAGCTTTATCAATGATCTGGACAAAGGGATCAAGTGCACCTTCAGTAAGTTTGCAGACAACGCCAAGTTGGGTAGAAGCATTGATCTGTTTGAGGGTAAAAAGGCTCTACAGAGATATCTGGACAGGCTGGATCAATGGGTTGAGGCCAACTGTATGAGGTTCAACGAGGCTGTGCCGAGTCCTGCACTTGGGTCACAACACCCCCATGCAATGCTACAGGCTTGGGGAAGAGTGGCTGGAAAGCTGCCTGGTGAAAAAGGACCTGGGGGTGTTGGTTGACAGTCGGCTGAATATGAGCCGGCAGTGTGCCCAGGTGGCCAAGAAGGCCAATAGCATCCTGGCTTTTATCAGAAACAGTGTGGCCAGCAGGACTAGGGAAGTGATCGTCCTCCTGTACTCGGCACTGGTGAGGCCTCACCTTGAATTCTGTGTTCGATTTTGGGCCCCTCACAACAAGAAAGACATTGAGGTGCTGGAGTGTGTCCAAAGAAGAGCAACAAAGCTGGTGAAGGTTCTGGAGCACAAGTCTTATGAGGAGCAGCTGAGGGAACTGGGGTTGTTTAGCCTGGAGAAAAGGAGCCTCAAGGGAGACCTTATCTCTCTACAACTACCTGAAAGTGGGTTGTAGCGAGGTGGGTGTCAGTCTCTTCTCCCAAGTAACAAGGGATAGGACGAGAGGAAATGGTCTCAAATTGCGCCAGGGAAGGTTTAGATTGGATATTAGGAAATATTTCTTCACCAAAAGGATTGTCAAGCATTGGAACAAGCTGCCCAGGGAAGTGGTTGAGTCACCATCCCTGGAGGTATTTAAAATATGTGTAGATGTGGTGCTTAGGGACATGATTTAGTGGTGGCCTTGGCAGTGTTAGGTTAATGGTTGGACTCTTCAAGGTCTCTTCCAACCTAAACGATTTTATGAATCTATGATGCGTGGGAATGGATCAAAACTGCATCAGGGGAGGTTCAGACTTGACATTAGGAAACATTTCTTTACTGAGAGATTGGTCAAACACTGGAATAGGCTTCCTAGAGTGGTGGTTGATGCCCCAAGCCTGTCTATGTTTAAGAGGCATAGGGACAATGCCCTTAATAATATGATTTAACTTTTGGTCAGCCCTGAAGTGGTCAGGCAGTTGGACTAGATGATCATTATAGGTCCTGTCCAACTGAACTATTCCATTCCATTCTATGTCTGGGGCTACAGGGAATGTCTGAGGTTTCTCACTGAGGATGGGGCAGAGGAAAACTGTCTCCTTGCCTACAGGAGGTGTGTGCTGGTTGAGGAGCTGTGTTACCAGGTTAAAAGAGCTGCAGGATGTCAGACAACTGAATAGCATCAGAGATAATGAGAAAAAAATTAGCAGGATCTTTTCAGAAATCCTGCAGAGACAAGAGCCCAAACTCCCAATTGTACTGAAGGAGGGGGAGCCAGTGTCTATGTTTATCAGGTTGGGAAATGGAGACTACCAAGATGGCAAGGGCTGGAAGCTTGTGATATCTGGCACTGGGAGGATGGCACCTGCTTCATCAGCAGATCTGCAACTATAGAATAGGTTCTATAGTTCTGCATCTGGTTGCAGATGAGAGACTGAGAGCTCTGTCTAATGAAGCATCAGAGCTGGCTGCACTTGAACTATGCAACAGCACTAGGGGGAAGTGGTGAGTGATAGTAGTGGGAGACTCCCTTCTGCAGGAGAGATGCTGACCTGATCTGCTGTACAGGGAGGTTTGTTGCTTGCTAGGAGCTCAGATCCAGGATGTTAATGAGAGACTGTCAAGGCCAGCCCAGCCCTTGGACTATTCCCTGCTGCTCATCCACATAGGAACCATGTTGTGATATTGACAGAAATGCTGCTTTTCTAACATAAGGGTTTATAAATATTTCTTATATCATACTTTCTTTCCCACATGCTTTTAATTACAGAACAGTGACAACTTCACACAATTTAAGGGTGTCATTGACAGTGCTATCAATGTTAAATGAGCACCTGGATTTCTCTTCTTTGGGGGGGGAAGGGGGATGGACACAGAATGGGGGGACAGGACAGTTCTCTCTCCAGAAGCTACAGAAAACATGTACATGCGTTTGTCAGTCTAGGATGCCAGTAAAAAAAATAACCAGTAAACCTCATTTATTTGTGGCAAGCCATGAATAAATATGATTAAAAGAATTCTAAAGCTTCCTAGTTGTAGGCAAAGAAAGAAGTAATGAGGAACTTGATTATTTATTATGACCATGCAATTTTCATGGGTCACATCAGATAAGGGGTGATTGCCTCAACCCATTTCAAGTATACTACACTGATGTGAAGACCGTGTTCATAGACTGAAATTGCATAACACACAAGAAAAAAAATATCTAACTTTAAGATTGGTTTGTGATAACGGTTCAACATTAGAAATGAAATCTCTCTCAATCAAATAAGAGTCACAATACTATTTAAAAATAAGGTAGTTACATGGAAGGCTAGTGAAAAATACTTTTTCCTCTATGTTTTTTTTTAATTTCATGCATTTGACAGTACTGCATAAGTGGTGGGGATCTTTTGCTTGCTGCACATTTCCTCTACATGCAAAAAAAGAGAACTTGAATTCAAGAAGATATAAAAATGGGACTTTTTATAGTCATGGGCAATGGCAAAAAGTTTGGGGGTATAGAAAATACCTAAATCCTGAAAAAGAGAAAAACATGGCTTGAAATCGAGTATTCTCTCCTTCAATGTCAACCAACATAAAAAACAGTCATGCTAGTCTGTGCTTCTATTGAAAACAAACCATAACTTACTTGTGCCTGAAAGCAGAGACAAAGGAGCAATACTGGCAGCTATACTTGTCTTCCCGGGTAAACATGGCCAGAGCCAAGTGACTCCTCTCATGAGATCGTAGACCCTGCATAGACATCAAAACTCGGTCACACTGGCTGCAGTGGTAGCCCCCAGGCCTGGTTTCATCTTCCAAGGATGCTCCAGATTCAGCTTCTGTAAATTCCACAGTGCCAGGGTCTTTGGCTCCCTCAAAACCCTCCAAAGTTGTGCTTGAAGAATCTTCAGCTTCCTGCTAAAAAACACATACCCCCCCCAAGCCATCAATTCTTTCTCCCTTCTGCCCTTCAGTCTCTCCTAGGTATTAATTTTAATATCTAGGTTTTCCACTGCATTCACTTTCTAAAGGTATCCCTACCATATTACACTAATGACTTTCTGTATAAAGAGAGCCTAGTCTTTAATTATATATATATGTATATACATTAAAAACAAATAACCCATCTCCTGAGCCCTTTCCTAAGTGTTAATTAGTATAGCATGCATTTTGCAGCAACATTAAAACTGAAAAGTATATGTATATCATGTTTTTTGGGTCTTGGATTTTAGTTTTTGTTCCCTGCTGTTTAATATCTACTTGCTCAAAAGATGCTATTGACCTCACATAAACTCTATTTGAGAAGTAGAGAAAGAGCAGGAATCATTTGATAGAAGGGAAGCATCCCATTCCATCAGTAGTATTGGATAAGCTAAAGGAAGGTCAGTGGAAGGACAATGAAAGCTCTTAGGTAGAACCATTTAGACTCTGAAGGACTCAGCTACTTTACACATCATACAGTTGATGTCATGAAATAGGCATGCTTTAGGTCACATTCTGAGGACTGCAGAATGAGATTTTGCTGAGTAGTCACTGCAGCAAGAAAAGGAGAACTGCATAACCAGTTAGAATATCATGCTTAACTGTTCAGAATATCCATTCCAAAATCTATTTGACTCCATGGGAGCCCTCTACAGGCTTTCAGTTAGGCCTTAATATCAAATAGAAAATGCTGTCAGTTCACAGAATTCTCACCTTTATTGTAGCTGACACAGAAGAAACATTCCCGTACTGGACATGCTTACGGAGATGATTACAGATGGCTCGAAGCGTTGGATGAACTTCCACACAAAATTTACATTTATAGCCAACTACTTTCCTCTCCTTAAGTTTTGAAGCATCTTCCAAGTGTCCAAAAGCCTATTGAAGCACATGAGTATTAATCAGTTATATTAATGTAATACTGAAACATGTTTCTGAAATATCACTTTTAGGAATATACCCAGACTAGATTTTGCACCTTAAGGGAAATTACATTTAGTATACACATGTGTATTGGGTCTGGCTGAGATGGAGTTAATTTTCCCCATAGCAGCCCTCATAGTACTGTGCTTTGTATTGGTAGCTGGAAAGGTGTTGATAACACCAGTGTTTTGGCTACTGCTGAGCAGTGCTCCCACAGCATCAAGGCTGTCTCTCCAACATTCCCCCCCTCACCCTTAAAGGCCAGTAGGCTGGGAGTGGGTAAGATCTTGGGAGGGGACATAGCCAGGACAGCTGACCCATACCATATGATGTCTGTTCAGCAATAAAAGCTAAGAGAAAGGAGGGGGGCATTTGTTATTACGATGCTTGTCTTCCAGAGCAACCACTACACATACTGAAGCCCTACTTCCCAGCAAGTGGCTGGACATTGCCTGCTGATGGGAAGTAGAGAATAAATCTGTTGTTATCCTTTGCTTCCACATGCGGCCTTTACTTTTGCTTTATTAAACTTATCGTGGATTATCTTGATCCATGAGTTCTTTTCCATCTTATTTTCTTCCCCCTCTGTCCTGCTGAGGAGGGGGAGTGATAGAGCAGCTTGGTGGGCACCTGGCATCCAGTCAAGGTCAACCCA
Source organism: Tauraco erythrolophus (assembly GCF_009769465.1). NCBI lineage: Eukaryota > Metazoa > Chordata > Aves > Musophagiformes > Musophagidae > Tauraco > Tauraco erythrolophus. The sequence continues at coordinate 11,519,947 of NC_141497.1, forward strand.
CTACAACATGCTATCATGCAAAATTTCAACCTAAATTTGCGCTGACTTCTATTAAAGCCCTCAAAATAGGTGGACAGGACATGTGCACAAGAAAAACCTTGAGTTTCTGCATAATAGTAGTCCCCTATAAGACCGTTCAGTTTTAACTTACAAGACCAAACCATGCTCTTTCATGGTTTCCCCCTGCCCAATTGTATGCTTTTCTACAGCAAGTAGTTACTCCAGATGGGGAGAAGGGTACAGAAAAGAGTAGTAGAATTTGGTCTTTTGTTCACAGGAACACTTGCCCAAAGCTTGAAGTTATTGGATAGATACACATAAACATCAGGTTCTTTATCAAAAAAATATACTGAAATAGATAAGCTTGAGAAGGAAATTGATGTGTTATTTCAAGGTATATTGATGAGCAGTAGAATAGGACATTTGCTAAAGAATTTATGAGAAAGCAAACAGCAGCCTTGCAATAGGCTAGATACAGATAGCCAGCCATAAGGGTGGGAGGAAGGAAGAAAGATAGGGAAAATCCTGAAGGAAAGAGTTGAAAGGAGTAGAGCTTCCCATGGAGCCTAGAAATAGGAGAATAATGAAGGAAATTAAAGCAGAATCATAGAATCATAGAATGGATTGGGTTGGAAGGGACCTCAAAGATCATCTAGTTCCAACCCCCTGCCATGGGCAGGGACGCCTTCCACTAGACCAGGTTGCTCAAAGCCTCATCCAACCTGGCCTTGAACACCTCCAGGGATGGGGCATCCACAACTTCTCTGGGCAACCTGTTCCAGTGCCTCACCACTCTCATTGTAAAAAATTTCTTCCTTATATCTAATCTAAATCTCCCCTCTTTCAGTTTAAAGCCATTGCCCCTTGTCCTATCACTACATGCCCTTGTAAAAAGTCCCCTTCCAGCTTTCTTCTAGGCCTCCTTTAGGTATTGGAAGACTGCTAGAAGATCACCCTGGAGCCTTCTCTTCTCCAGATTGAACAGCCCCAACTCTCTCAGCCTGTCTTCATAGAAGAGGTGCTCCAGCCCTCAGATCATCTTCGTGGCCCTCCTCTGGACTCGCTCTAACAGCTCCATGTCCTTCTTGTGTTGGAGACCCCAGAGCTGAATGCAGTATTCCAGGTGGGGTCTCACAAGAGTGGAGTAGAGGGGCAGAATCACCTCCCTTGACCTGCTGGCCACACTTATTTGGATGCAGTCCAGAATACGGTTGGCTTTCTGGGCTGCAAGTGCACATTGCCGAATGTACAGAACATGTTACAGAATATTCTGTATTATATCACCAAATTACAGAATATGTAACTGACTTATAGAGCCCCTTGACACACTGAGTCACTCATTAACCTGTGTTCATTGGGCTGTCAAAGAGAACATACAAGTGGGTATTAGTAATAAGGAGCCTCTTAATGTATAGAAGAACAGCTTTTGGTTTGTTTTTCTCCCTGGGGAGAGGAAGCAGAGAAGGAGACCAGACACACAGATCCTTACCCTCTCTTGTTTGAAATCTGTAAAAGCACCATCTGTGTATTTCTGCTTGCTCAAAAGCTGTTTTCTCCTCTCCTGACGTTTGGCACGCTTCTGGAATTCCTCATTGTGACTATTTAAATGTGAGGTCAGCTCTGCCATGCTATGCAATTTAGTATCACAATGCTTGCACTGGTAGACAACATTATGAGAGCAGATGCCACTTCCCAATATGGTAAAGTCTCTCTTCAAATCCTTGCTGTGGTGGTCAGTGTAATGCATGCACAACAGCTCTGCTGTGCTGAAGGATAGCTTGAAACATTTTATGCATCTGAAGGGAAGCCACTCAGTTTCCTGAGTCTCGCTCTCCACCTCAGACTTTTCAAAGTCATTCCTTTCCTCAGCTGGAGTTGACTTTTCATGTTCATCAGCATATACAACAGTGAAGTAACCTCCCAGCTTGCTCACATGCTGCTTCTTAGGGAAAACACCAGGGTGACGCTTCATGTAGTGGGACACAATACCTTTTTTGCTGAAAGATTGAAAGGAACAAAGCGAGCATTTCTTTCTTTCCACAGCCCTCCTCAGCTCCTCACTTAGCTGAGGAGTGTCATCTTTGGGAGGAGATGAAATGATCACTTTATTATGTTTGTCACTTACTGTCCTGGAAGCTGCTAAACAATGAGTGTAGTAAGCATCAATGTCATGTCTTTTCTGGTAGTGTGCTGCAAGCCCTTTGCGGATAGGGTTGGTGTAGGAACACAAAGCACACTTAAAGAGGTTGTTCTTGCCTTCTGGTTGTGCCCGAACATTATTATGTTTGATACGGTAGTGTCTGGCTATCCCCTTCCGGGTAGAACAGAAGTATTTGCAGAGCTGACACCGGAACACTGTGTGAGACACTAAGTGAGAACTGGAGAAATGAGGTGCTGAGATAGAGACTTCTCCAATACCATCAGCAGCAATTTCTGGGGAGGCCTTGATTTCAGTTACCATGTCTGGCTCCACTGAGGCAGACACCTTTGGCAGTGACTGAGCAAAAACATCAAATTCAGGCTGATTATGGTATTTCTCATAGTGAATTTTGAGCTTCTCCAGTGTGCCATGGGTGTAAGGGCATAGCTTGCACTGGTATGCACCATAGCCTTGCTTGAAAATCCTACTGGTCTCTTCTATGTCATTCAGGGCGATGTCATTTGACTGTTCCACATCATGCACAAAGTCTTCAGCAGTGACCTTTACTGATGGGTGCCGTTTCTGGTAATGTGTGAGGACACCATGAATGCGTGTGTTAATGTATGGGCAATGTCTGCACTTGTACACAGCCCCTGGGTTAATGTCTATATCCTGTGCAAAGTCAGCAGCTTTCACTTTCATGCCAGGATGCTTTTTGCCATAATGCGTCAGGAGGCCATGCAAGTTATTGTACTCAGACTGGCAAACTGTACACTGATATGGAGTGGAGGAGATGGAAGGGTTTGCAGAAGTCAGCTGAATAGTTTTTTCCTGGGAAAGGCTGTGGTCCTCCACATCCTGGTCCATCTGCAATGTTACCTGGTTTTCACAATTAATCCTAGCCTTAACTTCATTAAGTTGTGTGCTAATTTTCTCAGCAGCATCTTTCTCCTTAATGATATCTAACAATACAGATTCATCCCCATTCATAACCCAAGGGTGAAAAGCCTGGTAGTGATTAGTAATATCCCAAATGGAAGATGCTTCAAAAACACAGTCTCTGCATTTGTAGGTCTTTGCCTCTGTTGGCATCACTAGGGTAGGAGAGGAAGGATCCGGACCTGCCCAGAGTTTAGTTGCCATATATGTATAGTCAACATAATGTTCAGGATGTCTCCTTTGGTAATGCACAAGCAAACCACTTGGTTCCATATGTGAATAAATGCACCATTCACAGTGATAACCAGTTTCTATCAAGCCATCCAAAAATGCCCATCTCAGAATGGACGTGACTGTGGCCCTCAGATTTGGGTGGTCTTTCTTAATATGCTTCCTCAATGCATAGAAGTAAGGTGATGTGTAGCTACACTGCCTGCATTTGAGGGCTCTCAGCTTTGTCTTGTCCTGTTCAGTGCTGGAGGTGTGAGCAGGCATGCTGCCAGATGATTTCTTCAGGTTAGGATCACAAAGGCTTCTAATGGTGGCTGTATGCTGCCTAATCACATCTGCGTTGGCTTTGAAATCACGATGCTTCTTTTGATAATGAATGAGCACACCTTTCACAGTCCGGTTTCCATAATTGCAGTGCTGGCAGAAGAACATTTCATTCTCAAGGAGATTCACAGAGCTCTCAGAACTGCCCCGGCTCAACTGCTGCACTGACACTGGCAGTTTCTGAATCCCAGGTGGCAGCTCACCAGCCTTCATCATTGTCATAGTAGGGGATGCCTGCCTGATATACTTGGCAGTGACCTTTATTTCCGGATGCCTTTTCTGGTAGTGGACAAGCACTCCCACAACTGAACGGTTGCTGTATGAACAGTGTTTGCAATAGTAGAGTTCAGGAGCAAGATCTGGGGGCAGTGATAGAGGAGATTGAGGTTGAGAAGCCAAGTTGGACAGTTTTGAGGAGACAGACACCCCCATCTCAAAAGACATTTGAGCCAGGGCAGAGCCCCTGTCAACAGAAGCTATATGCATGGTCTTCTGAATTCTGAAATATGATGCTTTTTCTTCAGGGTGTTTTTTCTGATAATGCACCAGAACTGAATGCATGTTAGGGCTTGCAAATGAGCACACATCACAGTCATAAACAACCACAGAATTGACTGAAAGTGCCTTCTGATTTTCACATTCAGGACTAAAACTCTTTGTGGCACTTCTGTTAAAACTTGCTGACACAGTAGTCCCATGAGCCACGGGGGTGGAGGTTGCCATAGTTTTTGGAGCAGAATTCAAGATCTCTCTCAGTGTCTGAGACTCTATGTTTAGCCCCTCTTGCTGCTCAACAACATAGCTTGAAAATATCATTGCATTGTTAATTTTCACTGTTGGATGCATTCTTTGGTAATGCGGCATCAGGCTTCTAACATTTGGGCTAGTGTAAGAACAGAAGTGACAGCGGTAGATCAGATCAGACTGATCAAAGTTCAGTACATTCATAGCTTCAGGGTGATGCTCTCCATAGTGTTGCTGCAAGTCTTCAAAGTTTGTATAGTCAATATAACACTCAAGGCATCTGTATACTGCACTGTGATCACTGGGATCCAAGATATACCTAAAGCTGAATTTTATGTAGGGGTGCATCCGTTGGTAGTGGGTGCTAACACTCCTGGCAGATTTGTTGCTAAAATCACAGTGTTTACAATAGTAAAGCCTGTCAGAGTCGTTAATCTCCATATTTTCATTGTTCTGATCAGGGCCATACATATTTGGCTGGCTTCCCAGAAGAGAGGCATTAGGGCTCTGTTGGTCTTTCATGTTAATTGAAGAAAAATAATCTTCCTCATCTTCAGATAAAGTGAGCTCGATCTCTGCTCCATTAGTGGAATTATAATCATGATGCATGTTTCTGAAGTTTGCATCCTTCTGGGAATCATTAGTCTCTCTCCCCCACATTTGCTGGGGTGCATAAGAACTAGAAACTTCCACCATTGGTTCTGTTTGTTGTTCTTCTCTGTCTAATTCCACTTCTATCTCCACCTCATTGTCTTCCTCCTCTTCCTCATCATCCACTACATTAATCACAGCATCTTCTTGTTGTTTGTTTTGGTTTATTTTGCTCTGCAGGTTGCTCGCTATTTCATCAATTCTAGTTCTTTTCTTCACTGGTGAGAGATCCAAAGGGCAGTCATTTGACACTTTCCGAGCAACCTTAGCAACAAAGTTATTTTTAGACGAGAGACCAAGAATTGAGGTCTGGCTTTTCTTCACTGTGCTGACAGAGGTGAGAGCATCTGACTCACTCTCTTGTGGCATGTTGGATGGCAGTCCATCATATTTTGGTAAGTTGTCACAAAATGAGTGCTTGTGCTGCTGATGAACTCTGAGGCCTTTCAAAGTAGTGGTAGAATAGTTACACATTGTGCACTTATAAGAATGCTGTGAATGGGGTTGAGGCAACTGCTGCTGTTGCTGCTGCACTGTTTCTGTCATCCCAGCTGACTTACTTCCATTTATGTTTCCACTTTCATAAGAAACTGTGTTGTCATTCAAAGAGGAGACAATGTTTTCACTCTGAGAATTCACAGTGTCCCAGTCTGATGTTGTACCTGCATGACATTGCCTATGAGCTCCAAGCTTTAAGAAACTCTTACAGGTGAAAGGGCATTCATCGCATTTGTATACAGTTGTCTTCCCAGACAGGTGGATATTCTCAATGTGACGGGAGATGCTTCGGCGGTGCATTGTGAGGAAAGGGCAAAAAGGACATTGGAACCTGTTCATGTATTTTCTAAAGGGAATCCCTTTCGTTTCCAACAGCTTGTTGCCATCAGATCCCATCAGTTGCTCTGCAGATATTCCTGAAGTCTGGTGGTCCAGAGAGTTCAAGCCATTCTCGCTGTCCACTTCATTTAGCTCGTCTGAGCTGGAGTCATTTAGCATGCTGTTTGTTTCCAAGTCAGCAGAAGAATTTGTCACGTCAGCAACTCCATAGCAGGATCTGTCAGATAACTTAACTATGCCCGAGTTGTGAGATAATTTAGATTTCATTTGAGGATAAGACACAGAAGAAAACTTAGAGGATATAGAAGAGTTGGGTCTGATAAGGGAATTGCCTGTAGAGCTTCTGAAGTTTGAGACATCAGCATTCAACTTATCATATCCTGTCATATTCGTAGAGATATAATTAGAGTTTGGGGAGGCATTCTGGGCACTCTTACTCTGCACATCAGGCACACTGGTTCTGTCTTGTTCCTGCCTCAAACTTGATAGTATTTTTACCATGCTGCGGTGCTTCTTCATCATATGGTCGCACCAGCGCTCCCTTCGAGGTGTCTGGTAACTGCACCATTCACAGCAAAAGTTGCCTCTGGACTTTGTTAGAGGCTTGACCATGGACTCCAAAATGCTCCGTTCTACCACCTCTGCAGGCAATTCCTTGCAGGGTTCCTGCAGTGGCGCAGAGGCAGATGTCAGTTCAGATACAGCAGAGGTAGTAATTAAACTCTCCTTCAGATTATTTTTGTGATACATTTTCTGGTGCTTAATAATCCTTGCACGCCTTGGTGATTTGTAGGTGCAGAACTGGCAAGAGAAAACTTTACCAAATCCCTCGTGCATTATGATGTTGTAATTTAAGGATCCAGCAGTGTGTGACCCTACTGAGTTCACATCAACTTGAGCTCCATGAACCTTGCGAGTGTGCTCTATGAGGAGGTTTTTAGATCGGAAGTAACGCACACAGAATTTGCACTGGAAAAACTTGTTGGTTGGTTTAGGATTTGGAGCCATATGTTGACCATAAAAACTTTGGCTCTGGTTATAATAACTTCCAGTCCCCATCTGAGTTGTTGTATTTTTCCCTAAAATAAGAATTAAAAAGTAAATATGTAAATAAGTAAAATTAGACAGTTTCCCCTCCATCTACCCTGTATGCATATGAATGCACACACATCCTGAACACATTAATCACACCAGGATTCCCTCGCTTATTTATGATTAGACCTGTGCATATGAGAACAGTCAGAGAACTAACAGATGGTACATAATTTGGGATACACAATTTCCAAAATACGCTTCTTGAAATAAAAAGGTACACTAATAAAGTTCAAAACTCTTCTAGAGCTCACGATGGTGTAAAGCAAGGAAAAGAAGCAATATGAAGAAGCATGGGAAAAATAGCAAGACTACAAATCCACACGTTTGCATTTACAGAAAAAATATAGCTGTAACTAAATATCATTCACTTCACTACCATAGTGATAAAGATAACAGTTTTTAAAAATCCCAATTAAAATGCACTGAAATAAGTCATATGTGAGATAGAGGCTTAGGGTTAAGGTTTACCTGCTATTTCATCTGCAATTGTAAATTCATCCTTTGCAGCAGAAAATTCAATCTCAGTCTGGTTGCTAGCATTCATGGAGCCAGACCTTGGCTGGCTAGGGTTTTCCTCAGAGACATCTGTTGGCTGCAGAAAAGCAGTATGAACATCCTGAATGTGAACTTTTAGGTCTTCATAGGACAAAGTTCGGAAATCACAGCCATCACACTGCAGCACCTCCATGGTTCAGGAATGATCTTTTGCATTAGAAAATTCTGCAAGAAAAACAAGGAAAGGAGAAGGAAAGAGGCAGGAGTTTGTTTTGTTTTGTTTTTCTCTATTTGGTTGGTTTGGGGAGGGTTTTTGTTTTGTTTTTACAGAAATGCTATTCAGTGATTTCTGAAAATATATTAACATCAAGCTTCCTATCACATGACTTAATGATTTCCAGAAATTCCATGATTACTGCAGCCTAAAACTCAACATTTAAGAGGCATCAAGGCAATTTTGATTCAAAGAAAGTCCTATCTAGGTAACTTGCAGGTTGCTGTTATCAATGCTACAGTCAACCTTCTGACAAATTACTACTGTTTCAAATGTCTCTAGGCTTTTCCATTACTCAGGAGGGAGCTGTTGTTAGGAAGTTTGTCTCATTCAGAGACTAGCAGCTATATGCTAGAAGAACAATCACATTACTCCCAAACATTCATGCACTGAAACTTACAAACAGATGACAGTGGTTTCTGCTTCTGCAAGACCCACTCTAACCTTCTTGGAAACTGAGAAAGTCCTGCCAGTTTAATTACCAGCAATTAAAAAAAACCTTAAAATGGAAATACTTGTCTGTCTTTTCAAAATCCTAGAATTCCTGACTTCAGTGGAAAACATAAGCATAATTGCAAAGGGAGATCTAAATATGTACATCCAGAATAGAATGCTGTGCATTGGAATTAATTCCACCAAACACCAAGAACATCTCCACTCTTTGTTATAACTCTTAGAGAGTTCCATTATAGTCTGTCATTGGGGACATATCTTTGGTGGGATAGGAGTTTGAGGAAGCGATGGGCAGTAAGAAGAATAGGAATACTGCAAAAGTACAATGGAAACATAAGTAACAGTGATCTTCCCTAAACACTTCATGACTTCATTGAATAATCCCAAACATCTATATAGTGTAACATACAAAGTAACAAAATTTGGTAAGATCGCGTCCAGTATTGTCCTGATTTTGACTGGGATAGAGATTTTCTTTTTAGCAGCTAGAAGAGCTCTGTGTTTTGGTTTCAGTCTGGGACTCCTTATGAGAAGAATGTTGATAACAAACTGATGTTTATAGTTGGCATTGAGGCCTCAAGGACTTTTCAGCTTGCCGTGTTCTTGCCAGTGTGCAGGAGCACAACAGGATAAGGGGGGAGCATAGCCGGGACAAGGGGTCCACGACTCTCCTTACGATTTGTACCTGAACTTAAGATTGAGGGCCAAATTGGCCAATTAGTATTCCATATCATGCAGCGTCATGCCCAGTATAAGAGTGAGGGTCAGCCGGAAAGAAGGGCTTTTGCCCTTCCGGGACTCTCACTTTCGGGCTCTCAGAGTATTTTCTCTCTCTCACTCTCTGTCTTGGGGCCTCCCGTTCATCCGGGATTGCAGTATTGAGCTTTATCTGTTTCAGGATTGCAGCTTTGGAACGAGATGGGCCTCGGTCAAGGGGTGGTGAGCAATTACACTGTACATCACTCGTTTGTATATGTTTATCCTTGTACATATCTGCATATATATATATTGGTAGCGGTAGTAGTAAACTATAAACATCAGCTTGCTATCAACATTCTTCTCAGAGAAAGCCTCTGAGTAAAACCAAAACACAGAGCTCTTCTAGCTGCTAAAAAGAAGAGCTAACTCTGTCCCAGCTAAAACCAGGACACCCACACATTGCACTGGGCTAAGATAACCTAGGAGTTCCAGAGGTCCAAGACGCAATAGCAGACAAAAAGATTTTACTGTGAAATTTCCATGTATTTACTGTAGAATGTAAAACTACTTCTACAGTAGATGAAAACCTGCTGCAAGCAAAATAATCTCAACTCAGGGAATTTTAATTCATTTAGTTTATTGTCAAGTAACATGAACTTTTAATTACTGATTTTGATATTGAGAAAGAAAGAAAACAGTGAAACAAACAATTAGGGAAACACCTTTTCTCCCCCTTCCCCAGGGTCAACTATAAGCCAGACACTTATCATCCACCACCCCGAATCTCAACTCCCCTTGTTTTTGCCACACATTAAACCAATCAGTTCTAATTCCTTCAACGAGGTGACAGGCAGCACAGGAGATTGAGTTCAGCACATTTCTTTCTGCCCTTCCCTATTTCTTACTCATCTTCCTCTACTGCTCCTTGCTTCTTACTGCTCTGCTCCAGGGTGGGTTCCACCATGGGCCGCAGTCCCTTTTGAGGGTGTCACTGCTCCCGTGTGGAGCCCCTCCTTCACCTATTGGCTACTGCCCTATCTTAATATGTTTAAGCAGAGGCACCATATGCTTCTCTGATTCTTTGAAAGTTTGGCTCACAATGGGTTCTTTCCATTTGTTTCAGAACTGGCTGTTCATGGCCTCCTCCCATACTGCAGCCCCTTGCTACCAAAATCCAGCCATTTATGCCCAGTATAACACAAAAAAAACCCACTACAGCATAAAGAGGACACTGTATAAAATAATGCTTTGTCTTATAGCCTGCTAAAATAAACTTCTGGCAAGCCTATTTCTGGACAGTGAGCACGCAGACACTCCACATGTTTAATCTACATTACTGTGCTCACTGCAATATGTGCCCCCCACCATCTCCAACTGTCATGGTTTAGGCCAGCCGGCAACTAAATGCCACACAGCCGCTTGCTCACCCTCCACGCCCCCAGGGGATGGGGAAGAGAATTAAAGGGGAAAAGGGAAAGAGACCTGTGGATTCAGATAAGAACAATTTAATACTAATACTACTAATATATGAATATATACATATGTATAATGATAATAATATATACAAACAAGTGATGCACAGTGTAATTGCTCACCACCCCTTGACCAAGGCCCGTCTTGTCCCGGACTAACGATCCCGAAACAGATAAGCCCCAACACCGCAATCCCGAATGAGTGAGAGACCCAAAAAGAGAGTGAGAGACAGAGAGCACTCCGAGAGTGAGAGTGAGAGCCTCGGAAGAGCAAAAGGCCCTTCTTTCTGGCTAATCCTCATTTTTATACTGGGCATGACATTGCATTGATATGGAATAATTCATTGGCCAGTTTGGCCCTCAGTCCTAAGTCTAAGTTCAAATCATAAGTATAGTGTTACCTAACAATAAAGGGGTTAAAGTTTTTGTGTAAGAGTTTCATGAAGGGTTTAGTAGGCGGTAGGTGATTTACGCATACCTAAAGAAACTAACAAGATGACTATCCTTGAAGCTGTCAGGAGTGATTAAAAAGCAGACTCTTTATCAAGAACTGTCTGCCCTTGGAGGGAACATCCCAGAAACTGCATAAACTTTGTTATCGTGTTTTTCTGAACTGGGAACATGCAGTGACTTGGGGGAAAAGGTAATTCTGGCAGGGGGAGATTGCGACCACCGACTCATGGACCACCTACCCTAAACATACCCCAGATCCAAAAGAAAGGGGCAGAGGAAGAGAACTGAGCATGCGAAGTAATTTACATGTAAAGCGAGAGAAAATTAACCAATTGTTTCAGAATATGTAAATATGTTATGAATATGCATGATTGTAGTGTATAACTAATTTTCTGTCCAGAAGCTGGGTGTGCACGCTAGGAGGAGAAATCCCCCGTGCACCCAGCGCTGCAATAAAGAATACCTGCTTTCTAAAACTCCAAAACGAGTCATGGAAAGTTCAATTTCCTTTTCAGGTATCAGATTTGGCGACCCAGATGGGACTCTCGCTGTTTTGCTGCAGGACCCACTGAGAACAGGACTCCCTTGGGTACCCCCGGGGATTTCTCCAGAGGGACTCCTTGCCTCAATCAGATCACTGCAGGAACAGACAAGGACCATCTTAGAAAAGGTATTCTTTTTGATTCTTTTTGGGTTGGGGACCGGTCCATTAGGGTAGCTCTCCGTAAGCCGTAAGCTGAGACTTGCGCAGGACAGCGTATACCGGGCAGCCAGTGCCTTAAAGGTATACTTCGGTTACAATTGTGGGTTCCAGTCCCACCAGTCGGTAAAAGCAACTACAATCGTGGGTTCCAGTCCCACCAGAGGCACCTTAAAAGTATACTTTGGTTATTTAAGTGACTACAATTGTGGGTTCCAGTCCCACCAGAAACCATTTGGAAGCTGAAATATTAATGATTGAATCCTATGTGATTGTTTGTGTGATTCTAAGAATTGTATTAATTGTTTGTATGGTTGGATATTTTTGTGGTTGTAAAATTTGTTTTTGTCCTCTTTCTGTGTGTGTGACTGAGACGTACTTTTAGTACAAAGTGAGTGTGGAGTCTTGATCCGCGGTTCTGTCCTCCCGCGAGAGAAACAGCTGAAGATAGATGAAGCAATTGAAAATAAGAGTGAATGAGTCATTTTAAAAATAATTAGTCATATCTAGGAGGTGTAATTTTAATTTTAGTTGTTTGTTTGGTAACAACAGGATTAGGATAATGATAATCCAGTAAATAATGGATGGTCAACAGAGTGGGGGAATTTTGAAAAAGAGTATGCTGTGTCCTGGCACATTGGAAAGATATTGGGGGTCCCCCGGGAGGAAACGTAAATAAGAAAACTTAAGTCGAATACTGTAATCAGTGGTGGCTGTTATATAAATTGGAAGATGAGAAAAAATGGCTGAATAATAATACTTATAATAGAATAATACCTATATAATGCCAGTCTTATAATAATAATAATAATAATAATAATTATACTTATAATGCTTATAATACTTATAATGGAATTGTAATACTTTATTGCAACTGATGCTGTTTCTCAGAAGAAATTATAAATGGAATGAGGTGGTATATGCTGATATGTTTTTCATTTTAAGAAATCATCCTGAGTGGCAGAAGGAATGTGGTATAAATTTGTCCGCCCTCCCCTTGTTTTGGCATTGGTTTGAATTAATACCTAAAAATCAAGACCCAGACTGGAAAGATATAGATATAATGTTAGATGCAATGACTGAAACTGAGAAACAGTTAATTCTAAGAACAGCCCTCAGCAGGCTCACTACCCTGGATTTCAGGAGAGCAGACTTCGGCCTCTTCAGGGATCTCCTCGCTAGAGTACAATGGAATGAAGCCCTGGAGGGAAGAGGGGCCCAAGAAAGCTGGACAATATTCAAGGATCACCTCCTCCAAGCTCAGGAGCGGTGCATCCCAACAAAGAGAAAGTCAAGTAGGAACACCAGGAGGCCTGCATGGATGAACAAGGAGCTCCTGGACCAATTTGGACACAAAAAGAAGGCCTATAGAGGGTGGAAGCAAGGACAGGTAGCCAGGGAAGAATACAGAGAAATTGTCTGAGCAGCCAGAGATCAGGTTAGGAAAGCTAAAGCCCTGATAGAGTTAAATCTGGCCAGGGACATCAAGGGCAACAAGAAAAACTTCGATAGATATGTCAGGGATAAAAAGAGATCTAGGGACAATGTAGGCTCTCTCTGGAAGGAAAGGTGGGACCTGGCTACCCGGGATATGCAGAAGGCTGAAGTTCTCAATGACTTCTTTGCTTCAGTCTTCACTGGCAAGAGCTCCAGCTGCACAGCCCAAGTCACAGAAGGCAAAGGCAGGGACTGGGAGAATGAAGAACTGCCCACTGTAGGAGAAGATCAGGTTCGAGACTGTCTAAAGAACCTGAAGGTGGACAAGTCCATGGGACCTGATGAGGTGCATCCCGCGGGTCCTGAGGGAACTGGCAGATGAAGTTGCTAAGCCGCTATCCATCATATTTGAGAAGTCGTGGTAGTCTGGTGAAGTTCCCACTGACTGGAAAAGGGGAAACATAGCCCCCATCTTTAAAAAGGGAAAAAAAGAAGACCCAGGGAACTACAGGCCAGTCAGTCTCACCTCCATGCCCGGCAAGATCATGGAGCAGATCCTCCTGGCGACTATGCTAAGGCACATAGAAAATAAGGAGGTGATTGGTGACAGCCAACATGGCTTCACTAAGGGCAAATCCTGCCTGACTAATTTGGTGGCCTTCTAGGATGAGGTTACAGCATTGATGGATAGGGGAAGAGCAAGTGACATCATCTACCTGGACTTATCCAAAGCATTTGATACTGTCCCACACGACATCCTTGTCTCTAAACTGGAAAGACATGGTTTTGATGGATGGACCACTCGGTGGATAAGGAATTGGCTGGATGGTCACACTCAAAGAGTTGTGGTCAACGGTTCAATGTCCACGTGGAGGCCAGTGACGAGTGGTGTTCCTCAGGGGTCAGTACTGGGACCAGTGCTATTTAACATCTTTGTTCGTGACTTGGACAGTGGGATCGAGTGCACCCTCAGCAAGTTTGCAGATGACACCAAGTTGTGTGGTGTTGTGGACATGCTGGAGGGAAGGGATGCCATCCAGAGGGACCTTGACAGGCTGGAGAGGTGGGCCTGTGAGAACCTCATGAAGTTCAACAAGGCCAAGTGCAAGGTACTGCACGTGGGTCGGGGCAATCCCAAGCACAAGTACAGGCTGGGCGGAGAATGGATTGAGAGCAGCCCTGAGGAAAAGGACTTGGGAGTGCTGGTGGATGAGAAGCTCAACATGAGCTCGCTATGTGCACTGGCAGCCCAGAAAGCCAATCGTATCCTGGGCTGCATCAAAAGGAGCGTTGCCAGCAGGTCGAGGGAAGTGATTCTGCCCCTCTACTCTGCTCTCGTGAGACCCCACCTGGAATACTGTGTTCAGCTCTGGAGTCCCCAACACAAGAAGGACATGGAGCTACTGGAGTGGGTCCGGAGGAGCGCCACGAAGATGATCCAAGGGCTGGAGCACCTCTTCTACGAAGACAGGCTGAGAGAGTTGGGGCTGTTCAGCCTGGAGAAGAGAAGGCTCCGGGGTGATCTTATCACAGCCTTCCAGTACTTAAAGGAGGCCTACAGGAAAGCTGGAGAGGGTCTTTTTACAAGGGCATGTAGTGATAGGACAAGGGGCAATGGATTTAAGCTGAAAGAGGGGAGATTTAGATTGGATATAAGGAAGAAATTTTTCACTCAGAGGGTGGTGAGGCACTGGAACAGGTTGCCCAGCGAAGTTGTAGATGCCCCATCCCTGGCAGTGTTCAAGGCCTGGTTGGATGAGGCTTTGGGCAACCTGGTGTAGTGGAGGGTTTCCCTGCCCCTGGCAGGGGGCTTGGAACTAGATGATCTTTGAGGTCCCTTCCAACCCTAACCATTCTATGATTCTATGATTCTATGTGCAGGCTCAAATTACAACCGTGATGCTGGCAGAGGGAGTTGATCAGTGTGTTCCAGTGTGTTCCTCTGACTGACCCGCATTGGAATTCGAATGATAATGCAGTCTATTGCACATTAAAACAATATCAAAATTGGATAAAATTTGGTTTAGAAAACGCGATCCCAAAGGCTGTAAATTGGTCAGCACTCTATGCTGTAAAGAAAGGGCAAACTGAAACCCCCACAAAATTCTTAGATTACGATTGGCAATGCGTAAATATACCACGTTAAACCCTTCATCTGATGCAGGGCGGCAACAATTGGTGTCATTGTTTTTGGGCAAGTCATCAGAAGATATTAGAAGAAAACTCCAAAAACTAAAAGAGCCTGAAGTACGGGATTTAGAAAAATTAATTGAAGAAGCACAGAGGGTGTACAGGAACAGAGAAAGCAATGAAAGGAGAAAATTAGGTAGAACAATAGCCACAGCAACAATCTCGGCATTAGAACAACAAAGTGCAGGACTCCAAGGACCCCCTGGAGGCAGAGGCAGAGGAGGGCCTCCTCAGGGATCTCAAGGGGGTTTCCAAACAACATTGCGATCAGACCAGTGTGCCTACTGTGGAAAACAAGGACACTGGAGAAAGCAATGCCCTAAATTAAAGCCTGAGGTGGTTGCTGAAGCTAAATGACAGGGACCTGGGGAATCTACCCTGGCGGATCCACTGGTTAAATTAAAGCTAGGGAACCAGAATGAGGAGGTAGAATTTTTAGTAGATACGGGTGCCTCATATTCTGTATTAAATCAAGAACTAATACCTGTAGATCATGATTTTGTAACTGTAATAGGAGCCACTGGCCAGCAGAAAAAGGCTTTCTTTCTACAGCCAATTAAATTTCAGATTGGAAAACAAATAGGGATTCACCAATTCCTTTATTTACCAGAATCTCCGAAACCTTTACTTGGACGGGACCTATTAGAGCAATTGGAGGCACAAATAATTTTTGAAAAGGGTAAAGTAGAATTTAAAGTAAAAGATGATCAATTAATTGAAGTCTTAAGTTTGGCTATGATCCAAATTGAAAAACAAACTAAGGGTACCTCAGAGATTAAAGAAATTCTAGATCAAGTGTATCCAGGGGTATGGGCTTCTGAGATTCCAGGTAAAGCAAAGAACGCTGTACCGATAAAGGTGGAAGTAAAACCTGGTTCTGGTACGGTTAGAATAAAACAATATCCTTTAAGGTTGGAAGACCAAAGGGGCATAAAAGAAACAATTGAAAAATTCCAAAAGTTTGGGTTACTGGTTGAATGTGAATCAGAATATAATACCCCAATTTTACCAGTAAAGAAATCGGATGGGAAATATAGACTAGTACAAGATTTAAGGGCAGCAAACAGAATTGTGGAGGATCTGTATCCAGTAGTAGCAAACCCGTACACCTTGTTATCCAGCCTAAAAGAAACACATAAATAGTTCACAGTATTGGATTTAAAGGATGCATTCTTTTGCCTCGCCTTAGCCCCTGAAAGCTGTAATTTGAATGGGAAAACCCTGATTTGGGATGTAAAACTCAACTCGCTTGGACAGTGTTACCTCAAGGATTTAAAAACAGCCCTACAATTTTTGGGAACCAATTAGCAAGGGAATTGGAACTTTGGGAAAGGCCTCCAGGCAATGGCATTCTTTTACAATATGTGGATGATATTTTGATAGCTACAGAAAAGAGAGAAGAGTGTAAAGAATGGACTGTGAGCTTATTAAACTTCCTTGGATTAAGTGGTTATCGAGTGTCATTACAGAAAGCCCAAATCCTGCAGAAGGAAGTGATCTACTTGGGATACCTGATTTCCAAAGGACAACGACAGCTCGGAAATGAAAGGAAAGAGGCCATCTGCAAGACTCCAGAACCGACTACGGTAAAGGAACTTCGAACTTTTCTAGGAATGACAGGTTGGTGTCGCTTATGGATTTATAATTATGAACTGTTAGTGAAACCTTTATACGAACTACTGAAAGACAATCAGAAACAATTAATCTGGACTGACGAGGCCAAAAGAGCCTTCAAAGAATTAAAATTAGAACTGATGAGAGCCCCTGCTTTGGGCTTGCCAGACATGACTAAACTTTTCTTTGTTTTGCATATGAAAAGTGGCCCTGGGAATTTTAGCCCACAGGTTGAGACCCTACAAGCGAGCAGTAGCGTATTTTTCCAAACGAAGTCAGCAAAGGATGGCCAGGATGCCTCCGGGCAGTGGCGGCTGTCATCATAATCATTCAAGAGGCTCGCAAGTTTACCCTGGGGCAGAAAATGATCGTTTATACTTCCCACACAGTAATTTCTGATTTAGAACAGAAGGTGGACATTGGTTATCACCGTCAAGATTTTTAAAATATCAGGCGATCCTGATGGAGCAGGACGATGTGGAAATTGTTACGTCTACAATAGTTAACCCTGCGTCTTTCCCGAGTGATAAACAGGAAACTGATCCCATCGTACATGACAGCATAGAGACAATTGAAACTGTCTATGTGAGCAGACTGGACCTGAAAGAAGAACCATTGGAAGAGGCCGATCATACCTGGTATACAGATGGGAGCAGCTTTGTGAAGAATGGAGTCCGAATGGCCAGGTATGTGGTGGCAACAACAGATCAGGTAATAGAAGCAAGATCTCTCCCAAAAGGTACATCTGCACAGAGGGCAGAGATAATTGCCTTGGTGAGAGCACTGGAGCTTGCTGAAGGACTGCGAGTAAATATATGGACAGATTCAAGGTGTGCCTTTGGTGTAGTACATGCTCATGGAGCGATCTGGAAAGAACGAGGACTTTTAACCACACAAGGAAAAGGTATTAAACATGCCGATATGATACTGCGACTTTTAGAAGCAGTTCAGCTTCCAACAGCTGTGGCCATCATGCATTGTAAAGGACATCAAAAAGGTAACACTGACAAGGAGGTGGGTAACGAATTGGCTGATCATAAGGCGAGGCAAGCAGCGGAACAAGGTGAGGTATTAAGTTTGATCCCAGAAAAATCTTTATCACTACCTGAGAAGGTAGAATATGATGAAAAAGATAAAAAGCTTATCAAAGATTTAAAAGCTAAGGTTAATCCATCAGGATGGGCAACAGTAGAGGACAATCGAATAATAGTTCCCTTTAGAATACTGTGGATGTTGATAAAAACTGAGCATGGCAAAACTCATTGGGGAACAGAAGCTTTATACAATTCTCTCTCTAAGCAAATAATAGCCCGAAGTTTATTTCAAACTGTAAAAAATGTGGTTAGTAGATGTGAAACCTGTTTAAAGAATAACACAAAGGTAGAGAACCAGGTAAAGTTTGGAAACATTGGCAAAGGATGTGTTCCAGGTCAAAATTGGCAAATAGACTTCTCAGAATTGCCTAGAAAAGGCGGGTATAGATATCTGTTAGTATTAACAGATACCTATTCCGGATGGCCTGAAGCATTTCCCTGTTGGACTAACAAAGCCCAAGAAGTGACTAAAGTTTTGTTAAAGGAAATTATCCCTCAGTTTGGAGTCCCTGAAGTAATCTCTTCAGACAGAGGACCGCACTTTGTGTTGCAAGTAGTACAATGTTAGTAAATTTTTAGAAATTGACTGGAAATTGCATACGCCTTATCGCCCCAAAGCAAGTGGGCAGGTAGAGAAAATGAATCACTTAATAAAAACACAACTAAGCAAAATTTGTTAAGAAACCAACTTGAGATGGGATCAGGTCCTTCCAATTGCCTCATTAAGGCTTCGAATTAAACCAAGAACCAAAGAAAATTGAGTACCTTTGAAATCTTATATGGGAAACCATTTCAAACTAGATATCAAGGGCAAGATCTCAGTCAAGTTGGAGAAATGGGCTTACAACAATATCTGATAGCATTAGGAAAACAATTGGAAGAAGTAAACAAAGTAGTGATGTGATCACAGTAATCCCTGTGATCCCAGGGCACAGGGATTAGATTCTCTTGTGCATACATTCAAACCTGGAGATTGGGTTTATGTTAAAACCATTTCAGGTCACCCCCTTGAGGAAAAGTGGAATGGACCGTTCCAGATATTGCTGACAACCTACAAGTCGATCAAGATCAGAGATCGACCTGCTTGAATTCATTACTCCCGGGTGAAGAAAGCGCCTGAGGAACAATGGACAGCAGAAGCCACAGGACCAACTACAATAAGACTGACCCAGTGTTAATTGTCACCATTCTGATAAGTATGATTGAAATGGTAAACACTTCCACCCTAAGATGGCCATGGTCTCACACCTACCTTAAGTCTACAGAGAGTATGGGACCATCTTTCAAACAATTGAACTTAAATTTAGCTACTGTGGTTATGCATGGAATGCAAATATACTCAGAACATGAGTGGGGCTGGGACAGGGACAATGAGGCTCCCCTCTTGATGGGAACAATCGGAGAAGAGATCCAAATAGATTGCCGAATGATCATAATTCAGAATACGGGTCAACAGTAGACATTGTTTAACCGTCGCGGTCTGTGATAGTTTGATGTGGGGGGGTGTTCTGGTGGCAGGAGAGGGAATTTGCTCCCTGTGCCACCAGATCTGAGTCCCATCCCCCTCGGGGGGTTGAGCCAAATTGGCGCCTCTGCGAATTGCCCTATTTAAGTTGAGACAAAGGGACGGGAAAAGGTCTTTTGCCCAGGAGCAAGGAGAAGGGAGGAGGGCGCTGCCCTCACTCCCTGGCCCCCGGCCAGGCGGCTGCACAGGCGAGCCAGCGGAGCCGCATGGGGAACTCGGGAAGCGCCCCACTCCCAGGGTGCTTGCCGGGCCGAGTTCACCCAGAGAGGACTAAGATCTAAGAGAAACGGCCACACCGACACCAGGTCAGTCAAGATGGAGTGGGAGGAGGTGTACTGGAGCTGAGGTTTCCCTTGCAATCGGTGGTGAGCTGGCGGGCGGCCCCCCTGCAACCAAGATAGACTCGGTGGAGCAGAGACCCACTCGCAGCCCGTGGAGAAGCCCACGTCGGGGAAAGAGATGCCTGAGACTAGGAGAGGTCGTGGAGCAGGGGATGCACGACCAGGTACTGTTAATAATGGGGCATGGGATGCATGACGAGGTCGTGAGGCATCTAGAGTCCGTGGGACGACCCACGCCGAAGCAAGTGGCAACAGCTCCCTAAGAATCCGAGACTGTGGTGAAGCCCGCATTGGAGTAAACCGATGGGGAAGGATTGCATCCTGTGAGTAGGACTCAGCCTGAGAGAAGTTTGTGGATTTTTCTCGTGAGTAGGGGATCCACTGGAGCAAGGGAAAAATGGTGCAAGGACTCCTCCTCCTTTAAGAAAGGAGCGGCAGTAACAACATGGATAAACTAACCTGCACTCCCCCATACCTTGTCCCCCTGCACCGCTGGGGGGGGAGGTAGAGCCAGGAACGAAAGGAAAGAAAAGGGTGGGGAGGTGTTGTTTTAAGATCTGGCCTTGTTTACTCTTTATCCTCTCAAGTAACCGGTTTTGTTTCCTTTTGTCTTTGTTTAAGCAACTGTTAATAAATTGTTTTGTTTTAAGAAAAAGCCTGAGTCATATTTTGCCCGGGACCATGGTTGGTGAGTGCTCCCTCTCTGTTCTTGTCTCGACCCTCAGTTCCTTTTATTATAAAACCACGACACGGTCCCTCAGACGAATTGAATTGTCAATGCAAAGTAACTTCTCCACTATCCAACCAACTTGTTCACCATTTCTGAAAACCTCTTACATAGGCTGGATGACATGGTTACATAGACAAACCATCTTCCCCGAAAAACGAATGAAGAGGGATGTTACCGGTATCCTGGGAACAGGAATGGGAGTTCTAAATAATATAGACTCTGAGGTCTTAATGAATAAGTTAGTTACAATAACTAGTGACCTAAACGAATTGGAACATCCTTTACTGTCTTCCCTTTTAGCTCTGGGAAGTGAACAGTGGCTTTTATCACGTACATTACCTCAATGGGAGAACATAAACAACAAAGACCATCAATTGATTATAGATGCGCTTGGTGCAGCCCAAACCAATATCTCTTTAGCTCTCAGCTGCATCCAAGCTCAGTTGTGGATCCAATCTACAACAGCCATGATTATAAAGGAAGGTGAAGAAGGCATTTTACCCAATGAGATTCGGAAAGTAATTTGGGACAAAGCAAATAATTTTGAAAAAAACATTCCAATCTTGGTGGCGGCTAGTTAATTTTACTTATGATCCCAAAAACAATATGGTCACAGCCTTTGTGTTAACTATAGACAATGCTTCGGTATACACTATATACCCGATCATTGCATTAGGATTGAATCACAATGGAACTACACTATATCCCTTGGAACACAGAGTGTGGGCACGAAAGAGTGAGAATAAATGGCAAACTATTGACACTAGCACGTGTTGTGTATGGCTAACACCCAGCTGGCTTGAATTGGTAATTATCTAATTAAGGTTTAGGCCCTGCCTACAAAAGGCGGGCCATTTGCTTCTGGCTGTGGGAGATGTATTGACATCCTTGGAGCTGCAGCCTAGGCTGGTGAGCAACATCTGGTCACCTTGATGTGATATCCTCACGAGAGATCTTGAAGACCTCGACCCCCTCACCAGAGCCAAAAGAGCTGGAGTGAGAAGTCCTTTGATAAAGAAGGTAAAGTTGCTACCCTGAAAGAGGGAAGCGTGCTGGAGTTGGAATGAATGAACTGGGTCTCTGCTCACTGTAAAGCCTTCCTGAAAACCAAAAAACTATAAAATAAAAAGGGGGAATTATGGCTATCACCCAGCTGGTTTGTATTGGTAATGATCTAATTAAGGTTTAGACCCTGCCTACAAAAGGTGGGCCATTTCCTCCTGGCTGTGGAAGATGCAATGACATCCTTGGAGCTGCAGTCTAGGCTGGTGAGCAACAGTTGTGCAAGGGCAGCAAGGATTCATTTGTGAAAGCAATACCATCAGAGCTCAAGACATTTGTCTTGACACTGAACAGAACATTTGTCATTTTGAAATACATCCTGATGAAAATCCTAAAACTGTACTTGTATATATAGGTAATGGATGTGTTTGCATGAGAACTTCCTGAAATTCCATTTTAGTAGATAATGTTGCTAGAAATATGAGTGATCACTCTAACCTTTGTATCTGTAATTTTGTAACAATCACAGGATGTGATTTTACTTATTTAGCTCCCATCACATCTTCTCAGTTACTAAAATCTAACTATACATTGTATCATGACCTGCTGCCTACCCCTATTGGAATGAACTCAGCATTGCTGAAAAGACTGGTGCAACATGAAGAGTTAAGAGCATTGCTGAAGCAAGCCCAGGAAAATGGACAAAAAACTCTGATAACTGTCCATCACGATGGTTAAGAAATACACCACGCCCTGGAACGAGTGAAGAAAGATGGAGAACATCATTGCTGGAATATTTTTGTAGGGTATTCACCATCAGCAACTAGAGTGTTGAACTTATTAATACATCCTTTGCTTGTAGTACTAGTAGCAGTAACAATACTAACAATTGTAAACTTTATGTTCTGGTACCAATTAACCAAATTGACTAGGAGAGTTTGGGTGTTACTCACTTCTTATACATGAACGGTATGAATTTTTGCGAAAGAATTCGCAAGGATAAAGAAAAGAGGGGAATTGTTACCCAACAATAAAGAGGTCAAGCTTTTGTGTAAGAGTTTCATGAAGGGTTTAGTAGGTGGTAGGTGACTTACGCATACCTAAAGAAACTAACAAGATGACTATCCTTGAAGCTGTCAGCAGTGATTAAAACAGAGACTCTTTATCAAGAACTGTCTGCCCTTGGAGGGAACATCCCAGAAACTGCATAAACTTTGTTATCGTGTTTTTCTGAACTGGGAACATGCAGTGACTTGGGGGAAAAGGTAATTCTGGCAGGGGGAGATCGCGACCACCGACTCATGGACCACCTACCCTAAATATACCCCAGACCCAAAAGAAAGGGGTGGAGGAAGAGAACTGAGCGTGCGAAGTAATTTACATGTAAAGCGAGAGAAAATTAACCAATTGTTTCAGAATATGTAGGTATGTTATGAATTATGCATGATTGTAGTGTATAACTAATTTTCTGTCCAGAAGCCGGGTGTGCACGCTAGGAGGAGAAATCCCCCGTGCACCCAGCGCTGCAATAAAGAATACCTGCTTTCTAAAACTCCATAATGAGTCTTGGAAAGTTCAATTTCCTTTTCAGGTATCAATAGTCGTGGACCCTCTGTCCCGGCTATGCTCCCCCCTATCCTGTTGTGCTCCTGCACACTGGCAAGAACACGGCACCTGAAAAGTCCTTGAGGCCTCAGTGCCAACTATAAACATCAGTGCGCTATCAACATTCTTCTTATAACCAAAACACTGAGCTCTTCTAGCTGCTAAAAAGAACTAACTCTGTCCCAGTTGAAACCAGGACGACGACAACAAAAAAAAACCAACCAAAAAAAAAGCGCAAACAGTGCACCAGCTTCTTTTCAGCTAGCAAAGCTGCAATGATTAAGATACTTGAGCTTTTATTTGCAAGCACTGGATCAAACCCTGTGGAAGAGGTTGCTATCTCTTCTGGGACCAAATTACACTAGTGAGTGAAGTCCCACTCCATGTCTCCTTTAGCACAGTCCATTAGACCTGAAAACATTTTTTTTTTTTCCATGGAGCAAATGACTCCTGCATTTAGAGCACTTCACAGAAAAGCAGATCATCCACTTCTCACTATCTGTTCTCCAAGCTTAATCTTCTCATCTCAACGAAACAAGCCACAGCTCTACTGAATGCATTTATTGCGCTTCCAAGAGGTATGAGCCCCTGTGCCACTGAAGCTTTAAGACTCACTAAGGCTGCCCTACTCCTCTGAGCTTTGGGAGCAGCCATTTTAGCTCAGACAACTGCACTCAGTGACTCATAGCTTCTTGCCTGTGCACAACATGACCTCACTTATCTCTCAGATTCATCTCCAGTATACAAGATTATTTTTTACCCTTGGATGATACAAAAAATCAAGCCAAAACAAAACAAAACCACCATCATCTAAGAACAGGACTCTCTCTTTTGTATGATTTACCTCCTCCCCCAATAGTATCTGTTCTCATGTGCTATCAAAACAGCACCTTTTCTTCCTGAACAATTGTAATAAGTGATATATTAGAATTTGCCAATCAAATAGAAACCGCCATCATCTCAGGAACTAGCTAAGCAAGTTATAAGCTAAGCATAGAAACCCACAATATTTTTGAAGGATAAATATTAAATACTAACCAATTATCGTTTAAATACTAACTGTTACACTAACTGTTGTATGGATTATTGCTGTAAAATGTTAGAAGTTGTAAAGTGCTAGTCCCTGCTGTAAAATACTAGCTGCCCAGGAGGAGGCTGGTGAGAAAAGATAAGACAGATAAGACGGACTCAGATAAGACAGATAAGACTCCTGCAAGGCTGTGACTCACGTCTCACACATCTGTAGGGAGGAAGGGATACACAAAAACTAGCCCATGTAGGAAAGATAAGGACTAATAAAAACTAACATTTGTCTTCAGATAGTGACAGGTAAGGCGATCAGACGTCCACTCAAGGACAGACCAGGCTGGAACCAGTTTGGCTCTGCAAGCTCAGTAAAATCAGGAATTTTAGGGAAAAGATGAAAAGTGCACAGTGAGGAAGACCTCCAGCCTTCATCCTGAAGACCCCTGCCCACGACAACCAGGAGGCGTGTCGAGGAGGAGCCTGAGGCGAATCCTGAGGCGGGGACTATGGAAATGATTTCCTGGGAGAGACTGACCTTTTGGGGGGGGTTATGAGTGTGTTTGTATGAATTCAAGAAAAACTGCCACGGCGGGTGTGCGTCTTGGTGGAGCGGAGACTCCCGGCGCACCCAGCGCTGTTTGCTTGCTTACCCTAAATAAATTTTAACTATTGATTCTATAGTTATTGGCTGTTGAGAATCATTTTCTCGCCAAACTATTGAAATCAACCTATAACAGCAATCATTTCCAAAGATCTCCAAAAGTTCTTTTAACTCATGAATGATAAATGTATTTATTAATTCCAGCAACACAGTTTTACACAGTTCTACGGACTTAATCAAAACACAGTAACCTCCCAGCAGGAGGATGGGGAAGTGGAAAGGAGGAGCCCCTCCAGACTGCCCTGTCCTCATCCTTTGGGAGTTGTCTTTCTTGGAACAGCAGACACTCCACTCCTCTGTCAGATTCCAAAGTCTAATGACCTTTGTTAACCAGCCAGGCTGTCTGCATCAGCAAACCCCGGCAGCAGATACACAGATACACCTTTCAATACAAAGGCTGTAACCATGCCTTTTAAAAGAGGTTCCCTGAAAGCTCCATTATGTAGAAGAGGAGGGGAATCTCTCCTCTTTAAACTTCGGCCCTTTTAGAAACAACACAAAAACCTTTCTGTGTGTCTTTACGGAAACTTTAAGCCAGTTTAAAAAATAAAAACCAGAAGGAGGGAGGAAAAAAAAAAAAAGAAATTGAGGTTTTTAAAAGGATAAACATAACCGCTTCAGCCTGGCACTATAAGAGGTAAAAAACAACCATCACTAGTGTATACTGATAACATTCTTTAATATTCTGACACTGTCGAGACAACAGCCAGCAACCTCGAGGATAACTTCAGAAAAATCTCTAACCCTTCTGCTACAAAGTAAAATAAAGAGCTGAGAGATCAGTAATAGCTATCGTTTATACAAAAGAACCTTTCTAATGAGTTCTAGCTTTAATGTCACAACAATCTCTCCCACAAAAGCAGCGCGGAATCATAGAAGAGATTAATCTTACAGCAGCTAAGAGCAACAAATATTAGGTATAGCTGAATAGCCTTAAATTTCAAGTTTTTACCAAGCACCACATTGAAGCCAGGCTGAAGCATTTTGTAAGGAATTCTACTTTAATATTTGCACATTTTTCTGTGACATTCAGATATTGCTCAAAGGAAAAACAAACACAGAATTTGTTAGTTCGAGCTACACTATCAAAAGAAACCGAAACACGTGTGCCTTTCTTTTTTTCTCCCCTCCTTTTTGTTCATGTGGCATATAGAACTGAGAATGGTGGCATATTTTCAGATAAGATGTTAATATCTGACCTATCATCTAGAGAGGTTTGCTGCCTGCCAGGGGGCAGGATCTGGGATATTGCAGAGAGACCACCAAAGCTCATCTGCCAAAGCTCATCCGGCCCTCTGACTACTACTACTCCCTCCTGTTCTTCCCTGTGGGCACCAATGATACTGCTAGGGGCAACCTGGAGAGTATGGAGAATATCAGAAGCGACTACAGAGAGAGCTCTGGGGACAGTAGTCAAGGGCATGGGGGCCCTGGCGTTCTCCACAATCCTGCTGGTGAGGGGCAAGGGTGTGAGGAGGGGGGGCACTGATAACGCATGGCAATAACTGGCTGCAGAACTGTTGTTGGCAACAGGCTTTGGGTTCTATGTCCATGGGACCCTGTTTGCAGATGAATATCTGCTCGGGAGAGATGAGATCTACCTCACTAAGCAGAGCAAAGTTATTTTTGTCAAGAAAAAGGCTGACCTCATAAGGAGGGCTTTAAAGTAAGAATGACAGAAGGAGAGAGTAATCAGCAGCCCTGTGAGGGAGTGATGGACAAGGTTCACAAGTCTGGAGTGATGTGACAGGGATGGAACACAAAATCAACAACATGGGGGTTAAGTGGGATTACCTCCAGCACTTGCCTGTAAGCGAGTAAGTGCCCACAAGGCACCATTATAGAGAAGTCCCCCAAACCCTTTCTAGGGAGTCAACATGCCTCTCTGAAGTGCCTGTACACTAATGCACGCAGCATGGAGGATAACCATGATGAGATAGAGATCTGTATGCAGTTACAGGACTATGATCTTGTTGGGAATATGGAGACGTGGTGAGATGGTTCCCATGACTGCAGTGTTACAATGGAGGGAGACACAAGAACTTAGAAAGGACAGGCTGGGAAGACAAGGAGAGAGAGTTGCTCTTTATGTGAGAGAGCAGCTGGAGTGAATGGAGCTCTGCCTGGGGATGGATGAGGATCAAACTGAGGGTTCATGGGTTAGGATTAAAGAGAAGACAGGTAAGGGTGACATTATAGAATCATAAAATCATTTAGGTTGGAAGAGACCCTAAAAATCATCAAGTACAACCGTTAACCTAACACTGCCAAGTCCACCACTAAACCATGTCCCTAAGCACCACATCTACACGTATTTTAAATACCTCCAGGGATGGTGACTCAACCACTTCCCTGGGCAGCTTGTTCCAATGCTTGACAATCCTTTTGGTGAAGAAATATTTCCTAATATCCAATCTAAACCTTCCCTGGTGCAACTTGAGACCATTTCCTCTCGTCCTATCCCTTGTTACTTGGGAGAAGAGACTGACACCCACCTCGCTACAACCCACTTTCAGGTAGTTGTAGAGAGATAAGGTCTCCCTTGAGGCTCCTTTTCTCCAGGCTAAACAACCTCAGTTCCCTCAGCTGCTCCTCATAAGACTTGTGCTCCAGAACCTTCACCAGCCTTGTTGCTCTTCTTTGGACACACTCCAGCACCTCAATGTCTTTCTTGTTGTGAGGGGCCCAAAATCGAACACAGAATTCAAGGTGAGGCCTCACCAGTGCCGAGTACAGGAGGACGATCACTTCCCTAGTCCTGCTGGCCACACTGTTTCTGATAAAAGCCAGGATGCTATTGGCCTTCTTGGCCACCTGGGCACACTGCCGGCTCATATTCAGCCGACTGTCAACCAACACCCCCAGGTCCTTTTCCACCAGGCAGCTTTCCAGCCACTCTTCCCCAAGCCTGTAGCGTTGCATGGGGGTGTTGTGACCCAAGTGCAGGACTCGGCACAGCCTCGTTGAACCTCATACAGTTGGCCTCAGCCCATTGATCCAGCCTATCCAGATCCCTCTGTAGAGCCTTTCTACCCTCAAGCAGATCAATGCTCCTGCCCAACTTGGCGTTGTCTGCAAACTTACTGAAGGTGCACTCGATCCCTTTGTCCAGATCATTGATAAAGCTATTAAACAGAACTGGCCCCAATACTGAGCCCTGGGGAATTACCGCTTGTGACTGGCCACCAACTGGATTTAACTCCATTCACCACCACTCTTTGGCCTGGCCATCTAGCCAGTTTTTTATCCAGCAAAGAGTACGTCCATCTAAGCCATGAGCAGCCAGTTTCTCCAGGAGAATGCTGTGGGAAACGGTGTCCCAGGCTTCACTAAAGTCCAGGTAGACAACATCCACAGCCTTTCCCTCAGCCACTAAGTGGGTCACCTTGTCATAGAAGGAGATCAGGTTAGTCAAGCAGGACCTGCCTTTCATAAACCCACGCTGACTAGGCCTGATCGCCTGGTTGTCCTGTACATGCCATGAGATGGCACTCAAGATGATCTGCCCCGTAACCTTCCCTAGCACCGAGGTCCGACTGACAGTCCTGTACTTCCCTGGATCGTCCTTCCGGCCCTTGTTGTAGATGGGCATCACATTTGCTAACCTCCAGTCTACCTGGGATCTCCCCAATTAGCCAGAGCTGCTGATAAATGATGGAAAGGGGCTTGGTGAGCACTTCCGCCAGCTCCCTCAGCACCCTTGGGTGGATCCCATTGGGCCCCATAGACTCGTGTGTGTCTAAGTGGTGTAGCAGGTCACTAATTATTTTCCCTTGAATTATGGGGGCTTCGTTCTGCTCCCCGCCCCTATCTTCCAGTTCAGGTGGCTGGGTACCCTGAGAATAACTGGTCTTACTATTAAAGACTGAGGCAAAGAAGGCATTAAGTACCTCAGCCTTTTCCTCAGCCTTTGTCACTATGTTTCTTCCCACATCCAATAAAAGATGGAGATTCTCTTTAGCCCTCCTTTTGATGCAAATGTATTTATAGAAACATTTTTTATTGTCTTCTATGACAGTAGCCAGATTAAGGTCTAGTTGGGCTTTGGCCCTTCTATTTTCCTCCCTGCATAACCTAATGACATCCTTGTAGTCCTCCTGAGTGGCCTGCCCCTTCTTCCAAAGATCATAAACTCTCTTTCTTTCCTGAGTTCCAGTCAAAGCTCTCTGTTCATCCAGGCTGGTCGTCTTCCCTGCTGACTCATCTTTTGGCACATGGGGATGGCCTGCTCCTGCTCCTTTTAAGATTTCCTTCTTGAAGAATGTCCAGTCTTCCTGGACTCCTTTGCCCTTCAGGACTGCCTCCCAAGGGAGACTCTGTCGACCAGGCTCCTAAACAGGCCCAAGTCTGCCCTCCAGAAGTCCAAGGTACCCCTCTCATTACTTCTCCGAGAATCAAAAACTCTATCATTTCATGATCGCTGTGCCCAAGACGGCCTCCAACCATCACATCACCCACAAGTCCTTCTGCTTGCAAACAACAGGTCCAGCAGGGCGTCTTCCCTAGTTGGCTCGCTCACCAGCTGTGTCAGGAAGTTATCTTCCACGTGCTCCAGGAACCTCCTAGACTGTTTCCTCTCCACTGTATTGTATTTCCAGCAGACATCTGGTAAGTTGAAGTCCCCCACGAGAACAAGGGCTAGCGATCGTGAGACTTCTCCCAGCTGCTTATAGGATATTTCAACTGCCTCTTCATCCTGGTTGGGTGGTCTATAACAGACTCCCACAGCGATATCTGCCTTGTTGGCCTTTCCCCTGATTCTTATCCATACACACTCGACCCTTTCATCACCATCGTCAAGCTCTAGACAGTCAAAACATTCCTTAATATACAGGGCTACCCCCCACCTCTCCTTCCTTGCCTATCCCTTTTGAAGAGTTTATAGCCATCCATTGCAGCACTCCAGTTATTTGAGTCGTCCCACCATGTTTCTGTGATGGCAACTATATCATAGTTTTCCAGCTGCACGATGGCTCCTCCTGTTGATAAAATAATAATAAGATATGAATATATATATAATGATAATAATATGTACAAACAAGTGATGCACAGTGTAATTCCTCACCACCCGGTGACCAATGCCTGTCCCATTCTGGTAAGTGATCCTGAAACAGATAAGTCCTGACACCACAATCCCAGATGAGTGAGAGGCCTGAAAAGAGAAGGAGAGAGAGAGAGAACTCCGAGAGACCGAGAGTCCAAGAAGAGACCGAAAGAGTTCCCCAAAAGAGAGATTCCAACTACCCGGTCAACCCTTATCTAGATGCTGGGCATGATGTTGCATGATATGGAATATTCCATTGGCCAATTTGGCCCTCAGTCCTAAGTCTAAGTACAAATCATAACGGGAGTTGTGGGCCCTTTGTCCTGGCTCTGCTCACCCCTAGTTTGTTGTGCTCCTGCACGCTGGCAAAAACACGGCAAGCTGAAAAGTCCTTGATGTCTCAGTACCAACTATAAACTTCAGTGCGCTATCAACATTCTTCTCATAACAAATCCCATACTAATCCAAAACACAGAGATATTCTAGCTACTAAAAAGAAAAACTAACTGTCCCAGTCAAAACCAGGACACGTGCGGATCTCCATCCCCTACCTCCACTGAGATGGTAAACTGAAGGACCTCGCTAGCACATAGTGGGGATCTGCTGCAGGTCGTCTGACCAGGAAGAGCAAGTGGATTAGGCCTTCTATAGACAGCTAGAAGCAGCCTCTCATTCACAGGCCCTGGTTCTCATGGGGGACTTCAACCACCCCAATATCTGCTGGAGGGACAGCACAGCAGGGCAGAAGCAATCCAGGAGGTTCCTTGAGTGCATTGATGATAACTACCTCCTCCAAGTCACAGAGAAGCCAATGAGGGCAGGTGCTCTGCTGGACCTCGTACTCACCAACAAGGAGGGGCTTGTTGGGGATGTGAAGGTCAATGGCAGCCTTGGTTGCAATAACCATGAGATGGTGGAGTTTAGGATCCTGAGGGCAGGAAGGAGGGTCAAAAGCAAGCTCACAGACCTGGACTTGAGGAGAGCAGACTTAGGCCTCTTTAAGGTTCTGCTTGGGAGAGTCCTGTGGGATAAGTCCCTGGAGGGAAGAGGAGTCGAAGCAAGCTGGTTAATATTCAAGGATCACCTCCTCCAAGCTCAAGAGAGCTCCATCACAAGGAGTAGGAAGTCAGGCAAAAATGCTAGGTCTGCATGGATGAACAAGGAGCTCCTGGCCAAACTCAGACACAGTAAGGAAGCATACAGAGGGTGGAAGCAAGAATGGGTAACCAGGGAGTGTCGGAGTTCAGAAGAGACTGCACGAAGAAAACCCTGTGTAAATAAAGACTGAAGCTCGAAAGTTAGGCCTCGAGGGCAGAATGCCCTTGAAGTTAAGGATAAGAAAACTATGCTGTATGATAAGAGAGTAGTGTTTGCTTAGAGCAGAGCTTCGCTAGGCGGGTGTCTGTTTGAAATAAGCTGTTAAATATGACAAGCGTATGTATCATCCAATAATGGTGTGGAAAAGGTGTGGTCTCAGGATTATTGGCAAATACTGTCTATATAAGCAATAAGAACTGCGCAATAAACGAGACTTCCTGCAGCTAACTCATATTGAGTCGTCTCAGTACTTCTCCAAATCCCTTCTCTGCAAGGGAGGAATGCAGAAACACTATCCAAGCATCCAGGGACGAAATTAGGAAAGCTAAAATTCAAATCTAATTGAATCTGGCCAGGGATGTCAAAGACAACAAGACGGGCTTCTCTAAGAACACAGGTGACAAAAGGAAGGCTAAGGAAAATGTGGGCCCCTTACTGAATGAGACAGAGGACCTGGTGACACAGGACATGGAAAAAGCTGAGATACTGAATGCCTTCTTTGCCTCAGGCTTTACTAGCAAGACCAACCTTCAGGAATTCCAGGCCCCAGAGACCAGGGGGAAAATGTGGAGAAAGATATATGCTTGGTGGAAGAGGATCAAGTCAGAGAATACTTAAGCAAACTGGACACACATAAGTACGTAGGCCCTGATGGGACGCACTCATGAGTGCTGAGGGAGCTGGCTGATGCCACTGCAAGGCTACTCTCAGTAGTATTTGAACAATCATGGTGATTGGGAGAAGTGCCTGAAGACTGAAGGAAAGCAAACGTCACTCCTGTCTTCAAGAAGGAGGATCCAAGGAACTACAGGATGGGATGGTCAGCCTCACCTTGATCCCTAGGAACCATGTCCAGGCACATCAAGGGCAAGAAGGTGATCAGGAGTAGCCAGCATGGATTCACCAAGGGGAAGTTATGCTTGACCAACTTGATAACCTTCTACAATGAAGGGACTAGCCTGGTAGATGAATGTCCCTGCCTTCCTTCTTCCCTGGCATAGTCAGCAGTGGATATTGTCTACCTGGACTTCAGGAAGACCTTTGACAGTCTCCCGTAAGATCCTCATAGAGAAGTTGATGAAGTATGGGCTAGATGAGCAGACAGTGAGGGGGACTGAAAACTGGCTGAACGGCCAGGCCCAGAAGGTGGTGGTCAGAGGCATGAAGTCTAGTTGGAGGCCAGTCACTAGCAGTGTACCCCAGGGTCCAGTTCTGTTCAACATCTTTATTATGATCTGGATGATGGGGCAGAGTGTACCCTCAGTGAGTTTGCTGATGGCACAAAACCGTGAGGAGTGGCTGATATGATAGAGGGTTGTGCTGCCATCCAGAGGGACCTCGACAGGGGGAAGTGCCAAGTCCTGCACCTGGGGAGGATCAACCCCAGGCACCAATATATGCTGAGGGCTACCCAGTTGGAAAGCAGCTTTGCAGAAAAGGCCCTGGGGGTCCTGGTGGACACCAAGTTGAACATGAGCCAGTAATGTGCCCTTGCCACAAAGAAGGCTGATGATATCCTGGGGTGCATCGGGAGATGTGTTGCCAGCAGGTCAAGGGAGGTGATCCTTCCCCTCTACTCAGCACTGGTGAGGCTGCACATGAAGTACTGTGTCCAGTTCTGGGCTCCTCAGTACAAGAAAGAGATGGAACTACTGGAGACAGTCCAGTGAAGGGCCACAAAGATGATTAAAGGACTGGAGCATTTCTCCTATGAGAAAAGGCTGAGAGAGTTGAGACTGTTCAGCCTAGAGAAGAGAAGGCTCAGGAAGGATCTTATCAATGTATATAAATACCTGAAGGAAGGATGCAAAGAAGGGGGAGCCAGGCTCTTTTCAGTGGTGCCCAGTGACAGGACCAGAGGCAATGGGCACAAATGGAAACACAGGAGGTTCCATCTGAACTTAAGGAAACTCTTTTTTAACTATGAGGGTGACTGAGCACTGGAATAGGTTGCCCAGAGAGGTCATCGAGTTTTCCTCCTTGGAGATATTCGAAAGCCATTTGTACATAGTCCTGGGCAACTGGTTCTAGGTGGTTCCACTTCAGCAGGGGGTTTGGACCAGATGACCTCTAGAGGTCTCTTCCACCCTCAATCATTCTGTGATTTTGTGTCAAGACACAGCAAATAAAGGAGACAAAGAGCAAGATTTGCACGTTTGTGCACCAAGATGTGCTAAGGTCGTGCTGTCTGTGCATTTCAGTTACTTAAATAAAATGTGCATTCCCTAATCAATGTCATTTCCAAATAGTACTAACAGCAAAGTTTGGGGGAAGATTGGAAGTGGCATGGGGTGGTGATACACTGGAACATGTTGTCCAGAGAAACTGTGGATGTCCCATCCTTAGAAGTGTTCAAAGTAAGGTTGGACGGGGATTGGAGCAACCTAGTGTAGTGAAAAATGTCCTTGTCCATGGCAAGGTGGTTGGACTAGATGATCGTTAAAGGTCCCTTCCAACCCAAATCATTCTGTTATTCTATTATTTGCCCACTGACTCACTGGTGGAACAGTAGCCAGCATCTTTGCCCCAGGTATGAGAATATACACTTCTGCAGTATTTGACAAATTGCCTTTAACAGTTATCTCACACTAGTGATTATCACTAGATTGCAAAAAAAAACTCCTCACTCCCAAAAGATCCTCTCCCTCTGTGCAAGTGCAAGGCCTCTGTCCATTTGGGACAGTGATAGCAATCTGCTGGTCACAGCTTTGCTGAACAATGACATACCTGAATGGAAGGAACAGCACTTTGACACCAAAATTTACATATTGTCCAAAACACTTTACTTTGTCCCAAATTTTAATTTCATATATATACACACTGAAATACAATACATTGGGAAGAAATAAGAACTTTGCTTCTTTCTCCTCCCCCTCAACTTCTGTCTCCACCCACTTGCTCCTTTCAAGAAACACTATTTTCTGTAGCTTTTAACAAGCCTAGATGTAAAATATTTAAAATAAGGCAAGTATATACAACCATAGTGCACTTCAAGAAAAAGTCCTGTCCATAAAAGAAGCATGGTGAGTTTTTTTAATGCAGGAAACAAACAAACTCTCTGTTAACCTTACATCTCATCTCTCAAATAGTAAGCATACTAAACTTGTGGCTGCTGCTATTTCCCCTATTCCAGCATTCAAATTAAGGAGAGATTAAAGCCGAGTTATATCAAAAGTGGTAAGATGTTAAAGCTTCTAATGGTGTTCTTCCATCCCGGTTCATTGCTTCTTGCCTTAAATAAGCTCTTTGAGGGTTAATCACCAAGATCCATTTTCTTTTTCTTCCTCCTGAGAAATATCAAACAGGAAATAGATCACGAAGAAGGGAAAAAAAAGAAGAAGAAGAAAAAAAAAGATGACTAAGACTTTCTTCATGTAAATGAGGCCCATAACTAGGGGGACAGAAATTATAATCAGTTGTGTCTTTAAAAAAGCTAAAGTCCCTACATGTAGACACTAGAAATATATTGTGGCTATTTTTTTCTTTCTATAAATTATTTGTATAACATCTTATTTTTCCTGCTATTATAAATACTTCAGAATTTCAAGCATTTGAACCAAAGTAGTAAGTAAAAATAAATTTAAAATTAAGAAATGGCTTTCTACTGCCTTAGGCTTACTTTCACTTTGAGAATAGCAGGACTACTTTGGTTTCATCCTCAAAATATGGGTAAAAGTTAATCAAATTACATGAGGAAAATTACCTTTCTTGTCAAAAGGAGGGTTAAGATCAAGACTAGTTTATCAAGAGAGAAGTACTCTCCCCCTCCAATTCAGAATATATTGTTCTTACTTTCTAATTAACCCTATGAACTAAACAAAGAGCTTCTTGTCATTTACAAATGGTTCATTAATGTTAGCCACCTCAGGCCATCACCAAATTTAAACCTGGCACTCATATGTTTTATTCAATTCTCTGAAGGAGAAAGACACATCTCGCATCCCAGAAAGCCAACCATATCCTGGGCTGCATCCAAAGAAGTATGGCCAGCAGGTCGAGGGAGGTGATTCTGTCCCTCTACTCTGCTCTCGTGAGACCCCACCTGGAATACTGTGTTCAGCTCCAGAGCCCCCAACATAAGAAGGACATGGAGCTGTTGGAATGGGTCCAGAGGAGGGCCACGAAGATGATCCGAGGGCTGGAGCACCTCTTCTATGAAGACAGGCTGAGAGAGTTGGGGTTGTTCAGCCTGGAGAAGAGAAGGCTTTGGGGAGACCTTCTAGCAGCCTTCCAGTACTTAAAGGGGGCCTACAAGAAAGCTGGAGAGGGACTTTTTACAAGGGCATGTAGTGATAGGACAAGGGACAATGGCTTTAAACTGAAAGAGAGTAGATTTAGATTAGATCTAAGGAAGAAATTTCTCACTCTGTGGGTGGTGAAACACTGGAACAGGTTGCCCAGAGAAGTTGTGGCTGCCCCATCCCTGGAAGTGTTCAAGGCCAGGTTGGATGAGGCTTTGAGCAACCTGATCTAGTGGAAGGTGTCCCTGCCCGTGGCAGGGAAGTTGGAACTAGATGATCTTGAAGATCCCTTCCAACCCAAACCATTCTATGATTCTATGATTATGGAAAAAGAAAATCATGGGACAGTGAACTTCAGAGAAAGGCCTTGGATTAAGTTTCCTTAACCTTAGGAAATCTGTAATCTGGAGTCTAACCTCAAAATATTGATATTTTTAAGGCAGAAAAAGTAAAGAATCCAACACAGTTCCCCAGAGAGCACTTAGTCTTAAAGCAAGGTAAATACAGGAAGAGATTTTCTGTCTTCCAGGCCTAAGAAGAGAGGCTGAAAGAATGAGTCCCAGGAAGAAGGACTTTTTGGAAAGCTCACATGAATATGTTTACTTGACAATGGGAACTTCTCAAAAGAAGGGAAAAAAATGCCCCCCAAATACATCAAAGTATTTAGATAAATTCAAGAAAAATCAAAGGGTCCAAAGGCAGGAAAACCGTAAACTTGATCAGGATTTTGTTTTTATATATATTTATGAAGAAGCTATGTAGTGAAGTCTAAAGAGAGGCACTACAGAAAATGTCAAGAAAAAGC
The DNA here is from genome assembly GCF_009769465.1 of Tauraco erythrolophus. Taxonomy (NCBI): domain Eukaryota; kingdom Metazoa; phylum Chordata; class Aves; order Musophagiformes; family Musophagidae; genus Tauraco; species Tauraco erythrolophus. Next base: position 11,556,086 of record NC_141497.1, read on the forward strand.
CTTCTTAAGCTTTGGCCTGATAAAGTCCCTTATTTTACTGCAACTCCTAACATGTAGTAGAAGATACAGTGCTGCTGGACATAAACTCTGCTGTCAATGCTGTTCACCACCACCAGAGGTTCATCAATACTTGGAAAGCAGACTAAGCAGTAGTTTTCAATTTCCACTGCCAAGTTAGAGTTATGGCTTTATTTAGATTGACAGAAACGGGAGGGGGAGCCAGACAGAGCAGGAGAACAAGAGCATGTGTGAGCAAGGGTGTGCATGTGCAAGAGGGAAGGAGGGGGAGGGAGAAAGGGAGCCCACAGAGGACAGAAGGAAGGAGAGTGGCAGGAAGAGGAAATTGTTTATGGAATACCAAAGGGAAACAAGACAATATGATGCAACTCAGGTTTCCACTCATGTACTACAAATAAACCATTTAAAATACAGTAAAACAACAGAAATTACTATCTCAGATACAAACCACAAAAGCTGGTTTTCAAACAGCTTCAAATTATTCAGCATAATCTGAAGACTCATTAACCTGTTGTTGGTATGTGAGAAACAAAAAGGCAGAATTATATATTCTAAGTAGCACATCTAATATTCTATTTATATTCTATGCAGTTGATACCCACTTATTTGAATTACATAGGCTCTGTATGAAAAACAAGCTAAGTGAGCATCTTTACCATGAAGAGTCTTACTCCTTCAACTAATCAGACAGAAGCACAGACTGATGAACTGGCCTAGCTCCAGATCACACAGCTGGTCTCTGGCAGAGCCAGAAACTGAATGTGGGTTTCCAGATTCCAGCCTCTCCCTATTACAGCACTTAACCTTTCTGTACCTGGATCTCCAAAATCCCAACATTAACTTATTGCAACAATTATAAATGGAAGCTTCTGTAGCACACTGGAAGCTTACAGTTTGGCAGGAGGTAGGTAAATCATACTCCACATGCAAAGTAACAATTTTTGTTCTTTGTGGTTTTGTTTTGTTTTGTTTTGTTTGCTTGTTTGGGGGTTTTTAATGCAGTTGCCATTTTCAGTGTGCTGTACAGAATCCAGGCCTTTTGCTAAAGAATTTAGGCCAACTCAACCAAATGTCTGCAGAGCCTAGAATTAAAGCCCATGGGGGAGGAGGAAGATGGAAAAGGGATAGACAATTTTAAAAGGGAGTTTTATAATGGGGATGGGGAGAGGAAGAGTTTTCTTACCAAGGACTGACAACTAGTAACAAACTCAAAACATTGAAGACTCTGGGAGGCTTTTATCTCAAAACCATGGTACCCAAACTGCTCAGTCCTTTTACTCTGTTCTCAAACTTCTAACAATTGGACAACTTACTCATTTTTCTACTGTCCAGCAGAGTTCCAGGGGGAAAAAAAAAAATCAAAATTTATTAGAAATTGAGAAGGGGTATTTTGTTTGTAGCTTCCCCTCCTCCCCTTTTGTTCTCCTTTGGGGGTTGGGTTTGGGGATTTTTTTTTTTGTTTTGGTTTGGAGGGGGTGTTGGTGGAGTTGTTTGTTTGTTTCCTTTTTTTAATTCATAACAACACCCTAGATATCCTGGGAAAGTTATCAAGCAAATTCTCCTGGAAGCTATGCCCACACATATAGAGGACGAACAAGGTGATTGGGAACAGTCATGCCTGACTAACCTGATTGCTTTCTATGATAAAATGACTGACTTGATGGAGGAAGGGAGAGTAGTGGATGTTGTTATCTTGATAATTGGGGTCATCTGCAAACTTGCTGAGGCTGCACTCAATCCCACTATGTTGTCAATTAAGATATTAAATAGTACTGGTCCCAGTTGGACCCCTGAGGGACACCACTTATCACTGGTTTTCACTTGAACATTGAGCCACTGACTGTAACTCTTTGGATGCAGCCATCCAGTCAATTTCTCTGGGTAGGAAAACCTTGCTACACTGGGCTACTAGATGGCATTTAGAGTGTGGTTTTGTTAAACCTCAATTGCCTACTTAGACCCCTTACCCCACAAATATTATGGCATTTCCACCATCTGTTCTTTGGGACAATTTATCCCTGACCTGACACAAGATATGGGGGGTAAGGATCATCTTACCTAATGTTCACTGTCTACAGCTAGACAGCTGTCCATTTTCATTAACAGTCTAAAGTATTAGGCATTATGCTAGGTTGACCTTGGCTGGCCGCCAGGTGCCCACCAAGCCACTCTATTACTCCCCCTCCTCAGCAGGATGGGGGGGAAGAAAATAAGATGGAAAAAAACCTCATGAGTTGAGATAAAGGCAGTTTAATAAAGAAAAGCAAAGGCCATGGGCAGTAGCAAAGGAAAACAAACATATTTTATTCTCTGCTTCCCATCAGCAGGTGATGTTCATCCGCTTGCTGGGAAATAGGGCCTCAGTACACATAGCAGTTGCTTCGGAAGACAAATGCTTTAATAACAAATGCCCCCTCCTCCTCCTTTCTCTTAGCTTTTATTGCTAGCACAATGTCATATGGTATGGAATATCTCTTTGGTCAGTTTGGGTCAGCTGTCCTGTCTGTGTCCCCTCCCTGTCTCTTGGCCACCCTCAGTCTACTGGCCTTTGGAGTGGGAGGGGTTGGAGAGACAGCCTTGATGCTGTGTGTATTGGGTTTACCTGGCAATGTTGGGGAGGGGCTACAGGAGTGGCTTCTGTGAGAAGATGCCAGAAGCTGCCCCCATGTCCAACAGAGTCAATGCCAGCCAGCTCCAAGACAGACTCGCCACTGCCCAAAGCTGAGCCAGTCAGCAATGGTGGTAGTACCTTTGGGATAACATATTTAAGAAGGGGGAAAAACTGCTGCGCAACAGCAGCTGGGAGAGAGGAGTGAGAATATGTGAGAGAAATAACTATGCAGACACCAATGGTCAGTGAAGAAGGAGGGGAAAGAGGTGCTCCAAGCACCAGAGCAGAGATTCCCCTGCAGCCTGTGGTGAAGCCCATGGTGAAGCAGGTTGTCCCCCTGCAGCCCATGGAGGTCCATGGCAGAGCAGATATCCACCCTCCAGCCCATGGAGGATCCCATGCCAGAGCAGGTGGATGTGCCCTGAAGGAAGCTGTGACCTCATGGAGAGCCTGCACTGGAGCAGGCTCCTGGCAAGACCTGTGGCCCTGTGGAGAAGAGCCCACGCTGGAGCAGGTTTGCTGGCAGGACTTGTGACCCCGTAGGGGTACTCACACTGGAGCAGTCCCTTCCTGAAGGACTGCAACCTGTGGAAAGGACCCATGCTGGAGCAGTTCATGAAGAACTGCAGCACTTGGGAAGAGCCCACAATGGAGAAGTTTGTGAAGGACTGTCTCCCATGGGTGGTGTTGTGGGTTAGGCCGCTCCGGCAACCAAACCATCCCCCCCCAGTCGTTGACTCACCCTCCCCCAGCCCCAGGAATGAGGGAGAGAATTAAAGGATAAATGGGATACCCGTGGGTTGAGATAAGAACAATTTAATACAGATGATTTAATACACAGTGTAGATGCTCACCACCCCCTCATATGGGAAGCCCATCTCGTCCCAAAGCTGCAGTCCCGGACGAACGCGAGGCCCCGAAATAGAGGGGGGGAGAGAGAGATAGTACTCCGAGAGTGGGAGTACTGGGAGAGAGAGGAAAAAAAAAAAAGCAATAGAGCAAAAGCACAGCAAGCGCAAAAGAGCAAAAGTGGCGAAAGAGCCAAAGTGCAAAAGTCCTTCTTTCTGGCTGACCCTCACTTTTATACTGGGCATGACGCTGCATGATATGGAATACTAATTGGCCAGTTTGGCCCTCAAAACCCCAAGGATCGCTATAGGCTTGGGGAAGAGTGGCTGGAGAGCTGCCTGGCGGAGAAGGACCTGGGGGTGTTGGTTGACTACCGGCTTGATATGAGCCAGCAGTGTGCCCAGATGGCCAAAAAGGCCAATGGGATACTGGCATGTATCAAGAATAGTGTGACCAGCAGGAATAGGGAAGTGATCTTGCCCCTGTACTCGGCACTGGTGAGGCCGCACATGGAATATTGTGTCCAGTTTTGGGCCCCTCGCTTTAAGAGAGATATTGAGCTCCTGGAGCGAGTCCAAAGAAGGGCGACTAAACTGGTCAAGGGGCTGGAAAATAAAACTTATGGGGAGCGGCTGAGGGAGTTGGGGCTGTTTAGCCTGGAGAAGAGGAGGCTGAGGGGAGACCTGATTACAGCCTACAAATACTTGAGAAAAGATGGTGGGGAGGTAGGGGAAGGGCTCTTTACATTAGTGTTGGGTGATAGAACAAGAGGAAATGGGTATAAGCTTAGTCAGGGGAGATTCAGGTTGCATGTTAGGAAGTATTTCTTCTCTGAAAGGGTTGTCAGCCACTGGAATAGGCTGCCCAGGGAGGTGGTTGAGTCCCCATCCCTGGATGTGTTTAAGAAAAGGGTGGATGATCTACTTGGGTATATGGTTTAATGGGGATTAGGGATGGTTGGACTCGATGATCTCTAAGGTCTTTTCCAACCTAGAAATCTATGAATCTATGAATCTTAAGTTCCACCACAAATCACAAGGGGAATCGTGTCCCCCTTGTCCCACCATGTTCCTGCACTCCGGCACACTGAAAAGTCCTTGGAGTTTCACTTCCAACCACAAACATCAGCTTGCTATCAACATTCTTCTCAGAGTGAGCCTCTGAGTAAAACCAAAACACGGAGCTCTTCTAGCTGCTAAAAAGAAGAGCTAACTGTCCCACCTAAAACCAGGACAGGTGGGACTTCATGTTGGAACAGGGGAAGAGTGTGAGGAGGAAGGAGCAGCAGAGACAATGTGTAATGAACTGTCCACATCTCCCACTGCTCAGGGGGAGGAGGTAGAAGAGCCATGAAAGAGGTTGAGCCCAGGAAGAAGGGAGGGGTGAGGGGAAGGTGGTTTTATATTCATTCTTATTTCTTATTATCCTACTCAGTTGACAATAAATTAAATTAATTTCCCTGAGTAGAGTCTGTTTTGCCCGTGACAATAATTGCTGCGCGATCTCCTTGTCCTTATCTCGACCCATAAGCCTTTTGTCATATTTTCTCTCCCTTGTCCAGCTGAGGAGGGGGAGTCATAGAGTGCTTTGGTGGGCACCTCACAGCCAGTCAAAATCAAACCCACCACACTGTGGGAGCACTGCTGAGCAGTAGTCAAAACATTGGCATGTTATCAACACCTTTCTAGCTACAAATACAAAGCACAAGCACTATGAGGGCTGCTAAGGAGAAAGTTAACTCCATCCCAGACAGACCCAATACAGGCATCTAGATTAGGGTGGGATGAATCACTTTCTAGAAGTGTCTGTCTCCCACTATCATCTACAGAGAGCCTAGACTCATCTTAGACTTGATGCCCTACTTTTCTGAGTCCATAAATTATTCCAATGGTTCATACTTTTCTTCTACTATTAAATAAGAAGAACTACTTATACAGCAACCATTTTCTAATATTACATTCCAGCTATTTCATCTTGTTATGGCTTAGTACAGCTTCCTATAAAGGCACAGACTAGCAAAGTAACTACATTAGCCCTCTAAATGTCACTTCTAAAAAATCTTTGAAAAGCTAAGGAGACTGAAATTGCTGAAGGCTCTTACTCTGAAGCATGATTTTTCAGACTTCATACCACTGCATTCCCCTGAATCCCAACATTTCCACCCTCTGAGAAAGTGCTGACTTCACAAATGAATTCAGTATCTCAGGAAGAACACATATACAGATAGGTAAGCTAGATGATATCTCCTTTATATATCTGTTGAACATATCTACGTTATTCCATTTATCCATTCAAGCCATTTTGAATTATATCTACTACTACTCAGTATCACTGATTTATTAACAAGCCAGGACATAAGAAATAAAGGGCAGTCTTGACGCAGTGACCATAAAACAGTGGAGTTCAAGATTCTTAGGGAGGCAAGGAGGGTGCTCAGCAAGCTCACTACCCGGGATTTCAGGAGAGCAGACTTCGGCCTCTTCAGGGATCTCCTTGGTAGAATACCATGGAAAAAAGCCCTGGAGGGAAGAGGGGCACAAGAAAGCTGGACAATATTCAAGGATCACCTCCTCCAAGCTCAGGAGTGATGCATCCCAACAAAGAGGAAGTCAGGCAAAAACACTAGGAGGCCTGCCTGGATTAACAAGGAGCTCCTGGACCAACTCAAGTACAAAAAAGAAAGCCTATAGAGGGTGGAAACAAGGACAGGTAGCCAGGGAAGAATACAGAGAAATTCTCCGATCAGCCAGGGATCAGGTTAGGAAAGCTAAAGCCCTGATAGAATTAAATCCGGCCAGGGACATCAAGGGCAACAAGAAAAGCTTCTATAAGTATGTCAGTGATAAAAGGAGGACAAGGGAAAATGTGGACCCTCTCCAGAAGGAAATGAGACACCTGATTACCTGGGATATGGAGAAGGCTGAGGTACTCAATGACTTCTTTGCCTCAGTCTTCACTGACAAGTGCTCTAGCCACGTCGCCCAAGTCACAGAAGGAAAGGCAGGGACTGGGAGGATAAAGAACTGCCCACTGTAGGAGAGGATAAGATTCAAGACCATCTAAGGAACCTGAAGGTGGACAAGTCCATGGGACCTGATGAGGTGCATCCGCGGGTCCTGAGGGAACTGTCAGATGAAGTTGCTAAACCATTATCCATCATATTTGAGAAGTCATGGCAGTATGGAGAAGTTCCCAGTGACTGGAAAAGGGGAAACATAGCCTCCGTTTTCAAAAAGGGAAAAAAGGAAGATCCAGGGAACTACAGGCCAGTCAGTCTCACTTCTGGATCCAGCAAGATTATGGAGTAGATCCTCCTGGCAACTATGCTAAGGCACATGGGGGAAAAAAAGGAGGTGATTGGTGACAGCCAACATGGCTTCACTAAGGGCAAATCATGCCTGACAAATTTGGTGGCCTTCTATGACAGTTACAGCCTTGGTGGATAAGAGAAGAGCAACTGACATCTACCTGGACTTGTCCAAAGCATTTGATACTGTCCTGCAGGACAGCCTTCTCTCTAAATTAGAAAGACATGGATTTGACAGATGGACTACTGGGTGGATAAGGAATTGGCTGGATGGTCACACTCAAAGAGTTGTGGTCAACAGCTCGATGTCCAAGTGGAGACCAGTGACGAGGGACGTTCCTCAGGGGTCGGTATTGGGGCTGGTGCTTTTTAACATCTTTGTTGGCGTCATGGACAGTGGGATCGAGTGCACCCTCAGCAAGTTTGCAGATGACACCAAGTTGTGTGGTGTCGTGGACATGCTGGAGGGAAGGGATGCCATCCAGAGGGACCTTGACAGGCTGGAGAGGTGGGCCTGTGAGAACCTCATGAAGTTCAACAAGGCCAAGTGCAAGGTCCTGCACATGGGTCGGGGCAATCCCAAGCACAAGTACAGGCTGGGCAAAGAATGGATTGAGAGCAGCCCTGAGGAAAAGGACTTAGGGGTGTTGGTTGATGAGAGGGTCAACATGAGCCAGCAATGTGCACTGGCAGCCCAGAAAGCCAACAATATCCTGGGCTGCATCCAAAGAAGCATGGCCAGCAGGTCGAGGGAGGTGATTTTGTCCCTCTACTCTGCTCTCGTGAGACCTCACCTGGAGTACTGTGTTCAGCTCTGGAGTCCCCAACACAAGAAGGACAAGGATCTGTTGGAACGAGTCCAGAGGAGGCCACAAAGATGATCCGAGGGCTGGAGTTCCTCTCCTATGAAGACAGACTGAGAGATTTGGGATTGTTCAGCCTGGAGAAGAGAAGGCTTTGGGGTTACCTTCTAGCAGCCTTCCAGTACTTAAAGGGGGCCTACAGGAAAGCTGGAGAGGGACTTTTTACAAGGGCATGTAGTGATAGGACAAGGGGCAGTGGCTTTAAACTGAAAGAGGGGAGATTTAGATTGGATATAAGGAAGAAATTTTTCATTCAGAGGGTGGTGAGGCAGTGGAACAGGTTGCCCAGAGGAGTTGTGGATGCCCCGTCCCTCCAAGTGTTCAAGGCCAAGTTGGATGTGGCTTTAAGCAACCTGGTCTAGTGGAAGGTGTCCCTGCCCGTGGCAGGGGGGTTGGAACTAGATGATCTTTAAGGTCTCTTCTAACTCAAACCATTTTATGATTCTATGATTTTCTTTGCACTATAGAGATGTTCTGATTTGGGTGAGAAAAGGTGCAGACAAATTCTGGAAACATTATATATGAAAAAACACGTCTGATGAAAGTTCAAACCAGTGCCCTCTAAAAATTGTCCAACACTGCTATTAAAAAAAAGCACCACACAAAAAAGCCCAAGCCAAAATCATAAAACAAACCAAAACCACTAAAAAAAATAAAACCCCTCAAGGTTACCAACTACTAGAAAATGAAACCTGCAAGGAAAGTTATATAGACACAACAGAGCAACCATGCATTAAAAAAAAAGTTATATATCTTGATGGTACCCTCGATACTTTCTAATGCTGAAATAGATAGCTCCATGTTCTTGTAGCTATGTAACCAAGAAAAAGTCCTACCTTGGGAAGTAGTGTTCAAATTCCACATAACCATTCAATGCTATTCCTTTGCAAGTTTCAACTTGCTAGAAGTTACAACTGTGCTAGACTTAGAAAGCTTCAACCAAAAATCTCCTGAATGGGGCCAGTGGAGGAAGTAGGAAAGTGTAGGGATGAAGTTACTGCAGATCTGAACAGTCTTCAAAGACAAAACATGGTTTATATGCATTCCCTCTTCCCATCACCAAATTGTTACAGGGAAAAAACACCTATGGGTTGTTTAATCCAGTCATTCAGCTCTTAGGAGCATATGAAGACAGCCATACTTCTACAGAGCTATCACAGAATAGCATTTAAGATGAGGATTCGTTCAAGGAGAATTATAATATTATTCTTTTAAAATCCTGCTAAAATGCAACAAATTGCAAGAGTTCTGGTTAGGAAGTCCAGCTCTGGTATGCCTGTAACAAAGTTCTAGTATACTAGAGTTTCCCCGGCTTCAAATATGGGAAGATGTCCCTGAATTTGGGAGAAAAGCAACCCCACCCGCCACCATCATCTCCCACCAAGTTGACAAAAGACCAATCACTGGATTTTTAAGACTTAAAGAGTTCACAGAACACCTGGGAAGTTTATTTATGAACTCTTCCTCTGCAGATTTAGAAAATTCAGTAACAGTATTTGGCTCATAAAAATTGGTACCATGGTTAATTAGCTTTAATCAAATAGAAAAAAAAATTCTAAATAATAGAACATTACTGCTAAGAAGAAAGCAGAAGAAACTGCAACATGTTTATATGGTTTCTTAGTAGTTACATAATTATAAAGTCTATGCAGTACCACTATTGGAATTTCATGCTCTTAAATGATTACAGCTTTTGAGTAAATTGTCTCTATGCTAAAGTGTCCTGGTTTCAGCTGGGACAGAGTTAGTTCTTTTTAACAGCTAGAAGAGCTCTGTGTTTTGGTTTTAGTCTTGGACTCGTTATGAGAAGAATGTTGATAGCACACTGATGTTTATAGCTGGCACTGAGGCCTCAAGGACTTTTCAGCTTGTCGTGTTCTTGCCAGTGTGCAGGAGCACAACAGGATAGGGGGGAGCATGGCCGGGACAAAGGGTCCACAAGTCCCCTTATGATTTGAACTTAGACTTAGAATTGAGGGCTGAATTGGCCAATGGAATATTCTGTATCGTGCAACATCATGCCCAGTATATATATGTGTTATTCAGAAAGAAGGGCCTTCGCTCTTCAAGGGCTCTCGCTCTTGGACTCTCTCTCTCTCTCACTCTCTTTTCGGGCCTCTTGCTCATTCGGGATTGCGGTGTCAAGACTTATCTGTTTTGGGATTGTTAGTCCGGGACAAGACGGGCCTTGGTCAAGGGGTGGTGAGCAATTACACCATACATCACTCGTTTGTATATATTATTATCATTATACATATATATATATTCATATGTTAGTAGTAGAAGTATTAAATTGTTCTTATCTGAACCCACAGGTCTCTTTCCCTTTTCCCCTTTAATTCTCTTCCCCATTGCCTGAGGGTGGGGGAGGGTGAGCAAGTGACTGTGTGGCATTTAGTTGCCGGCCTAAACCATGACCGTCCTTTGTAGTACCCAACGTGGGGCTCAAAGGGTTGGGATAACGACAGATTTGACCAGAATGAGTTAAAACAAATTTGCTATAATTGTTCATTACGTTTTCTTGAATGTTGCTGGCCGGAATATTGTTTTATGTGCTCTCACAATTGTCTTCAGAGTTGTATAATTTAGCACCTTATCTACTGTATATGCTGTTTGTCAGTATTTTTTTGCGGTCTACTATCTCTGGGTGTTAGACTGGGATGAAAGGTATTTTTTCCCTAATTAAGAGTATCGCTGTGCTGTGCTGTGTGGTGCTGATAAAATCGTGGGTGTTGAGACCAGTTCTGTACCTGTATTCAGTGATGGAAAGGACGGTGGTGATGTGGACCTCATTTATTAATTTTAAGTGCCACCTGGCCGGCATTGTTGTCAATTACACCAGTAGCTTCTTTCCTTTGGAGAGTCGATACATGAGAAGGATGTCTCCCTTCATTTTCCCCTCCTCCTCCAGACCATTTACAAAAGCTTTTGCTAATTTTGAGAATATTGAATATCATTGGAATAGTCTAAATAGTATAATCCTGTTGCAAGGTCTCCTGAATGTATATCTAATTATATATATATTTAGGGTTAATCGACCATTTAGAAATTTCTACCAATTCATTACTCGTGTTATTTTGCTTGCTATCTCAACCCCTGTGACAAGCACTGTGGCTACTCAAACCCCGGCTTCTGGTGCTCAACGCAAATGCAGGCACTGTACTCAAGCCCCTGCAAACAGCACTGCATCTACTCAGACCACAACGTTATCAGTTGCCCCCTTATGGAAGAGAAAATGTATACAAAAGTCAGTATGTAAAGGATGATGATGAAGAAGAGGAACTAGGGCCATAACAACGATCAGAAGAAGAAGAACCAGGGCCATCACGACAATTGGAAGAAGAGAAAGTAGGGCCATCACAACAATCGGAGAAAGAGGAAGAACTTTCCGCTTACTCAGAGGAGGAAAAGGAGGCAGGCCACTCTAAAGGAGGGCTATTAGAACAACTAAAGGTAGAGGCAGCAGGCGACTCTAGAGCAGGGCCATCACGACAAGAGAGAAAGAGGGAACATTCCGTTTCTCCCCAAAAAAGAACTTAGCGGAAGAGAGATGAAGATCTCATAGATGAAATGATAAACACCCGATGTCTAAACATGAAGAGCTGCGAGACATTCGAAAAGATTACGGCCATCATCAAGGTGACCCCATTGTCACCTGGTTGCTCAGATGCTGGGACATTGGGGCCAGTACTCTGGAGTTGGATGGTAGAGAAGCCAGGCAGCTGGGAACCCTCTCTATAAATGGAGGCATTGATAAAGCGATAAGAAAAGAGACACAAGTCCGTAGCCTCTGGAGACGGCTCCTGGCAGGTGTAAGGGAAAGGTATCACTTCAAGGAAGAGATTTCATGTAATCCAGGCAAGTGGGTCAACACAGAGAGAGGCATCCAGTACCTGAGGGAACTACCCATATGAGAGGTGATTTATTATGACCTGAGAAACGTGCGGTTATCTGAAGATCCGGATGACGTTCAGTACACATGACCCATGTGGCGGAAGATTCCACGGAGCGCACCACCATCATATATAATCATAAAATCATAGATTGGTTAGGGTTGGAAGGGACCTCAAAGATCATCTAGTTCCAACCCCCCTGCCATGGGCAGGGAAACCTTATCCAACCTGGCCTTGAACACTTCCAGGGATGGAGCAGCCACAAATTCCCTGGGCAACCTGTTCCAGTGCCTCACTACCCTCTGAGTGAACAATTTTTTTATATATCCAATCTAAATCTACTCTCTTTCAGTTTAAATCCATTACCCCTTGTCCTATCACTACATGCCCTTGTAAAAAGTCCCTCTCCAGCTTTCCTGTAGGCCCCCTTTAAGTACTGGAAGGCTGCTATAAGATCGCCCCGGAGCCTTCTCTTCTCCAGGCTGAACAGCCCCAACTCTCTCAGCCTGTCTTCATAGCAGAGGTACTCCAGCCCTCGGATCATCTTCGTGGCCCTCCTCTGGACCCGCTCCAGTAGCTCCATGTCCTTCTTGTGTTGGGGACTCCAGAGCTGAACACAGTATTCCAGGTGAGGTCTCACAAATAGAGCTGAATAGAGGGGCAGAATCACTTCCCTCGACCTGCTGGCCACACTTCTTTGGATGCAGCCCAGGATACAGTTGGCTTTCTGGGCTGCCAGTGCACATTGCCGGCTCATGTTGAGCTTCTCATCCACCAGCACTCCCAAGTCCTTTTCCTCAGGGCTGCTCTCAATCCATTCTCCGCCCAGCCTATACTTGTGTTTGGGATTGCCCCGACCCATGTGCAGGACCTTGCACTTGGCCTTGTTGAACTTCATGAGGTTCTCACAGGCCCACCTCTCCAGCCTGTCAAGGTCCCTCTGGATGGCATCCCTTCCCTCCAGCGTGTCCACAACACCACACAACTTGGTGTTATCTGCAAACTTGCTGAGGGTGCACTCAATCCCACTGTCCAAGACACGAACAAAGATGTGAAATAGCACTGGTCCCAGTATTGACCCCTGAGGAACACCACTTGTCACTGGCCTCCACTTGGACATTGAACTGTTGACCACAACTCTTTGAGTGTGACCATCCAGCCAATTCCTTATCCACCCAGTGGTCCATCCATCAAAACCACGTCTTTCCAGTTTAGAGACAAGGATGTCATGTGGACAGTATCAAATGCTTTGGATAAGTCCAGGTAGACGATGTCAGTTGCTCTTCCCCTATCCATCAAGGCTGTAACCTCATCATAGAAGGCCACCAAATTAGTCAGGCAGGATTTGCCCTTAGTGAAGCCATGTTGGCTGTCACCAATCACCTCCTTATTTTCTATGTGCCTTAGCATAGTCGCCAGGAGGATCTGCTCCATGATCTTGCCGGGCACGGAGGTGAGACTGACTGGCCTGTAGTTCCCTGGGTCTTCTTTTTTTCCCTTTTTAAAGATGGGGGCTATGTTTCCCCTTTTCCAGTCAGTGGGAACTTCACCAGACTACCACGACTTCTCAAATATGATGGATAATGGCTTAGCAAATTCATCTGCCAGTTCCCTCAGGACCCGCAGAAGCATCTCATCAGGTCCCATGGACTTACGCACCTTCAGGTTCTTTAGATGGTCCCGAACCCGATCTTCTCCTACAGTGGGCGGTTCTTCATTCTCCCAATCCCGGCCTTTGCCTTCTGTGACTTGGGCTGTGCAGCTGGAGCTCTTGCCAGTGAAGACTGAGGCAAAGAAGTCATTGAGTACCTCGGCCTTCTGCATATCCCGGGTAGCCAGGTCCCACCTTTCCTTCCAGAGAGGGCCTACATTGTCCCTAGATCTCTTTTTATCCCTGACATATCTATCGAAGTTTTTCTTGTTGCCCTTGATGTCCCTGGCCAGATTTAACTCTATCAGGGCTTTAGCTTTCCTAACCTGATCTCTGGTTGCTCAGACAATTTCTCTGTATTCTTCCCAGGGTACCTGTCCTTGAGATGCACCACCTGTGGGTGATGTGGTCACTCGACTACGACAATATGAAGAGAATGCTTCTGTATGGGCCTGCATTTCGGCTGTGGAGAAGCTGTCCCAGGAGTTAAAGAAGAAATGTCCTACTCCCCACCTGTATGTTCCAGAATTTCAACTATTAGAACCACCTGTTACCCTCCTCGAGAGAGAGACAGTATACACCACAGGGCAGGCTCTGGTTTTGCCTGCATGATTGTGGTGGGTTAGGCCGCTCCGGCAACTATATCCTACACAGTCCCCTCTCACCCTCTCCCACCCCAGGGATGAGGGAGAGAATCAAAGAGGAAAAAGAAAAGAGACCTGAGGGTTGAGATAAGAACAATTTACTACTACCGCTACCTATATATATATATATATACAGATATGTACAAGGATAAACATATGCAAACGAGTGATGTACAGTGTAATTGCTCACCACCCCTTGACCAAGGCCCATCTCGTTACGAAGCTGCAATCCCGAAACAGATAAAACTCGATACCGCGATCCCGGACGAACGGGAGGCCCCGAGACAGAGAGCAAGAGAGAGAGAAAATACTCTGAGAGCCCAAAAGTGAGAGTCCCGGAAGGGCAAAAGCCCTTCTTTCCGGCTGACCCTCACTCTTATACTGGGCATGACGCTGCATGATATGGAATACTAATTGGCCAGTTTGGCCCTCAATCTTAAGTTCCACCACAAATCACAAGGGGAATCGTGTCCCCCTTGTCCCAGCTATGCTCTCCCCTTATCCCGCCGTGCTTCTGCACACTGGCAAGAACCCGGCAGGCTGAAAAGTCCTTGAGGCCTCAGTGCCAACTATAAACATCAGTGCGCTGTCAGCATTCTTCTCAGAGCGAGCCTCTGAGTAAAACCAAAACACGGAGCTCTTATAGCTGCTAAAAAGAGGAGCTAACTCTGTCCCAGCTAAAACCAGGACAGGGGTGTATACCCATTTATTTCTCGTGTTATTGCGCGTGCCATTCCGACCCCCATGACAGTGGTATGCAGCCAAGTGGTATGCTACAATTGATATCGCCAATGCATTCTTCTCAATTCCTTTGGCACCGGAATGCAGGCCACAGTTTGCTTTCACTTGGAGGGGCATCCAGTATACCTGGAATCGACTGCCCCAGGGGTGGTAACACAGCCCCACTATTTGCCATGGACTGATCCAGACCACACTGGAACAGGATGATGCCCCAGAACATTTGCAATACATTGATGACATCGTTGTATGGGGCAACACAGCTGAAGAAGTTTTTGAGAAAGTGAAAAGATAATCCAAATCCTTCTGAAAGCAGGCTTTGCCATAAAACAGAGTAAGGTCAAGGGACCTGCCCAGGAGATTCAGTTTTTGGGAATAAAATGGCAAGATGGGCGTCGTCAGATTCCGATGGACGTGATTAATAAAATAACAGCTATGTCCCCACCAACCAACAAAAAGGAAGCACAAGCTTTCTTAGGCATTGTGGGTTTCTGGCGAATGCATATTCCAGATTACAGCCAGATTGTAAAACCCCTCTATCAAATAACCCGAAAGAAGAATAATTTTGAATGGGGCCCAGAGCAAAAACAAGCCTTTGAACAAATTATCAAAGAATAGTCCATGCGGTAGCCCTGGGACCAGTCCGGACAGGACAAAATGTCAAAAACGTGCTCTACACTGCAGCCGGGGAGAATGGTCCTACCTGGAGTCTCTGGCAAAAAGTGCCAGGGGAGACGCGAGGTCGACCTCTTGGGTTTTGGAGTCGAGGATACAAAGGATCCGAAGCCAACTATACTCCAACTGAAAAAGAGATACTGGCAGCACATGAAGGAGTCCGAGCTGCTTCAGAAGTGATTGGTACGGAAGCACAGTTGCTCCTGGCACCCCGATTGCCAGTACTCGGCTGGATGTTCAAAGGGAGCGTCCCGTCTACACATCACGCAACTGATGCCACATGGAGCAAGTGGATTGCACTGATCACACAAAGAGCTCGGCTAGGAAACCACAATCACCCAGGAATTTTGGAAGTGATTACTAACTGGACGGAAGGTAAAGACTTTGGAATGTCACCAGAGGAGGAGGAGGTGACACGTGCTGAGTAGGCTCCACCTTGTCAGACAATGAGAAGAAATACGCTCTGTTTACTGACAGATCCTGTCGCCTTGTAGGAAAACATCGAAAATGGAAAGCTGCTGTATGGAGTCCTACTCGACGGGTCGCAGAAGCTACCGAAGGAGAAGGTGAATCAAGTCAGTTTGCAGAGGTAAAAGCCATCCAACTGGCTTTAGACATCGCTGAATGAGAAAAGTGGCCAATGCTCTATCTCTATAACGACTCTTGGATGGTAGCAAATGCCCTGTGGGGATGGCTACGGCAATGGAAGCAGAGCAACTGACAATGCAGAGGTAAACCCATCTGGGCTGCCCCGTTGTGGAAAGACATTGCTGCTCGAGTAGAGAAGCTGGTTGTAAAAGTACGACATGTAGATGCCCATGTACCCAAGAGTCGGGCCACAGAAGAACATCAAAACAATCAACAGGTGGATCAGGCCGCCAAGATTAAAGTGGCTCAGGTGGATCTGGACTGGCAACATAAAGGTGAAAAATTTCTAGCTCGTTGGGCCCGTGATGCCTCAGGCCATCAAGGAAGGGACGCCACATACAAATGGGCTCGCGATCGAGGGGTGGACCTAACTATGGACACTATTGCAGAGGTGATCCATGAATGTGAAACATGTGCTGCAATCAAGCAAGCCAAGCGGTTGAAACCTCTTTGGTATGGAGGGCGTTGGTTGAAATATCAGTATGGAGAGGCTTGGCAAATTGATTATGTCACACTTCCACAAACTCGCAGTGGCAAGCGTTACGTGCTCACAATGGTGGAAGCAACCACTGGATGGCTGGAAACCTATGCTGTGCCCCATGCCTCCACCCGGAACACTATCTTGAGACTTGAAAAGCAAGTCTTGTGGTGGCATGGCACCCCAGAAAGAATTGAGTCAGACAACGGGACTCATTTTCGTAACAATCTTATAGACACCTGGGCCAAAGAGCATGGCATCGAGTGGGTATATCACATCCCCTATCATGCACCAGCTTCTGGGAAGATTGAACGATATAATGGATTGCTAAAAACCACACTGAAAGCAATGGGTGGTGGAACCTTCAAACATCAGGATACGCATTTAGCAAAAGCCACCTGGTTAGTCAACACTAGAGGATCTGCCAATCGAGCTGGTCCTGCCCAATCAGAACTTCTACGTACTGTAGAAGGAGATAAAGTCCCTGTAGTGCACATGAGGAATATACTCGGGAAGACAGTTTGGGTTATTCCTGCCTCGGGTAAAGGTAAACCCATTCGTGGGATTGCTTTTGCTCAGGGACCTGGGTGCACTTGGTGGGTGATGCAGAAGGACGGGGAAGTCCGATGTGTACCTCAAGGGGATTTGATGTTGGGTGAAAATAGATGATAAAATGAATTGAATTGCGTGATATTAATTGCTGAATAACCCTGTCCCTGCATACCATCATTGCTATGGTTGTCACATTGTACTAATGCCATTATATTAAGAATCATCCAGGTTAATGAAGAATGAACTTCGTCAGAATCAGAACTGATTCCAAACACCCAGCAACTTCTTCGAGATCAACATCTTCAACCTGCAGACGGCGGCCGGATACACCAACTACGAGCTCCAGACGCTACACGCAACAAAGATTACATGTCATCCGTTCTACCGACTGAGCGAATTCCACGTCATCTTTCCTGCCCGGAGAGACTGCTACAACAGATGAAGACACATTTTGGAGGGATGACCCATGGCTAAGGGAATAGTATATATGTAAGGTTTGAGCATGACGTGCATGGTATGGAATAAGGGGTGGATACTGTACTGGTTTTAGCTGGGACAGTTTTTTAACAGCCAGAAGAGCTCCGTGTTTTGGTTTTACTCAGAGGCTCGCTCTGAGAAGAATGCTGATAGCAAGCTGATGTTTGAGACTCCAAGGACTTTTCAGTGTGCCGGAGTGCAGAAACACGGCGGGATAAGGGGGGAGCATAGCCGGGACAAGGGGGACACGATTCCCCTTGTGATTTGTGGTGGAACTTAAGATTGAGGGCCAAACTGGCCAATTAGTATTCCATATCATGCAGCGTCATGCCCAGTATAAAAGTGAGGGTCAGCCGGGAAGAAGGGCTTTTGCGCTTTGGCTCTTTCGCCGCTTTTGCTCTTTTGCGCTTGCTGCGCTTTTGCTCTATTGCCTTTTTTTATTCCTCTCTCTCCCAGTACTCCCACTCTCGGATTACTCTCTCTCTCTCTGCCCCTCTCTATTTCGGGGCCTCGCGTTCGTCCGGGGTTGCAGCTTCGGGACGAGACGGGCTTCGCATACGAGGGGGTGGTGAGCATCTACACTGTGTATTAAATCATCTGTATTAAATTGTTCTTATCTCAACCCACGGGTTTCCCATTTCTCCTTTAATTCTCTCCCTCATTCCTGGGGGTGGGGGAGGGTGAGTGACCAGCTGTGTGGGAGGGTCAGCCTAACCCACAACAACCTTACTTTGTTTTATGGCAAAACCTGCTTTCAGAAGGATATTGATTATTTTTTCACCTTTCTCAAAAACTTCTTCTGCTGTGTTGCCCCATACAATAATATCATCAATATATTGCAAATGTTCTGGGGCTTCACCCTGTTCCAGTGTGGTCTGGATCAGTCCATGGCAAATAGTAGGGCTGTGTTTCCACCCCTGGGGCAGTCGATTCCTGGTATACTGGATGCCCCTCCAAGTGAAAGCAAACTGTGGCCTGCATTCCGGTGCCAAAGGAATTGAGAAGAATGCATTGCGAAAACAATTGTAGCATACAACTTGGCTGCTTTTGACTCCAGTTCATACTGAAGTTCCAACATATCTGGCACTGCAGCACTCAATGGTGGTGTAACTTCATTCAAGCCACGATAGTCTACTGTCAGTCTCCACTCGCCATTGGACTTACGCACAGGCCATATGGGGCTGTTAAAAGGTGAGCGGGTCTTTGTGATGACTCCTTGACTCTCTAGTTGACGAATCAACTTAAGGATAGGAATTAGAGAGTCTCGGTTGGTACGATATTGCCGTCGGTGCACTGTTGTAGTAGCAATTGGCACCTGTTGTTCTTCGACTCTCAGTAATCCCACAGCAGAAGGGTCCGTTGAGAGACCAGGCAAAGTAGACAGCTGCCTGCCTTCTTCTGTCTCTACTGCAGCTATGCTGAAAGCCCACCGATACCCTTTTGGGTCCTTGAAATACCCTCTCTTAAAATAATCTATGCCAAGGATGCATGGTGCTTCTGGGCCAGTTACAATAGGGTGTTTTTGCCACTGCTTCCCAGTTAGGCTCACTTCAGCCTCTAACACAGTCAGTTGTTGAGACCCCCCTGTCACTCCAGAAATATGAATGGATTCTGCCCCTTTAAAGTTTGACGGCATCAAATAGCATTGGGCACCAGTGTTCACTAACGCCTTATATTTTTGGGGGCCTGATGTGCCAGGCCAACGAATCCACACAGTCCAGTAAACTCGATTGTCCCTTTCCTCCACCTGGCTGGAGGCAGGGCCCCTCTAGTGCCTGTTATTAGAGGAATCAGCAGGATTAGAATCAGGATTGTGAGGAGTATCAGTCCTCCTATGTTGACTACGGGACCACTCACGGTAGCCTGGGGCGATGGCTTTCCTTGAGGAATTCAAAAATCTTCTACTTCTGTTGATTTTTCCTTCCAACTCGCGTACTCTTGCCTCTAAGGCTGAGGTGGGTTTTTCACCCCATCTTCTCATGTCTTCTCCATGATCACACAGATAGGTCCACAGCTCGCCCCGTGACCTGTACCGTCTCTCTCGAAAACCATAACGCCCGGTTCTAACAGCAGCAGTTCTAGACAGTTCAGGTGGCAAGGAGTCTACTTTTCCTTTTAATTCTCGGACCTCCTCAGACAGCTTTTCCACAGCCACAACACAGGATCGTATAGAAATATCGTCCTCAGACAGTCTTTTTTCCCTAGCCGCAACACAAGCTCGAATGGAAGTATTATCATCATATTGTCGGAGGTAACTGACCAGATTACCTACGGTTAGTAGTATATCATCGTCTCCAAAGTCCATTATTGCCAGTGAGGTGGAATATGCTGCTGGCGCACTCCGTAGAATCTTTTGCCACATTGGTCGTGTGCACCGGACATCATCTGGACCCTCACATCTTGGTCTACCTCTCTGGTCATAATAAATCAACTCTCGCACGACTAGTTCTCTCAGATGCTGAATAGCTTTCTCTACGCTGGTCCACTTGCTTATATTACATGACATCTCGTCCTTGTAGGGATACCTTTCCTTTACAGCTGCCAGGAGCCGTCTCCAGAGGCTACGAACTCGTGTCTGTTTTCCAATCGCTTTATCAATGCCTCCATCCATAGCAAGGGCTCCTAGCTGCCTGGCTTCTCCACCATCTAACTCCAGACTATTGGCTCCCATGTCCCAGCATCTGAGTAACCAAGTGACAATGGGCTCGCCTTTAAGACAGCCGTAATCTTTTCTAATATCTCACAGCTCGCTCATTTTTAGAGATCGGGTGGTTATTGTCTCATCTACGCCCTCACTTCTCTGGCGCGAAACGGAATGTTCCCGCTTCATCTCTCGTGATGGGCCTGGTTACTCACCATCATCATCCTCTCCTCTGCGTTCTGACTTCTGTACACATTTCCTTGGTTGCTCTTCCTCATCTGGTTGTTGTGATGGCCCTGGCTGCTCTTCCTCCTCTGGTTGTTGTGATGGCCTTGGTTCTCCTTCATCATCGTCTCCTGCATGTCTTAACTTTTGTACACATTTCTTCTTTCTTACGGGGGCAACTGATGCCGTACCAGTCTGAGCAGCTATAGTGCTTGTCATGGGGGTCGGAATGGCACGCGCAATAGCACGGGAAATAAATGGGTATACACCCCATCCTGGTTTTAGCTGGGACAGTGTTAGCTCTTCTTTTTAGCAGCTAGAAGAGCTCCGTGTTTTGGTTTTACTCAGAGGCTCGCTCTGAGAAGAATGCTGATAGCAAGTTGATGTTTGAGACTCCAAGGACTTTTCAGTGTGCCGGAGTGCAGAAGCACGGCAGGATAAGGGGAGAGCATAGCTGGGACAAGGGGGACACGATTCCCCTTGTGATTTGTGGTGGAACTTAAGATTGAGGGCCAAACTGGCCAATTAGTATTCCATATCATGCAGCATCATGCCCAGTATAAAAGTGAGGGTCAGCCGGAAAGAAGGGCTTTTGCGCTTTGGCTCTTTCGCCGCTTTTACTCTTTTGCGCTTGCTGCGCTTTTGCTCTATTGCTTTTTTTCTTCTCTCCTCCAGTACTCCCACTCTCGCAGTACTATCTCTCTCTCTCTCTGCCCCTCTCTATTTCGGGGCCTCGCGTTCGTCCGGGATTTGCAGCTTCGGGACAAGACGGGCTTCGCATACGAGGGGGTGGTGAGCATCTACACTGTGTATTAAATCATCTGTATTAAATTGTTCTTATCTCAACCCACGAGTATCCCATTTATCCTTTAATTCTCTCCCTCATCCCTGGGGCTGGGGGAGGGTGAGTCAACGACTGTGGGGGGGGCGGTTGTGTTGCCGGAGCGGCCTAACCCACAACAATTCCTAAATGGTCAATTGACTCTGAGTACATATATAATTAAACATATATTCAGGAGACCTTGTAGCAAATTCAAAACCGTTGAAATATTCCAATGATGTTCAGCATTATCAAAATCAACACCAACTTTTGTAAATGAGAAGTTACCGGTGTAATTGGCAATGACATCAGCCAGGTGACGCTCAGAGTTAATAAACGACCTCCACGTCACCATCCCCCTCTGCAGCACCGAATACAGAGACTGAGCTGGTGCCAACACCCATGATCTTATCAGCGTTACACAGTACATTATAGCAAACCCCTTAATTAACGAGAACCTGCTTTTTATAACAGTCCAGCACTCAGAGCCAGTAAACTGAGTAAACATTCCAGCTAATATCATATAAGGCAGATGAGGCACTAAATAATGGACTTCTGGGAACACGTATGAGAGCATTACAAACAACATTCCAGCCAGCAACATCCCGGAGGACAACAATGGCAAATCACAGCAATTTACTTTTGTTATCTCAACCGCTCGTGCCCCACGTTGGGCGCCAATTAAGACTGTGGTGGGTTAGGCCGCTCCGGCAACTATACCCTACACAGTCCCCTCTCACCCTCTCCCACCCCAGGGATGAGGGAGAGAATCAAAGAGGAAAAAGAAAAGAGACCTGAGGGTTGAGATAAGAACAATTTACTACTACCGCTACCAATATATATATATATACACAGATATGTACAAGGATAAACATATGCAAACGAGTGATGTACAGTGTAATTGCTCACCACCCCTTGACCAAGGCCCATCTTGTTACGAAGCTGCAATCCCGAAACAGATAAAACTCGATACCGCGATCCCGGACAAACGGGAGACCCCGAGACAGAGAGCGAGAGCGAGAGAAAACACTCTGAGAGCCCGAAAGTGAGAGTCCCGGAAGGGCAAAAGCCCTTCTTTCTGGCTGACCCTCGCTTTTATACTGGGCATGACGCTGCATGATATGGAATACTAATTGGCCAGTTTGGCCCTCAATCTTAAGTTCAGGCACAAATCGTAAGGAGAGTCGTGGACCCCTTGTCCCGGCTATACTCCCCCCTTATCCTGTTGTGCTCCTGCACACTGGCAAGAACCTGGCAGGCTGAAAAGTCCTTGAGACCTCAGTGCCAACTATAAACATCAGTGCACTGTCAGCATTCTTCTCAGAGCGAGCCTCTGAGAAAAACCAAAACATGGAGCTCTTCTAGCTGCTAAAAACAGGAGCTAACTCTGTCCCAGCTAAAACCTGGACAATGATCATGGAGAAGACATGAGAAGGTGGGATGGAAAACCTGCCTTGGTCCTAGAGGCAAGGGCACACCAGTTGCAAGGAAAAACAACCAGAAACACAAATTTTTCTGGTTCCTCCAGGAAAGCTGTTGCTCCTGTCTACAGTGAGCAGTTTCCTAGACAGAGTGGGAGGACTAATCCTTCTCACAATCTCTCAATCCTAATTCTGTTGATCCTCCTGCACAGGGAGCTAATTATCAACATGATAACAGGTATTAGAGGGGCCCTGCCTTCAGCCAGGCGGAGGAAAGGGACAACTGAGTTTACTGGACTGTGTGGATTCGTTGGCCTGGCACATCATACCCCCAAAAGTATAAGGCTTTAGCGAACACTGGTGCCCAATGTACCCTGATGCCATCAAACTTTAAAGGGGCAGAACCCATCTACATTTCTGGAGTGACAGGAGGGTCCCAACAGTTGACTGTGTTAGAGGCTGAAGTGAGCCTAACTGGGAAGCAGTGCCAAAACACCCCATTGTGACTGGCCCTGAAGCTCCATGCATCCTTGGCATAGATTATCTTAAGAGAGGGTATTTCAAGGACCCAAAAGGGTATCGGTGGGCTTTTGGCATAGCTGCCTTGGAGACAGAGGAAGTCAAGCAGTTGTCATCAAGGAGTGATCATCAAGACCCACTCACTTTTTAATGGCCCCATATGGCCAGTGCGAAAGTCCAACTGAGAATGGAGACTGACAGCAGACTATCATGGCCTGAATGAAGTCACACCACCGTTGAGTGCTGCTGTGTCAGATATGCTAGAACTCCAGTACGAACTGGAGTCAAAGGCAGTCAAGTGGTATGCAACAATTGATATCGCTAATGCATTTTTCTCAATTCCTTTGGCAGCAGAGTGCAGGCCACATCTTGCTTTCACTTGGAGGGATGTCCAGTACACCTGGAATCGACTGCCCCAGGGGTGGAAACACAGCCCTACTATTTGCCATGTACTGATTCAGACTGCTGGAAGTATAACACGGCAGTCAGAAAACAGTCTAGGCGATTCCTGGAGTGTGTGGAGGACAACTTCCTATCGCAACTGGTCAGTGAACCGACTAGAGAAGGTGTTCCCCTAGACCTGCTGTTTGTGAACAGAGAAGGTCTTGTGGGAGATGTGAAGGTTGGAGGACGCCTGGGGCATAGTGACCACGAGATAATAGAATTCTCAATTCTAGGGGAAGTTAGGAGGGGGAGCACTAAAACGGCCAAGCTGGACTTTGGGAGAGCTGACTTTGGACTGTTTAGAAGTCTGGTTAATAAAGTCCAGTGGGAGACAGCTCTCAAGGGTAAGGGAGCGCAGGAGGGCTGGTTACTCCTCAAAAAGGAAATTCTGGAGGCACAGGAGCGAGCTGTCCCTGTGTGCCGGAAATCGAGTCGCCGGGGTAGAAAACCAGCTTGGATGACAAAGGAGATTTGGGAACACCTCAAAAGAAAAAGAGAAGTCTATAAGTCTTGGAAGAATGGGCAGGCATCCAGGGAGGAATACAGGGAGGAAGTTAGGGCATGTAGGGAGATAATCAGGGGGGCAAAAGCCCAACTGGAACTTAGACTAGCCTGCTCCGTAAAGGACAACAAAAAGTCCTTCTACAAATACATTAATAACAAAAGGAGGGCTAAAGATTACCTCCAGCCCCTACTGGACACAGGGGGTACGTTAGTCACTAGGGATGAGGACAAGGCTGAGGTCCTTAATGCCTTCTTTGCCTCAGTCTTTAATAATAAGGTTAGTAGTTCCCAGGTGAGCTGGCCTATGGTGTCTGAGAGCAGGGAGGGAGAGCAAATCGAAGCTCCTGTGATCCAAGAGGAACGGGTCAAGGATCTGCTTCTTCGGCTGGATGCCCACAAGTCTATGGGGCCTGATGGTATCCACCCGAGAGTCCTGAGAGAGCTGGCGGATGTCATTGCCAAACCCCTGTCATAGAATCATAGAATCATAGAATCGTTAGGGCTGGAAGGGACCTTCAAAGGTCATCTAGTCCAACCCCCCTGCAAGGAACAGGGATATCTCCAACTAGATCAGGTTGCTCAGGGCCTCATCCAACCGGGCCTTGAACGTCTCCAGGGATGGAGCATCCACCACCTCTCTGGGTAACCTGTTCCAGTGTTCTACAATTCTCATAGTAAAAAATTTTTTCCTAATATCCAACCTGAATCTACCTCCCTCTATTTTAAAACCATTACCCCTTGTCCTATCACAACTGGCCCTCCTGAACAGCCTCTCCCCATCTTTCTTGTAGGCCCCCTTGAGGTACTGGAAGACCGCTATAAGGTCACCCCGGAGCCTCCTCTTCTCCAGGCTGAACAGCCCCAACTCCTTCAGCCTGACCTCATAGGAAAGGTGCTCCAGCCCTCTTATCATCTTCGTGGCCCTCCTCTGGACCCTCTCCAACTGGTCCATGTCCTTCTTATGTTGGGGACTCCAGAACTGGACGCAATACTCCAAGTGAGGTCTCACGAGGGCAGAGTAGAGGGGGAGAATCACCTCCCTTGACCTGCTGGCCACGCTCCTCTTGATGCAGCCCAGGATGCGGTTGGCCTTCTGGGCCGCAAGAGCACATTGCCGGCTCATATTGAGCTTCTCGTCCACCAGTACTCCCAAGTCCTTCTCCTCAGGGCTGCTCACGATCCATTCACCACCCAGTCTGTATTTGTGCCTGGGATTGCCATGACCCAGATGCAGGACCTTGCACTTGGCCTGGTTAAACTTCATGAGGTTGGTACGGGCCCACCTCTCCAGCCTGTCGAGGTCCTTCTGGATGGCATCCCTCCCTTCCAGCGTGTCGACGGCACCACACAGCTTGGTGTCATTGGCGAACTTGCTGAGGGTGCACTCCATGCCACTGTCCACGTCACCGACAAAGATGTTGAAGAGGGCCGGGCCCAACACGGACCCCTGAGGGACGCCACTCGTGACCGGTCTCCACATGGACATCGAGCCGTTGACCACTACTCTCTGAGTACGGCCATTGAGCCAATTCCTTATCCACCGAGTGGTCCATCCATCAAACCCATGCCTCTCTAGTTTATTATCTTTGTCCATTATCTTTGAGCAGTCTTGGCTCACTGGGGAAGTTCTGCTGGACTGGAGGCTGGCAGATGTTACCCCCATTTACAAAAAAGGACGGAAGGAGGATCCGGGGAACTACAGGCCTGTCAGTCTGACCTCGGTGACGGGCAAAGTCATGGAACAGGTTATCTTGAGTGCTATTAATGAGCACATACAGGTTAACCGGGTGATCAGGCCCAGTCAACATGGGTTTATGAAAGGCAGGTCTTGCCAATCAAACCTGATCACCTTCTATGATGGGGTGACCTGCCTGGTTGATGAGGGAAGGGCTGTGGATGTAGTTTTCCTTGACCTCAGTAAAGCCTTTGATACAGTTTCTCATAGTGTTCTGGTTGAGAAACTGATAACTGCTGGCCTGGATAGGCACACCCTCCTTTGGGTTAAAAACTGGCTGGATGGCCAGGCCCAAAGAGTGGTGGTAAATGGGGCTAAATCCGGCTGGAGGCCGGTCACCAGTGGGGTTCCCCAGGGCTCAGTGCTGGGCCCGGTTCTGTTTAACATCTTTATCAATGACCTGGATGAGGGGATTGAATGTACCCTCAGTAAATTTGCGGACGACACCAAGCTGGGAGGCTGTGTCGATCTGCTCGAGGGTAGGGAGGCCCTTCAGAGGGATTTGAACAGACTGGATAGTTGGGCTGAGGCCAATGGCATGAGTTTTAATAAGGCCAAGTGCAGAGTCCTTCACTTGGGGTATAAAAACCCCAAGCATCGCTATAGGCTCGGGGAAGAGTGGCTGGAGAGCTGCCTGGCGGAGAAGGACCTGGGGGTGTTGGTTGACTACCGGCTTGATATGAGCCAGCAGTGTGCCCAGGTGGCCAAAAAGGCCAATGAGATACTGGCGTGTATCAAGAATAGTGTGACCAGCAGGAACAGGGAAGTGATCCTGCCCCTGTACTCGGCACTGGTGAGGCCGCACCTAGAATATTGTGTCCAGTTTTGGGCCCCTCGCTTTAAGAGAGATATTGAGCTCCTGGAGCGAGTCCAGAGAAGGGCGACTAAACTGGTCAAGGGGCTGGAAAATAAAACTTATGGGGAGCGGCTGAGGGAGTTGGGGCTGTTTAGCCTGGAGAAGAGGAGGCTGAGGGGAGACCTGATTACAGCCTACAAACACTTGAGAAGGGATGGTGGGGAGGTGAGGGAAGGGCTCTTTACATTAGTGATGGGTGATAGGACAAGAGGAAATGGGTATAAGCTTAGTCAGGGGAGATTCAGGTTGGATGTTAGAAAGAATTTCTTCTCTGAAAGGGTTGTCAGCCACTGGAATAGGCTGCCCAGGGAGGTGGTTGAGTCCCCATCCCTGGATGTGTTTAAGAAAAGGGTGGATGAACTACTTAGGGATATGGTTTAATGGGAGATTAGGGATGGTTGGACTCGATGATCTCTAAGGTCTTTTCCAACCTAGAAAATCTATGAAATCTATGAAATCTATGAAATCTATGGAACAGGGTGAAGCTCCAGAACACCTGCAATACATTGATGACATCATTATATGGGGCAACACAGCAGAAGAAGTTTTTGAGAAAAGGGAGAAAATAATCCAAATCCTTCTGAAAGCTGGATTTGCCATAAAACAAAATAAGGTCAAGGGACCTGCATAGGAGATTCAGTTTTTAGGAATAAAATGGCAAGATGAAAGTCTTCAGATCCCAATGGATGTGATTAATAAAATGACAGCTATGTCTCCACCAATCAACAAAAAGGAAGCACAAGCTTTCTTAGGTGTTGTGGGTTTCTGGAGAATGCATGTTCCAGATTACAGCCAGATTATAAACCCTCTCTACCAAGTGACCTGGAAGAATAATTTTATATGAGGCCCAGAGCAACAAGAAGTCTTTGAACAAAGTAAACAAGAAATAGATCACTCAGTAGCCCTTGGACCAGTCCAGGCAGGACAAGATGTTAAAAATGTGCTCTACACTGCAGCCAGGGAGAATGGTCCTACTTGGAGTCTCTGGCAGAAAGCACCCAAGGAGACTCGAGGTTGACCCCTTGGGTTTTGGAGTCGGGGATACAGAGGATCCGAAGCCCTATACACTCTAACAGAAAAAGAGATATTGGCAGAATATGAAGGACTTTGAGCTGCTTCTGAAGTGATCGGTACGGATGCACAGTTGCTCCTGGCACCCCAAGTGCTGGTGTTGGGCTGGGTGTTCAAAGGAGTGTCCCCTCTACACATCATGCAATTGATGCCACATGGAATAAGTGGGTCACACTGATCACACAAAGGGCTCAGATAGGAAACCCCAGTCGCCCAGGAATTTTGAAAGTGATCACTGACCTGAAAGTAAAGACTCTGGAATGTCACCAGAGGAGGAGGTGACGCGTATTGAAGAGGCTCCACTGTATAATAAACTATCAGATAATGAGAAGCAATACGCTCTGTTCACTGATGGGTCCTGTCGTCCTGTAGGAAAACATCGAAGGTGGAAAGCTGCTGTGTGGAATCCTACATGACGAATCGCAGAAGTTGCTGAAGGAGAAGGTGAATCGAATCAGTTTGCAGAGGTGAAAGCCATCCAACTGGCCTTAGATACTGCTGAACGAGAAAAGTGGCCAGTGCTCTGTCTCTATACCGATTCATGGATGGTAGCAAATGCCCTGTGGGGATGGCTACGGCAATGGAAGCAGAGCAACTGGCAGCACAAAGGCAAACCCATCTGGGTTGCCCTGTTGTGGAAAGATATTGCTGCATGAGTAGAGAAGCTGTGGGAAACTACAGCTGGTCCATGGATCCCAGGACAGAAGATGAAGAAACTGACCTTGGAGAGATTGCTATGTACCCCTGCAGATCTGAAAACTCCCTGAACAGAAGAAATGGAAAACAACTTGCAGGTGCTGGGAGAGCCAGGGAACTGTAAGATAAGGAGGAACTGCAAGATAAGAAACTGGACTGTGTTTTTGCACTAATTGTCTGATGTGATGAATTTGGCTTGGATGATATAGAGCACGTGATCACCAATCATGTATTAGGCTAAGGCGCGTGAACAGCTGTAGTTAACCAATCACCTAATTGCTTATGTCGTGTGCACTGTTAGAATCAGTATAAAAGTGTGCTGGAACCTGCAAGAGTTAGATGGAATTAATTATATAATAAATGAATCCTACTTGGACTTGTGTACATCGTGTCCGTCTCAACAGTGACATACAGCGACATCTGGTGACCCCGACGTGATACGTCAGGACACAAACTTTTTGACCGCAGGGCGAAGTGCGGTGGAGACGGAGCCCAGCGTAGCTTGAGAGCGGCGGGGAAGCTGCGAATTGATCCGGATCGACTTAGACTTTGACACCTGGAGAGGTGAGCCGCTGGGAACGGGATAATGGGGAATAACCTCACGAAGGAGGAGGAAGCTGTCCATTCTTTGTGGACACTAATATTGAAAAGAAAAGGACTGAAAGTGACTAATAATAACCTCCAAAAAATGTTGTGGGCACAGCGACAAGGGCTTGAAGCGAACTCTGCCACAGCATTCAGTGTGCCTGTTTGGCAAGCCCTAGGGGAGAAACTATTTGATGCTGCTTCTGGTGGGGCAAAAGAAGCTACAGACTTATTGACAACGTGGTGATCACTTTTAGAGGCTTTGAGAGACTTGAAGTCTGAGTGCAATAAAGCAGAGGATAAGACGGACTCTGTTCCAATAACCTCCTCTGCAGTAAACAAGGTTGTGGGAGATGCGAAGAAATAGGAACTGAAAGAGAAAAGAAATAGGAAACCAAAGAGAAAAAGCGACAATTACCTCAATAGAAGGAGGCAAGCAACTGGGAACGATGGGAAGCACGGCTTCAACAGAACACAAGTTTGTACTTAAGGTGATGACAAAAGTGCTAGAGAAACAGAGTAGCACTGTCAACAGTACTGACTTGATACAACTCCTGGTTTGGGTATCGGCCCATGTACCGGAGGCAAACTCTTCAAATATATATATGACAGGGACTTGGGACACTGTAGGCGTTAAACTTTGGGACGCAGCCACCCGTGGGGATGCCGCCGCGCAGCGACAGCCGACAGTCCGGCGCGCTGTGTTCGAGGCGTTGAAGGGCGCGTCGGGAGAGAGCGGGGGCGAGGGGACGTCGGCGTCCGCCTCCCCTCGCAGCCCCGGCGGCACCGGCAGCCCCGGCCCCGCCTCCCCCGCGGCCCCAACGGCAGAGGAACTGTGTGGAGCTGCCGGCGTGGAAAAGTCATCATCGAATCCTTTTGATCCAGGGCTCCGAACGAGAGCCAGACTTATTTCCCTCCCCCCCCCCCGCTTCCAACGATATTGATACATCGGCACTCCCGCCAGCCGCGCCGCCCTCGGCCCCCCGCGCCGCGCCGCCCACCGC
Source organism: Tauraco erythrolophus (assembly GCF_009769465.1). NCBI lineage: Eukaryota > Metazoa > Chordata > Aves > Musophagiformes > Musophagidae > Tauraco > Tauraco erythrolophus. The sequence continues at coordinate 11,586,011 of NC_141497.1, forward strand.
GCCCGGCGGCGCCCCGGGAACGCCGCTGCTGCCGCCGGCAGCCGGGGCCGAAGGCGCGGCGTCTGCCTCGGCGCTGCCGCCCTTGTGCGGAGCCAGCCGCGGCTGGAGGGGACGGAGACACGCTGCGTGCCCCGCTGTGCCGGTTCTGTTGCAGCTGATGGTCCGCCTCGGTGGGAGGGGTCGGCGGCGGTTACGGAGCGCGAGCGGCCGGAGCCGCAGTGGCAACAACAGCAACAACAAGGGGGGCGGCCGTCACAGGGCGGCTGGGTCGTCGTCCCCACCCCGCCTCCCCGCCCCGCAGGCCGGCTGAGGCGAGGGAGGGCTGACACCCCGCCGCCGCTGCCTCCTCCCTCCTCTCCCGACAACGCCGCAGGCCGCGCCTGGAGAGCGGCCGCTTGGCTGCCGCCCGTGGCCCAGGTTTTACCAGGTCCCAAAAACAGCGTATCTAACACTTAAACTGGATCATCTCGATCGGTGTTGCGGGAAATAACTAATCCTCTTCTGTTCCAGGAATTTCAACAATTTATATCAGTGTTGCAAAACCCTAAACATGCATATTCCATGGTACATCTGCGAGCGCACACCACGCTTCCAGGGCCTATAGCAGAAGGGAACAGGCGAGCTGAGCCTCTCACGAGTGCAGCTCTGGTACCAAACTCGTTAACGCAGGCAAAAATCTTGCATGACTGCTACCATCAGAATGCTGATGTCATTAGGCGACAATTTGGTTTAACACGACAGCAAGCCCACTCAATCGTACAATTGTGTAGTACCTGTCAAAATATGATCATGCCACCAATGTGTGGTGTTAATTCTCGTGGTTTACGCTCACAGGAACTTTGACATACACCTCTTATCAGACATATGTATTTTTGTCATCATGAGGTATTGAGCATGTTACTGGTATTCCTTACAATCCTACTGGGCAACCGATCATAGAACACGCACATGGTACTTTGGAAAATATGCTTTTAAAATAAGAAGGGGGAATGATAGGGAAATCTCCCAATGAAACAATAGCTAAAGCATTATAGGTGTTAAATTTCTTAAATCGATGAAAAGATGATCTAGCTCCGATGGCTAAACATTTTGGGATGGATAAAATGTCACATATCAGTCAAAATCAGGCACAGGCAGGGTTACAGCAGGCGGCTTTCCAACAACTGATTTGGCTATGAGAGCATTAAGACATGTCCCTGATATTTGGGACAGGGGAGACTTCCTTTGCTTCCATTCAGCGAGGAGCACAGGAACCTTATCAAGGAACATTTCCTTGATTGGCTACAAACAGCAGTTCAGAGACAAATAGAAAATCCGGCTGCTGCAGATGTCTTGTTATTCCAGTTAGCCATTGAAAATGCTAATGCAGACTGCCGGTGAGCTACTGATCCTATTAGAAATCAGGCAAAAACAAGTGCAGATTTAATAAAGGCGTGTCAGAATGTGGGCTCGGAACACTATGAAGCAGAGATATTGGCAGCTAAATGTTTTGATCAACAGTAATCACTGACACGTCAGTGCATTTAATTCCTACTGGTGTCTTTGGTCCTATACCACAAGGATTATGTGCACTATTGCTGGGACGATCATCCACCACGAAATCAGGATTGTTTGTACTCCCAAGGGTAATTGATTTGGAGTATAAAAAAAAAAAATAATAACAAAAAAAAATTATAAAATCATGGCATAGACTCCCTCACCACCATGCACTATTCCGGCTGGAGAGAAAATAGCACAATTGCTTTTGATGCTTTGAAGCACTTTATCACCTCCATTATGTAACACAGCATTTAGCAGTAAAGGCCAACCAAAAATCTTTTGGACAGAAAGTCACAGCTGCACAACCTCTTTTAACAATAATCATTAATGGGAAGGCTTTTTCTGTCCTTGTTGTCACAGGGGCTGATCTATCTATAGTGAAAAAATTCTGACTGGCTGCCCTCTTGGCCTCTGATACAAGCCCTGGCAGCTGGGATCGGAGTAGGTGGAACACAGATCCCACAGCAGAGTGCACAGTCCTTGTTAGTAGTAGGCCCAGATAACAAACAAGCTATGTTGAAACCTGTCCTGGTTTTAGCTGGGACAGTTAGCTCTTCTTTTTGGCAGCTAGAAGAGCTCTGTGTTTTGGTTTTACTCAGAGGCTCGCTCTGAGAAGAATGTTGATAGCAAGCTGATGTTTGTGGTTGGACGTGAGACTCCAAGGACTTTTCAGTGTGCCAGAGTGCAGAAGCACGGCGGGATAAGGGGGGAGCATAGCCGGGACAAGGGGGCCACGATTCCCCTTGTGATTTGTGGTGGAACTTAAGATTGAGGGCCAACTGGCCAATTAGTATTCCATATCATGCAGCATCATGCCCAGTATAAAAGTGAGGGTCAGCCGGAAAGAAGGGCTTTTGCGCTTTGGCTCTTTCGGCGCTTTTGCTCTTTTGCACTTGCTGCGCTTTTGCTCTATTGCTTTTTTTTTCCCCCTCTCTCTCCCAGTACTCCCACTCTCGCAGTACTATCTCTCTCTGCCCCGCTCTATTTCGGGGCCTCGCGTTCGTCCGGGATTGCAGCTTCGGGACGAGACGGGCTTCGCATACGAGGGGGTGGTGAGCATCTACACTGTGTATTAAATCATCTCTATTAAATTGTTCTTATCTCAACCCACGGGTATCCCATTTATCCTTTAATTCTCTCCCTCATCCCTGGGACTGGGGGAGGGTGAGTCAACGACCATGGGGGGAGCGGCCTAACCGACAACAAAACCATATGTTCTTGATGTCCCATGTACATTATGGGGTCGGGATTTGCTGAATCAGTGGAATGTGGGACTAACCACAAATTTTTAGCGCAGGTCACTGATGTCCAGCCCCAACTCAAGCTGGACTGGTTGACTGGCAAGCCAGTCTGGGTCGATCAGTGGCCAGTAAAAGGTGAGCGGCTGGAGTGGGCTCAAAAATTAATCGATTAACAGCTCAAATTAGGACATATAGTTCCCTCCACTGGCCCATGGAATACTCCAATATTTGTTATCCCAAAGAAATCAGGAAAATGGAGATTCATATTAAAAGATTTAAGAGCTATTAATGCAATCATTTCACCAATAGGTGCTTTACAACCGGGTGTACTAAATCCTACTATGATTCCAGAATGTGGCATTTGATGGTGATTGATTTAAAAGATTGGGTTTTTTTTTACTTTTTTACTTTTTTTATTTACACCCTAATGATTGTCCTAGATTTGCCTTTTCAGTTCCAGTGCTTAACAATGAACGACCCATGCAACAATATCATTGGATTGTACTGTCTCAAGGAATGATGAGTAGTCCTACAGTTTGTCAATTGGTGGCAGATGATGCTCTCCATCAGGTCAGACAGCAGATCAAGCTCAGCAGATTGTACGCACCTGCCCTGTCTGTCAACGTATTGTGCCTTCAAATATTACAGCAGGAGTAAATCCAAGAGGTTTATGTGCCAATGAATTATGGCAAACTGATATTACTTATATTGAATCGTTTCATCGATCTAAATACATGCATGTAACTGTTGATATGTTTTCTGCCTTCATTGTTGCTACTGCTCACACTGGAGAAAACCATGGGAGTACTGAAGAAAATCAGGACAGACAATGGTCCGGTATGGTGCCTTTTTACATGATCAGGGAGTGACTCACACACCCGGTATCCCTCATTCACCCACGGGACAAGCTATTGTTGAACAAACTCATTTAACGTTAAAACAAATGCTTGATAAACAAAAAAGGGGGAATCTTCCGTACATTTACCCGCAAGAATCCTCAGACAAAGCTACATATGTTTTAAATTTTCTTAATTTCTCTGCTTCTAGGCAACATACTACGGCTGTGGATCGTCATTTTAAATTCAGTGCCATTTTTGTAGAAAAAACAACGGTATATTATAAGAAACTGGGCTCAACTCATTGGGACGGCCCTGTGCCTCTGCTTACATGGGGAAGAGGGTATGCTCGTGTTCTCTTTCACACAGGTCCATACTAGTTGCCAGCAAGAAACGTAAAGCCAACCAGAACTTTTGAAACTACAGATAGAGAAAGGGAGATCCAAGAATTAGCAGAGCAAGCAGAGATCACAGAAATGCCAAATGAGGAGAATGGTTCAAATGGACAGACTTGTAATAGAAGATTTCATGTTAATATATAAACCATTTTTATGTTTCTTACTATTTGGTATATTACGTGTGTGAAAGTTGCTTGTGTATATGCTTTGTGTGTTTTTTCCAATCGGAATGTGTATGGATTTCACCCATAGCTACTGGAAGGAAAAGAATTGACTGGTATCAAATTAATGACAAAGAATTACAAACTGGACTTAGTTGTGAGCACGTAACTTTGAAAAAAGAAGCTGGGAGGGTTGTTGTTGAACAACATGTTGCGAACCACAAAAGCCGCTGTTAGCTGGCAGAGCACGTACCTGACAGCCTTGTTGCACGCACTGGCCATGCGTGCAGCAATGCCCAGTCAGTATCTTTTTCATAGACTCTGCTGAGGGTGTAAAAGAGATGGCTCAGAATGGAGCGGAAGGAGGCTGCAGAGCACACTTTGTGGATAAACAGGAGATGCCCTGAAGGTGCCGTGCCTGCCTCCCTTCTCTGTGATGACCCTGCTGATTGACACCCTCCTGCTCAGCGGAATCTTGGGCATAGTCGAGATGATACTGATGTAGATTCTATTAGACCCTTAGTGAATGCAGGATTAATGGTATTGATAATTTTATTAATATTGGCTTGTGTACTGCTTTGTTTATTGCAGTGCTTACAGAATGCTTTTATGAAGGCCCTGAACTGAAACGCATTTGCCATCATGCTAAAACAAAAAAGGGGGAATTGTGGGAAACTAAGGCTGGTCCATGGATCCCAGGACAGAAGATGAAGAAACTGACCTTGGAGAGATTGCTATGTACCCCTGCAGATCTGAAAACTCCCTGAACAGAAGAAATGGAAAACAACTTGCAGGTGCTGGGAGAGCCAGGGAACTGTAAGATAAGGAGGAACTGTAAGATAAGAAACTGGACTGTGTTTTTGCACTAATTGTGTGTTGTAATGAATTTGTCTTGGATTATATAGAGCGCGTGATCACCAATCATGTATTAGGCTAAGGCGCGTGAACAGCTGTAGTTAACCAGTCACCTAATTGCTTATGTCGCGTGCACAGTTGGAATTAGTATAAAAATGTGCTGGAACCTGCAAGAGTTAGATGGAATTAATTATATAATAAATGAATACTACTTGAACCTGTGTACATCGTGTCCGTCTCAACAGTGACATACAGCAACGAGAAACTAGCTGTAAAAGTACGCTTTTCTTATCTCAACCCACGGGTTTCTTTCCCTTTTCCCCTTTAATTCTCTTCTCCATCCCCTGGGGGTGAGGGTGGGTGAGCAAGTAGTTGTGTGGCGTTTAGTTGCTGATGATCGGCCTAAGCCGTGACATAAAGCCAAAGGGCTCTACAATCAAACTTCATCTGAAGCTTGGGACTTCCACATGACTGAACACTTATTTCTCCAGATTTGGAAAGCAAAAGATTTGGAAGTATAAGACTTATCTAGTGCATTAGCACCCATTTTCTCTTAGAAATGAACTACAACCATGCCCTCACACAACCACAAACTAGCACCTCACTTACATGAAGTGGTAGTTGTTAAAAACAAGGATATCTCATACATAAGATTATTTCCAAATGCCTCACTGAAAACTTCAAGATAATACATCCATGTAGCTAAGAACCTGATCCTCTGAATGTTTACTCACATGATTAATTGCAGTAAAACTCAAAATTAAATCACAGGGACTATTTACAGAAATAAGTTTTTGCAGGATAAGAGCTTCAGATCCCTATCTTTATTATCTGTCAAATGTATTATGGTAACAAGAGTATACAATGGTAACTGAGATCCAACCTAATAAGAAGTCTTTGTTTATGATCCTAACAGTGGCAGTAAGAATTTAATAAAGCATATGTACTTGCCCACAAAACAAAATCTCAGAAATGTAAGAAGGGTCCTGTAGAGGTTGCAGTTTCACTTCCTTCCAAAGAAAATAGGAAGCCAATTCATATAAAATCTAATCATAATAAAAGTTATAAAAATCTGTTTCTCATGGCTACCGCTACCCTGCAGTGTCTTCAAAGCAGTGCTGAATTCACTGTTCAGTTTGTTGCAAGCACACATTTGTTAAACAAGGTTTCCTCATCCTAAAGCTCCCAATCTCTTCAGAGCTGGGATCTCAAACATGTTCAAACAAGCATTAGAGCGCTACTACTATCCAGTTTCTTCTGCTGTGTTGGCCTACTGAGCTGACATCACTCAAGTAGTTAGGTCAATGTCAGAGACTCACAGCTTGACCTTTGGCATTTTTCTCTCTAGTTGTTAGAGATGTAATTAAGCACAATTAGATAGGTTATGAAAAAGAAAAAAAAGCATAATTGGCAGAAATAGGAAAATTAAACTTATACAAGAATATTTGCCCAATGACTTGTTACACTGATCAATGAGCAACAGCTCAGAGTGACCCACCAATTAATAAAAATCAGATGATCTGTAAGATGCTGTCCACCTCATAAAACTCATCTACCTCAATCTGAGGGGGAGCAGCACATCTCTACCTTCAGGGATGCCTGACTGTGGAGGCCCTCCAGGACCAAGCTCATATGGCTATAACCAACATGCTCAGCACCCTGCTCTTTCCACCTACTGGCAATTGCTGCTCCTGTCAGCAAGGAAAGGGGAAATAGAGATAATCACTTTTCTGTAGTTCTGAAGTGTTCTTTGCATTATTAATCATTCTTTCACAGAGGCAATAAATATCCAAACTCCTTCACACAGATCCAATTGTTGAGTAGAAATTAATGCATGCATTTAGTGTGTCCTGACTTAAACCACAACACCCACATGGCTAAGTTCTGACATGAAAAGAGGTCACAAATCAACCTCTTAGCATCCCTTAGGCAATTTCAATTAAAAAAAAAAAAATATCCTTTTTTAAATTAATCATTATTAGAAACATCACTTGGACATGAATTTCTCTCCAATTTGTATGTCAACAGATCAGCAGGCATTGCCTTCAGCCCATAAGCGGGCTGCTTATTTCACCTGTAAAGAGGATTAGTCTGTTCCATGTCAAGGTAGCAAGTATAGAAATAGCATGGCATTTTACCTCCATCCATCTTAAAAAACATACCCTACTCTGAGAAAATGTTAACACCCCATATAAGTTACTACTTCATCATATGACTGGACTTCACTGCTACAAGACAGAAAATATTCACTATATGGTAACATCATCTATCCTTCAAACACATTAAAAATAGATTGTTCACTCCCTTGAGATCTTAGCAGCTCATCTAATCTTACAGTACATTAGCAAATTGTTGTGGGTTAGGCCGCTCCAGCAACCGAACCCACACAGCCGGTCACTCACCCTCCCCCACCCCCAGGAATGAGGGAGAGAATTAAAGGAGAAACGGGAAACCCATGGGTTGAGATAAGAACAATTTAATACAGATAAGTAATACACAGTGTAGATGCTCACCACCCCCTCTTATCCGCAGCCCGTCTCGTCCCGAAGCTGCAATCCCGGATGAACGCGAGGCCCCAAAATAGAGAGGGGCAGAGAGAGATAGTACTGCGAGAGTGGGAGTACTGGAAGAGAGAGGGGGGGGGAAAAAAAGCAATAGAGCAAAAGCGCAGCAAGCGCAAAAGAGCAAAAGCAGCGAAAAAGCCAAAGTGCAAAAGCCCTTCTGTCTGGCTGACCCTCACTTTTATACTGGGCATGACGCTGCATGATATGGAATACTAATTGGCCAGTTTGGCCCTCAGTCTTAAGTTCCACCACAAATCACAAGGGGAATTGTGGCCCCCTTGTCCCGGCTATGCTCCCCCCTTATCCCGCCGTGCTTCTGCACTCTGGCACACTGAAAAGTCCTTGGAGTCTCACGTCCAACCACAAACATCAACTTGCTATCAGCATTCTTCTCAGAGTGAGCCTCTGAGCAAAACCAAAACATGGAGCTCTTCTAGCTGCTAAAAAGAAGAGCTAACTCTGTCCCAGCTAAAACCAGGACACAAATCTAAGTAGATTTTATTTTTCTAAGTGATATTATTGAACTTATGGAAGCACTAAAGAATCATGGAGGACAACCAGCATTTCATATTCATTTGCAAGAAAACACCAGATGCAAGGTTTGGTCAATCTACCTGTCATATAATCATAGAATGGTTGAGGTTGGAAGTGACCTCTGGAGATCATGTATTCCAACCTCTCTACTCAAAGCAGGGTCAGCTAAAGCAGGTTGCTCAGGGCCATGTCCAGTCAGGTTTTTAATATCTCCAAAGATGAAGACTCCACAATCTCTTCCAATTTTTGACCAACATCCTACACCGAGCAACTTCTGACTCAAAACTTTATCTCGAATGACATTTTCCGGTTATGACATCGGCAGTTTTAACATGATTCCTTGGAAGCGCAGCACATGGAAAATCTTGTATCCTCCCTCCCAGGTTGGAAGTGATGCAGAAAATTTGCAGAGAGGGTGTGAAATGGAAAATTCATTGTAGTACATTATCACCTCTGTAATCTGATCATTTAAAAATAATTCATGTTTATTCATGCAGCTGGGAGACTCAAATATATTGGCTCACACTTTCAGCAGCTCTACTGAGTAATAGGATTATGACCTTAGAGTAAGAGAATCCAAAGTGTCTTATGTGAGAGCAGTGACTCTGATGGCAGAGCCCTTGTGCTCTTGAGAAACAACAGCTTCTTCTTGACCTAACAGAATGAGGCTCAGGAAACTAATAGCTTATATAGGTAGCTACCACTTTTGAAGGGTTAAATACATGATTTCAACAATCCCTGAGCCAAGAGGCATCAGATATGCAGATTCACATAATGGCTTTCCATTACACTTCCTGAAAGTCTGATAAAGTCCTACTCTCCTTAGGTCACTGTACTATCGGACAGTGCTGTTTTATACCCTATGCTTGATCATAGGCAAAGAAACTTAACCTCTATATGACCTGAAAGGCAACATGCTGCCTCCCTACTCTACTTCTCCCACCAAAGATAAAAGGTCAATAGACCAAAAGGAATTGGTCCCCGTTGACTTCAAATTACATTAATTCAACTTTTGAGATGCACTCCTGGCCAAGAACTCAAACCCTTTCTTGCACTGTTGCAAGTTCTGGCTTTTACAACTGTATGAGAGGGTAGTAACAATTCAGCAGTTGAGAGCTAATTAACTAGACTGAGAGCTGTCTGGCTACTCTCAGTTTTCTATCAATCAGCCATTTGTTAACATTTTTATACTTGTCAAGTTCTTTAACTGGATATAATAGAATGGATTTCAGAGCATATCAGTACTATAAGTTATATACCCTATAGCCAAAGCCACATAAATGTAGAAAAGCAAGGAAAAAACTAGAATGCGAGATAGGAGTTTCTAATTAACCTAGGCAAGGCAAACTCTCTCTTATTTATTTATATTGTCATTTATTTCTTTTCCAAGTATTGCTCATCACACAACACACACAAAATAGATCCCAGTAGGATGAGACACTCTTTATGGTTATTTCCCTCCTAGACTTTACTGCATTATCAACTAAACTATGTAGATATTGTATACAATTAGTCTCCTCTTCCATACACACCATAGTCAGCAACGTATCTGAGAACTGATAATCGGTCAGAATGACCAAAGTGACACAGCGAAAAAGTGAGTTTTCTCCATTCCCAGATCTCCAGGTACTCTGCAAACAATGGACCAGATCTTCCGCTCTCACTAACCAGAACTGCACTCTGAAGGGTTGAGGGTTTTTTCCCCCTTCTTTTATATTTCAACACACAAAGCAGTAGAATCCAGAACCATGGTCTTAATTGACAATATTCCTCTGAAATTCAATATTATGCCTATTTTACTGCTAGGGAGCACAGGGTTAAAGGAATGCAACAAATTAAGAGCAAGATTTCCAGACCTGACCCGCTACTTCTTTAGTCTCTTAGGTGTTTTATCAGAGACCCTTAAAACCCAATTATAAAGAGTCACATGCCCACAATTCCAGCTAAATCTGAAAGGACCTGAAGATTTCAAATTTAAATTTAAATAAATAAATATTTAGAGTTCACTCTAAGTTCTGGACAGAAGCAATCAGCCAAACTCAACATAAGTCATCTTTGGAAATGCCAGAGAAACATCCGTATCTGATTTACAGCATAGACCATAAGATCATCACTCTAAGCAGTCTCACAAGTCTAGCCTGGACTGGAATATCCACTTTGCTCAAATAAAGAAGGAAGAAGAAACTGTTAGTCAATCACCGAGTGAGTTAATCAACTTTACCAGTCGATCTAGAACTTCTGCCTAATCTGAGTTAGAAAATATGGAATTAAATTAACAAGAGGAAGAAGGCGGAAAATAAAAAATACTTGCTTTTTCTTTAGCTTCATCACCTGACAACTGAAATGGCACCTGGACTGCAGTGAGCCTGTTAATGATTCCTTTCCCAGTTTGACATTAAATTAAAATCTTCAGCAGATCAATCATCTTTCAAGTAATTAAAAGGTAAATATACCACCCTGCATTTCAAACGGCACTCACTCTTCACCTGAATCTACAAGCACATCCAGTCTTCCCTTAGCATTTCCATTTATTTAATAAATAAGCTACAGAAAAAACATGTACTTGCTGCTGTAATATACATTTTCACTATCTTCTTCCCCCATCCTCCTCTTTCTTTTGCCAACAATCAGAGATCAATTTGCAGAAGAAACATAGTTGTTACTTATCACAGGAGGCCCAAAGAAACATTTTTAACCATGGCAACTGTCGTGGTTTTAGGCTGATCCAGCAACTAAAACTCACACAGTCTCTCCTTCTCCAATAAAGTAGAGAGGAGAGGAAAAAAAAACAGAAGGACTGAGGGTTGAGGCAAGAACAGAGGGAGCACCCACCAACCATGGTCCTGGGCAAAACAGGCAGCGCTTTTCTCAAAGCAAAACAGTTTATTAATGATTACTTAGAAGGACAAAGGGAAATAAAAACCGATTACTTGAGAGGACAGAAAGAAACAAAACCAGATCTTAAAACCGACACCTTCCCCCCCCCCACCTTCCTTTTCCTCCCGGCTCTACCTCCTCCCCCCAGCAGCACAGGGGGCAGGGACTGGGGGAGTGCAGGTCAGTTCATTCCGTGCTGTTACTGCTGCTTCTTTCTTAAAGGAGAAGGAGTCCTTACACCCTTTTCCCCTGCTCCAATGGATCCCCTACCCACGAGGAAAAATCCACAAATTTCTCCAACGTGAGTCCAGCCCACTGGAAACAATCCTTCCCCACAGATTGCTCCGGTGTGGGCTATACCACAGTCTCGGGTACTTAGGGAGCTGTAGCCACTCGCTCCGGCGTGGGTCGTCACGAAGACTCCAGATGCCTTTCTGCCTTGCCGTGCCCCCAACACGACCATCCTCGGGCTCAGGCATCTTCTCCCCACGGGCTGCGAGTGGGTCGCTGCTCCACCGAGGCCGTCCTGGTTGCAGGGGGGCAGCCTGCTATCTCACCATCAGCCGCAGGGGAAACTCGGCTCCGGCACACCTCCTCCCGCTCCATCCTCACTGACCTGCTGTCGATGCAGCTGTTTCTCTCAGATCTCAGTCCTCTCCAGGTGAACTCAGCCCAGTGGGCACCCTGGGAGTGGGGTGCCCCCGAGTTCCCCAGCTGGCTCCGCCGCCGCCATTCTCCGTGGGCGGCGCCGGCCCGACGCAGGCAGCTGCCCGGCCGGGAGCCAGGGGGCGGGGGCAGTGCCCTCCTCCCTTCTCTGCTCGATCCTGGGCGAAGCACCTTTTCCGGTTCCCTTGTCCTGACTTAAATAGGGCAATTCGCAGAGGCGCCCTATTGGCTCAACCCCGAGGGGGATGGCAGTCTGATCCGGTGGCCAGAACTAAGCCTAACCCGGATCCAAAACCGGGGAGGTCGCAGGGAGCAAAATCCCTCTCCTGCCACCAGAACCACCCCCCCCACACATCAAACCATGACAGCAACTTACTTAATGTGAGATTTATTGTGTTCCAGCAGTATGACCCATCTACTTCCAAGCAAGCACTACTACCTTATGATGCTTTCTTCCCATGATTACTGGTATCATCCTGTCATGGTTTGATGGGGGGGGGGAGGGGGGTTCTGGTGGCAGGAGAGGGGCTTTGCTCCCTGTGACCTCCCTGGTTTTGGAACCGGGACAGACCTGGTTCTGGCCACCAGATCGGACTGCCATCCCCCTCGGGGTTGAGCCAATCAGTGCCTCTGTGAATTGCCCTATTTAAGTTGGGACAAAGGAACCGGAAAAGGTGCTTTGCCCAGGAGTGAGGAGAGAAGGGAGGAGGGCACTGCCCCTGCTCCCTGGCTCCCAGCCGGGTGGCTGCCTGCGTCGAGCCGGCGCCGCCCACTGAGGATGGCGGCAGCGGAGCCGGCTGGGGAACTCAGGGAGCACCCCACTCCCGGGGTGCCCACTGGGCTGAGTTCACACGGAGAGGACTGAGATCTGAGAGAAACAGCCGCATCGACAGCAGGTCAGTGAGGATGGAGCGGGAGGAGGTGTGCCAGAGCTGAGTTTCCCCTGCAGTTGGTGGTGAGATAGCAGGCAGCCCTCCTGCAACCAGGACGGCCTCGGTGGAGCAGAGACCCACTCGCAGTCCGTGGAGAGGAGATGCCTGAGCCTGAGGATGGTCATGTTGGGACACATGACAAGGCAAAGAGGCATCTGGAGTCTGCGTGACGACCCACGCTGGAGCGAGTGGCTACAACTCCCTAAGAATCCGAGACTGTGGTAAAGCCCACACTGGGGCAATCCATGGGGAAGGATTGTTTCCTGTGGGCTGGACTCATGTTGGAAAAGTTTGTGGATTTTTCCTCGTGAGTAGGGGATCCACTGGAGCAGGGGAAAAGGGTGTAAGGACTCCTCCTCCTTTAAGAAAGAAGCAGCAGTAACAGCACGGAATGAACTGACCTGCACTCCCCCAGTCCCTGCCCCCTGTGCTGCTGGGGGGAAGAGGTAGAGCCGGGAGGAAAAGGAAAGGGGGGGGGCGGGGGAATGAAGGTGTCGGTTTAAAGATCTGGCTTTGTTTCTTTTTATCCTCTCACGTAACCGGTTTTGTTTCCCTTTGTCCTTTTAAGTAACTATCAATAAATTGTTTTGCTTTTAAGAAAGCCAAGTCTGTTTTGCCCGGGACCATGGTTGGTGGATGCTCCCTCTGTTCTTGTCTCGACCCTCAGTCCTTTTATTATATTTTTCTCCTCTCCACTTTACTGGAGAAGGAGAGACTGTGTGAGTTTTAGTTGCTGGATCAGCCTAAAACCACGACACATCCCAAAGCAAAACTACTTGAGCCCTAAGAACTATTATCAGCAGTAAAGACTTAGCTCATTGAATCAGTGCAATGAAGTCCCTATTGTCCACAAGACCATGGAAACAGTTAACACCAGATTCCATTTTCAGTATCTTTCAATACAAAATCTTCTCTTTCATATTATCAGGAACACATTGAATTCTGTGTGTCTTTATCAATCTTTGTAATATCTGCTTTTTCTCTTTCAAAATAATTCTCCTGCCTCTCTATCCCATGCAATCACTCTATTAACAGTAAGTTTCCACTACATGTAATTATGGCATGTCTTATCCTAGTCTTCTTTTTGCTGAAGAGTTTGGCCTATTTTCTATTTCTACTAATGCTGACCCAAACTGCTTGTCTTCCTTGAAGGACCTTTCCCTCCTCTTCACAGAATAAACTTTTAGTTCCAGTCAATTACTTAATATATTTCTTCTAGAAACCAACTGTCCATGATTACATCATGAAGACTGCTCAAAAATTAACACCATGCAGCTGCTCACTCACCCTCCTCCACCCTGAGGAATGGGGGAAGAGAATTGGAGGGGTAAAGGTAAGGAGACTCATGGATTGAGATAAGAACAATTTAATAAGCAAAATAAAATATTATTATAATAATAATATACAAATGAGTGATGCACAGTGTAATTGCTCACCACTCCCTGACCAATGCCCAGCTTGTTCCCGGCTAGTGATCCCGGAGGAGAGAAATCCTGAAACCGCAATCCAAGAAAAGAGAGAAAGAACTTCCTGATCAACTCTTATTTATATATTGAGCAGGACATCATATGGTATGAAATATCCCGTTGGCCAATTATTATTATTGTTGTATCTTGGACTGATGTTCAGTTAACCATCACATCTCAAAAATTACTGCAGAGCAAACACGACCTCCCATGGTGGGAGGAATTTTTTTTTTCCCAAAACATTACTTAAAGAAAAGTTTCTTCAATAAGTGATTAGGCAAGAAAATTTTAAAAGACACTGCAATAATTAGACACTACCATCTCATGTTGAACAAGCTACTGTACAAACAACAAAGCAGTCTTGCTTAAGATAATGCAGAAAAAAAAATAAAATCACATATAAGCCTGAGTGTTTAAAATAGATTAAACTGGAAACAAAGATTTCCCTTTCTCCATCTCAAAACCCCTCTTTCAAACCCCTTCAGAGTTGAGTTTGTACTGTGACATCTGGGATAGCTTCATAAAACTAAAGACATGAGTAGAGTCTTTGCTACTGCTTCTAAAGTTAAAAAAAAACAAAACAGTACAAAACCCAAAATGATCTCAGTTGACTCTTTATTTACTCATGTATTCAGCTTCTCAAACACAAGCTTAACAGGCAGAATAATACTTTCAAAGCTCAGGACATAAATGAAGACTGAATTATTCTTATAAATCAAATCCCCTCATTCAGAAACTTCTATTAAAGCCTTTTCACTACAACTAACAAGATAGCTCAACTTATGATAATCATCTCACTTCCTCCCTCTTTTCTTCTTTCAGTACTGGCATACAAACCATGCTATTTTATCTCTTTTCCTGTTCTCCTAGGTCTTCTGGAACATTTTAGTTTCACCAGTCAACAAGTTTGGAGGAGTACTATGCTGACATTCAACTGTTTATAACATTAACTACATCCGCCAGCAGCATCACACCACCTTCTCCATCTCCTTGATTAAAGAATTTGTAGCACCTCTGTGTGAGGAGTCGTTGTCATCTTCCATGGCACTAGAGCAGATATTCACTGTAGCCTGTGGAGGATCCACACCAGAACAGATGAAGGAACTGCGACCTGTGGAGAATCCACACTGGAGCAAACTTTTTTCCTGAAGGACTGCAGCCTGTGGGAGAGCCCACATCGGAGCAGGAGAAAAGTGTGAAAGAAAAGGAACAGCAGAGAGGAAATGTTATGTACTGACCATACTCCCCCTTGCGCTACTCATGGAAAGTAGAGAAATCTGGAATGAAGGAGTGAAGCTAGGCATGGGAAAGGGGGGAGGGGGGGTGTTGTTTTAATGTTTGTCTTTTTGTTTCTCACTACCCAAATCTATTTTAATTGGCAATAACTTAAATTAATTTTCCCCAAGTCGATTCTGTTTTGACCGTGACAGTAATTGATAAGCCATCCCCTTGTCTTTATCTTGACCCACAAGCCTTCTCATCCTATTCTTCCCCCGTCCCCGTCCCACTGAGGAGGGAGAGTGAGTGAGAAGCTGGGTAGGTGTTTGGCCCTTAGCCAAGGCTAACTCACAACAAAGCGTTAAGCAAATCATTCAGTTCTGTCACTAGCAGAATAGTTTTATCTGGAAAAAGTTTACAAAATGGACTATTTCAGTCCAATAGAGAGAATCTTCCATTAAAATATTTATATGACTTCCTACTATGATGCACTGTAAGTACAAAACAACATCTAGAAAAACAAAATAACTAAGACACAAAAACATTTTACAACTTAACATTCTTTGTAGACTGTTCCTGATCTGTCAAAAGAGGATCTCCTTCCTCTACAATATTTTAAATTATTCTTTTCAATATTTCAGTGGGTTGGTTCTTTTAAAATTATACATCCATATTTTTTGTTTGTACATTTGGTTAGTGATGGCTTCATAATAGCACAAAGCTAGCTAATGAATATTACATAGCTATTCACCAATTTCACAGATTTAAGTCCTTTTCCCCCCACAGTTTCATACTACAAAGCAGCATTTTACTTATTTGAGAAGTTATCTGCCAGAACATGCAGAGAAAGTGTTACTGCAAATTAGAACAATCTCAAATAATATTGTAATCCTACAGGTTTTATTTGTAAATCAAAAACCATCAGAGGAATAGAGTATTTATATTTGTTCCTGGGAGCTCCAAACTTTAAGAAATATCTGGGTTTTTTTTTAAGTAACCTTCCTCAAACTGTAGCTTGTACTATAATAAATTTGCAATGCTTCCAATTTCCTTTGTAAGCCTAAAAATTCAACTTGTCCATTCTTTGCAGTCAAATGTACGCTACGTATATGTTTGGACATCTGACAGATGTTACAATTCCCATCCAGTGTTTCTTAGCTAGCTCTCTCACAATCCACTCATGGCTTCCAACCATCAATCTTCCTTTAAGTCAAAGAACACAACACTAATAAATTTGATTCTATCTTTAGTGAATTATAATAATCATTCAAAAAATACCCAAAAAAATCAACCCCCATCACTTCTGCTTGCAGTAGCTCTAATTTCTATCCATCATCCAATTATGTACTTGCATTCTTCATATCCTAATCACCCATATACAGCATTTTTTACTTTCCCCTATATGTCAAAATATAATTTCAAATTGATGTAAGAAATAAATGCTAAGTGCAACCTTATAAATCCAACATTTCTCAACAATCTAATTAATTACAAGTCTAACGGTAACATATAAAGAGATCAATTGTTTAAAGTACTGTTTTTAAGTTGTGATCTGTGGACTATTTCTAATGGGCCTAAAAAAGGTAATCAAGAAATTCAAGTCCATATACTATAGAATAAATTATGAATGCACTTTTAATTTCCTTCAATGGGTGCTGATTTAGGCCCATACTAAAATTGACAAATCACATCCATCACCATCACATCAGGAAAAAATGGTTGATTTTTTTCCCCTCTTCACTCAGTCACAGCATAATGTTAAACATTTACGAAATGGTATGTTCGATGGCCCACCTCACAAAGGACTTTATTTCAAAGATATGGAGATAACTATAGTATCTCAGTAATTTAAGTGACACATCTGCAACCAGAGCTTAAGAAATACATAAATGATAATGCAATATATATACAAAGTATATCATATACAGAACAATTTATTGACAGATGAAATAAAACAAGCATCAATTTTAACCTTGCAGCAATGGGAATTCCAAAGTTCATCGCTAGCCACTCCCATCTTTCTATTCTTGCTGCATGCATGAATCATAGAATCACAGAATGGTTAGGGTTGAAGGGACCTCAAATATAATCTATTTCCAACTCCCCTGCCATGGGCAGGTGTCCTGGTTTTGCCGGGACAGAGTTAGCTCTTCTTTTTAGCAGCTAGAAGAGCTCCGTGTTTTGGTTTTACTCAGAGGCTCACTCTGAGAAGAATGTTGATAGCAAGCTGATGTTTGTAGTTGGAAGAGAAACTCCAAGGACTTTTCAGTGTGCCGTGTTCTGGCCGGAGAGCAGAAGCACGGTGGGATAAGGGGGGAGCATAGCCGGGACAAGGGGGCCACGATTCCCCTTGTGATTTGTGGTGGAACTTAAGACTGAGGGCCAAACTGGCCAATTAGTATTCCATATCATGCAGCGTCATGCCCAGTATAAAAGTGAGGGTCAGCCGGGAAGAAGGGCTTTTGCGCTTTTGCTCTTTCGCTGCTTCTGCTCTTTTGCGCTTGCTGCGCTTTTGCTCTATTGCCTTTTTTTTTTTTCTCTCTCTTCCAGTACTCCCACTCTCGGAGTACTATCTGTCGTGGGTTAGGTTGAACGGCCCCCCCACACAGCTGGTCACTCACCCTCCCCCACCCCCAGGAATGAGGGAGAGAATTAAAGGAGAAACAGGAAACCCGTGGGTTGAGATAAGAATGATTTAATACAGATGATTTAATACAGTATAGATGCTCACCACCCCCTCGTATGCGAAGCCCGTCTCGTCCCGAAGCTGCAATCCCGGACGAACGCGAGGCCCCGAAATAGAGAGGGGCAGAGAGAGAGAGAGAAAAAAAAGAAAGAAAAACAGCAGAGCAACAGCGCAGCAAGCGCAAAAGAGCAAAAGTGCAAAAGAGCCAAAGCGCAAAAGCCCTTCTTCCCGGCTGACCCTCGCTTTTATACTGGGTATGACGCTGCATGATATGGAATACTAATTGGCCAGTTTGGCCCTCAATCTTAAGTTCCACCACAAATCACAAGGGGAATCGTGTCCCCCTTGTCCCAGCTATGCTCCCCCCTTATCCTGCCGTGCTTCTGCACTCCGGCACACTGAAAAGTCCTTGGCAGCTTGCTATCAGCGTTCTTCTCAGAGTGAGCCTCTGAGTAAAACCAAAACACGGAGCTCTTCTAGCTGTTAAAAAACTCTGTCCCAGCTAAAACTAGGACACTATCTCTCTCTCCCCCTCTCTATTTCGGGGCCTCACGTTTGTCTGGGATTGCAGCTTCGGGACGAGAAGGGCTTCGCATAAGAGGGGGTGGTGAGCATCTACACTGTGTATTAAATCATCTGTATTAAATTGTTCTTATCTCAACCCACGGGTCTCCCGTTTATCCTTTAATTCTCTCCCTCATCCCTGGGACTGGGGGATGGTGAGTGAACAACTGTGTGGGGTTTAGTTGCCGGAGCGGCCTAACCCACGACAGCAGGGAAACCGTCCACTACACCAGGTTGCTCAAAGCCTCATCCAACCTGACCTTGAACACTTCGAGGGACGGGGCATCCACAACTCCTCTAGGCAACCTGTTCCAGTGCCTCACCACCCTCAGAGTGAAGAATTTCTTCCTTATATGTAATCTAAATTGCAGCCCTGAGGAAAAGGACTTGGGAGTGCTGGTTGATGAGAAGCTCAACATGAGCCGGCAATGTGCACTGGCAGCCCAGAAATCCAACCGTATCCTGGGCTGTATCAAAAGAAGTGTGGCCAGCAGGTCGAGGGAGGTGATTCTGCCCCTCTACTCTGCTCTCATGAGACCCCACCTGGAATACTGCGTTCAGCTCTGGAGTTCCCAACACAAGAAGGACATGGAGCTGCTGAAGCGGGTCCAGAGGAGGGCCACGAAGATGATCCAAGGGCTGGAACACCTCTGCTATGAAGACAGGCTGAGAGAGTTGGGGCTGTTCAGCCTGGAGAAGAGAAGGCTCCGGGGTGATCTTATTGCAGCCTTCCAGTACTTAAAGGGGGCCTACAGGAAAGCTGGAGAGGGACTTTTTACAAGGGTGTGTAGTGATAGGACAAGGGGTAATGGCTTTAAACTGAAAGAGGAGAGATTTAGATTAGATATAAGGAAGAAATTTTTCACTCAGAGGGTGGTGAGGCAGTGGAACAGGTTGCCCAGAGAAGTTGTGGATGCCCCATCCCTGGAAGTGTTCAAGGTCAAGTTGGATGAGGCTTTGGGCAACCTGGTGTAGTGGAGGGTTTCCCTGCCCATGGCAGGGGGGTTGGAACTAGATGATCTTTGAGGTCCCTTCCAACCCTAACCATTCTATGATTCTATGATTCTAAATCTCCCTCTTTCAGTTTAAATCCATTGCCCCTTGTCCTATCACTACATGCCCTTGTAAAAAGTCCCTCTCCAGCTTTCCTGTAGGCCCCCTTTAAGTACTAGAAGGCTGCAATAAGATCACCCCGGAGCCTTCTCTTCTCCAGGCTGAACAACCCCAACTCTCTCAGCCTGTCTTCATAGCAGAGGTGCTCCAGCCCTCGGATCATCTTCGTGGCCCTCCTCTGGACTCGTTCCAGCAGCTCCATATCCTTCTTGTATTGGGGACTCCAGAGCTGAATGCAGTATTCCAGGTGGAGTCTCATGAGAGCAGAGTAGAGGGGCAGAATCACCTCCCTCGACCTGCTGGCCACGCTTCTTTTGATGCAGCCCAGGATACGGTTGGCTTTCTGGGCTGCAAGCGCACATTGCCAGCTCATGTTCAGCTTCTCATCAACCAGCACTCCCAAGTCCTTTTCCTCAGGGCTGCTCTCAATCCATTCTCCGCCCAGCCTGTACTTGTGCTTGGGATTGTCCCGACCCATGTGCAAGACCTTGCACTTGGCCTTGTTGATCTTCATTAGGTCCTCACAGGCCCACTCCTCCAGCCTGTCAAGGTCTCTCTGGATGGCATTCCTTGGCATGAAGGCATGGTTACTTGTATTCATTCGCTGATCTTTCATCCTACCATTTCTACCATACATACATATATTTCACATTTCCTCTAGAGCCCTTCTGAGTATTCCATGATACCTTCCCCATTTTGTGGAACTATATCTACTATGCAACCAGTGTGCAAATTGATGTTGGTGGGAAAAAAAGTAAGGCCACAAGTGAGACCACCCTAAACTATTCCAGATGAAAAGGTAGGTTTAAAAAAGAAAAAGCAAAAAAAAAAAACCTTCCTGTTCAACTGCCATGAAATAAAAGCTTCCAGCAACATCCTTGTTGTTTTTCAAAAAAGCATATTGTAAGATACCAAAAAAGAGCACCATGAAACTTGCCATTCCTCCTCCTCTCCGCAAGGAATTATGCATTTTATGGTACTGAGAAGCTTCCTGAAAGCTTTCCAGTATTATAAATATGCAACCTAGTGAGTGAAGGAAAATGTTCCATATTAAAGCATATCCAGAAAAAAATAACGCTTTTGAGCATCAGAAGGTAAAATGCCAAAACTCAGGCCATCATCACCACATAGAAAGAATGAGATTTCACGTTCTCTGGAAGAACCTGAGCAGCCTCAAGCTACAAGCACTCGCCTCCAAATATTATATGTATTACACACACACACACGCTATTTCTTTAGGTAACTGATCAAGCCCTTAAATCTTATTAACTTTAAGCAAAGAAAAATATATAGAAAAGTGAACTCAACATGAAAACATAAGAGTTAAAAACATCCAAAAAAAGTTTTTCCTCTATGTGAAGGACAATCCAGGCAATTTCCTCCAGTTCTTATTTCCTGATAGCATGAAATCAGAAAGAATATCCATCACAATTTTGTACATTGAAAAACTGAAGAAATCCGGAGGGGGGTGATTTTCAGCCAAGTTTTAAAAAAAAAAAATAAATTTTGAAATTGAGAGATCTATAATGTTAGGAGCAATTCCCATCAACTTTGTCTACTGGAAGTCCGCTTACTCTCCTCCATTTTCTGGTGGAGCTAGAGAACATGACATGGCTTACCTGACTCAGATCACAGCTCTCTGCCAAATTAGTCACTTCCTCTTATACATGCAAGTAGCTTCATGAGACACACATAGTCACACAAAAGCAGCAGTAGAAAGCACTCAAACTTGAAGGTCTTTCTCCCCGCCCCTTGGCGGCGGCCGGGTGGGGGGAATCTTAACAGATCACATCTATAGGTCCAGGATGATCCGTGTGTAGGATAGAAACCACAATGTTAAGGGGGAGGAGGGGGAGAGAGTTTACTCCAAAAGGCATAAAAAGACCATAGACTGCATGCGTGTATGGGAGAGAAGCTTTGTGTTGTGAAGTCTAAACCGAAACCAAAGCAAACAGCTTACAAATGGAGGATAGAGAGATAAAGAAATTGAAAGGGAGGGAGAGCGACAGAGAGAAATCTGCTCCGGGTGATGGAGAAAGGCACGGGAGAAAACTCCTTCCTTGTCTGACTTAGAGATAGAGACATTGGGGGACCGAACAATAAGTGGGCTTCTTCCTTTATTCCCTTCCTTTTCTCGAAAAGGGAGCAAAAGAGTGTGTAATGGCTTCTGCTCTCCAGCTGAACACTGTCGTCCTCCTCCAAACAACGTCCTTCAAAGAAACCACTGCCACGCGCACACCCAAGACGGAGCCAGAAGCCCTCACATCCCAATGTCAGGAGAGCGGGGAGGGGAAGCATAAATATCTGTGTGAGGCACCAGCTTTGCAGGAGGGGAAGAGAAGGGGGGGGGACGGGGACAAAGACAGAAAGAAGGTCACTCGATTGCCTGAGTCGTGTCAGCACGGAGCTTTTCTCTCCTCTGTGGCTTTCCTGTCTCTGATCCAAATTCACACACAGAGCACCATCCAGGCATAGCGCGCGCGCGCGCGCGCACACACACACGAGCGCGCGCAAACACCCCCACCCCTAAAGCTCTGCTCGTATCTCACTTATCTTTCTGTATCCCCCTTTAATGTAATAACAAAAAATAATTAACTGCTTTCCTACTCCCACTACCAGCACCTTCTCCTTCATGCAAGAGACCTCTCAAGCAAAACACGCCGCTTTTTTTTTTTTTTTTTTTTGCTTTGCTTTTTTTTTTTCTCCTTTCTTCCTCTTTCCTTCCCTGGCCGAATGAATGGATTTCACAGAAATATAGTGGAAGAAACAGCATACACACGCGCACACACGAATGAGAGAATCTCTCTCATGCAAAACCAGAGATGGGTTTTACTTGTAAGAACTTACAGGAGCGTCTCGACACCACTGCCACCTCCTTCTCTCTGCCTAGCTCTTCTTGTTATTGCTGTGGAAGTTGCTTTGTGAGTCTCGTGCTCCTTGGCAGGCAAGGGAGGATCGCCATCTTTTCCCTGATTCCTCTCCCCCCCCCGCCCTCCTCCCCCCCCCCGCCCTCCTCCCCCCCCCCCTTTCACTGGTTTGCTGCGGATGACCCGAGATATTCGTGTCTCACATTCTGTGTCTCTGAATAATGATCGGGGGGGGGGAGGGGGGAGAGAGAGAGGAAGGGGGGGGGGGGGGGGGGGAGAGAGGGAGGGAGGGAGAGAGAGGGAGACTCCTCTCCTACTACACAAAATGCAAGAGCACCAGGGGGTGCAAGAATCCTTTCTAACAACAATGTCTAAGGGAAGAGGAGGAAAAAGAAAGAAAACAGAAGAGAAAAGAGCAAGAATAAAAAGGAGGAAGGAGATGGGAGAGGAGGAAAGAAAGAAGGAAAACAAGGAAGAGATCTATGAGAAAGTACAGATGTAAGAGAAGATTGTAGAGATAGGTGTTGAAAATGAAAGAGATTAAAAGGAGGAAGATGGTATCAAAAAGTTAAGGTTTGGGGCACTGAGTCACTCACAGGCTAGGAAGGAGGAGAAGGGGGAAAGATCTGAAGAGCCCCTTCCAAGCTGTTGCATTCTCAAAGCTTCCTGCACAGGGGCGCTCAGCAGCTCCTGCAGTGCTGAGGGAGTTTCTTGGGAGGAGCATCATGCTAGATCACGGCTCTCTTCCAGTCATGGCTGTTACCGAAAATCCGGAATAAGAAACTTATCAACACCAATGGGATGTAGATAAGCAGACACTTCTTTATTGCGGCGCCGGGTGCACGGGGGATATCTCCTCCTAGCGTGCGCACCTTGCACCAAAATTAAACTTCTTATATAGAGCTTACACATGCATAAACAAATTATTTCCCGAAAATCATTAGCATATTCTTCCCCTATTTCCGATTCTGCGCAATAAAATTTAGAATCATCTGGAAATGAGTCTGGGGTATAATATGGGTAGGTGGTCTATGAGTCGGTGGTCGCGATCTCCCCCTGCCGGAATTACATTTTGCTTAAGTTCACGGTTTCTGGTAATTACCTCATGGTTTCTTGGCAAGTACCCATAACTCGTTAAGGCTGGCCTTCTTCATTCTCATTAACCCAAACCTTGATAGCTACATGCATTCTTCTATGTAAGTATCATAAATCAATGGGTAGGTCAACTTGTACTTGTTATCTAATTTCTACATGATTCTAACTTATCCCTTTGGTCTTGGTACAGGATTATATAAAGACTTTCATAGCAGCATCTGGTTACTGTACGAGCATACTTTTCATTGAAATATTTCTTATAGCTTTATATTATTAAAATCAATTGCAAACTATATTAATTACAAACTATTGATTAAATTCTAATTACTAAAATTCTAAGTATCAGTAACATGGCAAAAAATGGTTTCTGCATGCAGATCTGCACCTGAGGTGATCCCTCAGACACATCCATCTAGAAGCTAATCTTCTCTAGGCAAGGGGTTTTACCCTATAAAATGGAGGCATAATGAGTGTTGGAGGTTGCAAAATATAAAACCAGATCTACCATGTGGCCAGTTTCAAATTCCCCTTCCAACTTACATTTGATGTAGAGAAAAGAAACTCAAATTGTCAATTTCTGGCATGTATTTTGAAGCCTTCTCCCAGAAATAAAGGCATGATCATCTCTATTTTTTTGTCTCATAAGCATGTGGAAGAATACTACCAAGCACCAAAAGTATTTCCTAGATTTTTGAAATGTTTTAGCTGCAAAATAAAATAAGTAATGTGATAAATGAGTGAGTCCCAAACAGAACTCCAATTAAAGTTTACAATTTATTAGGCGAATAAAAGCAAGCAAACAGCGCTGGGTGCGCCGGGAGTCTCCGCTCCACCAAGACGCACATCATATAGTTCCTATTTCTGGTTTATATTTCTTTTACTAATACATATTCTTAATTATTTCCGAGAAGAGGTGGTCTTATTACAATGAGCTCAGAGAAGTCATCTCCATAGTCTCCACCCCTAACCCCCCCAGTTGCGCGTGCGCAGTGTCTCCTGGTGGTCGTGAGTAGGGGTCTCAGGGATGAAGGCTGTATGTCTTCCTCGTGATGACTTTTTCACCTCCCCAGAGAACTAGTGAAGTCATCATGACTCTGCTCTGTGAAGTCATCAGGACCGTCCTTGTTCTCCATCTTGGCTCCTGCTTATCTTACACAAGGGTTATGCAACTTGCAGATACATGACTTAAGCAAGCTAACTTAAAAGTGGTTAAGCGAGATTAGAGATTAAGCGCATACAGGCCCCTAGGCCCCTCTTGTCTAACACCTTGCAACTGGCAGTAAAGCAAAAGAAGAAGAGAAAAAAAAAAACCAAAACGTTAGGTGGCTTTTGCAAGAAGCGAGAACTATATACATACCATTCTGCTTTCTCTAGGACTACGGTTATACAAGAACGAACAGAATGGTTAAAGGTTACATACACAGAGAAGGTCATGTTTCACTGTGCGGCCCTAACATTGTTTTATATTGCCATGTATCAGGGGAACACATTTCACAATTGGGGCTCCTGGTTAGCAGCATCATGAGGCATTTCGCAGATTTACGTTTTTGCATTTCACAGAGATCTTAAACTAAGACAATCACTTATCTTGAATAAGCACACCCTACTCCTCGCCACTTATTTGCACATCCATCCATTGTCCCATATTGACACGAATCAAATGAACATATTTCACATTCCCCTCTTCCTTCAACGAAGGATTGTAAGAAATAGGAGGAAGAATAATTTCTGGGCAAAAGGAGCACTGTTGGAGTTAATGAATTTAAGGAGGGACTGTCTTTACGGCTGCCAGAACATGCATGTGTTCTGCCTGCAATTTTCTATAAATCATCCTCTTTGCAGCAAAGAGAGCACCTGGGCTTTGCGATCTTTGGCACACCATCAGCACCAAGGCAGATAATTTGCTTCTTTGTCTTTTAATATTACATTTTAAATTAAAATCAAACAAAACAACACGAAAACCACAACCACAAACCTAAACCACCTGACTTCTATCAAGCTACCCTCCAGGGAAAAAATTCCATTTCAAAATGAAGGCTCTTGTGAAAACCTGACATCGAGCCTAGGAAAGAAAGGTCTTCACGGAGGTAGTCTGGAAATACTTCAACACTCTCTCTCCCCTTCCTCCCACTAGTTCCAGGGAATCAATTGCAGTCATGATCTGCCCATTAGCCCTCCTTTAACACATGGTCAAGTTTTGCAAGGAGTAAAACAAAACAAAAACTCTCACAGAAGCCAAGCACTTCCTCATGGATACTGGGAGGAAAATTTTTCAACATAGGTAAATTAATCCATGACTTCCTTCTGGGGAGTTTTTGCCATCTCACTCTAGTTCTGAAGACTGTTAGCCCATGCTCCACCAAATAGCATTCACGGTGGAAAAAAAAAAAAAAAAACGAAAGAAAAGTTTAAAGAACTCTACAGGACTGTGCAAGAGCCATGGAACTGATTTTATACAGAAACCTGTATTTCTAATACTTGCTCTGTTCACATAAATTCTTGCAGAGGTATTAACAGTTTCAAGTGAGCTACTGCTCCCAGATTAAGCAACTGCAGAGGAAATGCAGGGGTTTCCCTAGACTGCAGCTTGGAATCCCACCAGTTTTAGCTGCTGAACTCACAAATCTATAGCCAAATAGAGGAAGCAGCCCTACAGCTCAGAGTAATGCCGGTGCAATAATAATGCCAGTGTGCCAAAGCACACATCCTGCCTGCTGAGCAGAAGTGCCAAAAGGTGACAAAGCTCATGCTCCATAGCATATTAGTGCTACTTTCCAGGTGCGGTGATCAGCAACAAAGGGGTTAACCGTGCTGACAACTCTGTGATCCTGAATTAGCCTTGCAAGTTAACAGTCCATTAGAAGACTTCCAATAGGAATGAAGATAGTTTGCACCTTTCTTAGTTCTCTCATTTCAATCTCTGGTGACTCAATAGGACATCAGTGTGTAAACGAAGGCATCGTTATCTCCTCAGCCAGGCAGCTCTGCTAGCTGCAGGGAGTATGGAAGTCTGGACAGAAGCTGCGGTAGATGTCAGCTTTGCTCCTGGCCACTTTATCTTGTCACATCTGTGCCTTGGGGGACAACAGGGGACTTCAGACTTGGTCCAGTTTCTCTATTCATCTTTCCATCAGAGATCAACGTCTCACCACCGTGCAATACTTAGGAGGTGTTGATCTGGGTAAAAAGTAAAACGACTCGACCTACACACATATTTTAGTTGACCTGGGGTAGATGGATGATGTCCCATTCATGTGCCCAGGGGATGGAAGTAAATAGAAAGATGCTTCGGGAACAGGTTCCAATCTCATTGTTATAAATTGGGACCACAACGGATCATAATTCAATTATGATTTTATTAATTGTAGCAAGTAGAATATGAGCAAAAACAGCGCTGGACGACAGGGGAGTCTGCGCTCCGCCAACTGCCGTACCTCGGATTCAAAACAGTCTCTTTTTATCAGTCCTCCAGTTCCGCAATCGTGTCTTAAGTGGAATATTCTGCGCACGTTCTAGTTGTCCTTAGGGGTTCTTTTTCTGCCTCCTGGTGATCGTTGAGGCTGAAGGCTTGAAGTCTTCCTTGATTACCTTTAGATGGTCTTCTATTGTTTTGCAAGAGTCTCAGTTCTTTAGATCCTCCTGCAGATAGTTTTAGCTTGCGCAGGTGGTGTCTGGTTTAGTTGTGTAAGCAATTACGGTTATCTTTTCTAACCTTTACATTAGGCTTAACATAAATCTTAATAAACAATACCATAGTCCCTAATTTCTCACATCATGAACGGGATACACCTACTGTGACCCAGGAAATTCAGTGGTAAAGTCTATCTGGGTGAAAACATTTTGTTTCCAGGGCAGCTCTTTGTTGGTACGCACTGATTTCCAGAGCAACTGTTTTGGAGATGCTGTCTGACATCAAAGTCCTGTTCTTGGAGCCGCTGAAGCCAATAGCAGCTGCTCAGTGAACTACATGGCAGATGTAATAAGTGATATATTAGAATTTGTCAATCAAATAGAAACTGCCGTCGTCTCAGGAACTAGCTAAGCAAGTTAAAAGCTAAGCATAGAAACCCACAATATTTTTGAAGGGTAAACGAGCTTGCTAATGTGTTACCATATAAGGGACATACTGTTACTGAGCAAATGCTTTGTGCAAGGCTTGCTTAAATGCTACGGAAAATGGGCAACAGCTATGGTCTAAACCTCTTGTTGCATAGTGTTAAGTGGGAGAAGCTTGCATACGACTAATCTTGTGTAATCACTTTTAAGTTAACTCAGCTCAAGTCCCTGCTGTAAAATACTAGCTGCCCAGGAAGAGGCTGGTGAGAAAAGAAAAGACAGATAAGACAGACTCCTGCAAGGCTGTGACTCACGTCTTAGACATCTGTAGGGAGGAAGGGATACACAAAAACTAGCCCATGTAGAAAAAATAAGGACTAATAAAAAACTAACATTTGTCTTCAGATAGTGACAGGTAAGGCGATCAGATGCCCACTCAAGGACAGACCAGGCTGGAACCAGTTTGGCTCTGCAAGCTCAGTAAAATCAGGAATTTTAGGGAAAAGGTGAAAAGTGCACAGTGAGGAAGACCTCCGGCCTTCATCCTGAAGACCCCTGCCCACGACCACCAGAAGGCGTGTCAAGGAGGAGCCTGAGGCGGATCCTGAGGCGGGGACTATAGAAATGATCTCATGGGAGAGACTGACCTTTTGGGGGGGGTTATGAGTGTGTTTGTATGAATACAAGAAAAACTGCCACGGCGAGTGTGCGTCTTGGTGGAGCGGAGACTCCCGGCGCGCCCAGCGCTGTTTGCTTGCTTACCCTAAATAAATTTTAACTATCGATTCTACAGTTATTTGCTGTTGAGAATCATTTTCTCGCCAAACTATTGAAATCAACCTATAACAGCAGAAAAGCCAAAAGCAGGGAGTAGAGCAGTAGACGGCAGGAAGCTCAAGATGTTGATTTTTTTTTTTTTCTCTCAGCCAAAACTATTTCTTGAGAGGCTCCGATTAGCACCTCAGGATGGAAAACTTGAAATTCTTGATATGGAGAATAACATGTTGAAAATGCACTTTTTTTATATATGTAATCAGAAGGACAGTGCTATTTTTTAACATCCCCTCATAGACTTGAGAATTACTTTTTTCCTACCCAGATTTGGAAGAATTGTTCCCTTTCCTGCAATGAATTTGAGGAAACCATGAAAAATGGTCAATAAATAGAAGTAATATTATCCAATCCAGTGCAATGTTTCTCTGCCCTTATGCAACAAATAAACGCTGGGTCTGTTGCAAAAACTCTGATATAATATTTAATCAAGTAGAAGAGTTAGGAAAAAAATTATAAAGTATTGATAGGGGGATAGGTATAGGAGTAGGCATAAGACCTTATAAAACTATATTAGCTATTATTTCTATGGATAGGTATAAGAATAGGCATAAGACTACATAAGTCTCTGTGAAATACATAGCTCTGTGAAATAGCTCTGTGAATTTCACCATTCATGAAATTTGAAAAAATCCTCTTAACTCTCCTAGATTGATTCCATTCCAAGCTTGAACTGGGACATGAGCTACCTTTTTCATTCCCTTTACAAGTTCATCTATAGCTTTTCCTTCATCATCAATTGCCAAACAACAATTACTAAGACTAAATTTTCCGCATACACCTCCCTCTTGTGCTAACAAATAGTCTAAGGCGAGGCGATTTTGATACAAAGCAGTTCTTATTTTGGTCTCTTGTTTAGCAATTAATCTAAGTGCATCCCCAGTTTTGTTTACTGCTATTTCCAGCACTGCTTGTAATCTTATTATCCTATTAAGCATATATATTGGGGTGCTGTAACCCCAGGATCCATTTTCTGCTCGTGTAGCTGGATCATAACAGGCAATGATTCTCTCAGGTGGCTATTCATTATCTTTCCAATTTCCAATTTGCAAACTCCACTTATAGCGCTTTCTTTTTAACTCATCGGTTTCTGTATACACTTGAATTCCCAGTCACTCTCCCCGATTTATGGGTAACAGGAAAAAACGGGGTCTTATGGTTTTTTAATACTCAGGACCCTGTCCAATTTTCCAGCAAAAATGCATAAGCTAATTTGTCACAAATCCAATAAGGACCTTCAGGAGCTGGCTAACCATTTGGTATATTGGTTCCATTGGTCCAATTTTTAAATTGATTATTCATTTCCAGTGGGTTTTCCCACTTATTCCAATTATTTCAAGTTTTATTTCATAGGTAACCTCCTTCACACTCCAGGTTACCTACTTGTTTTCCGTTATCTTTTAGATTTTTGCCAGCAACTTCTTCCAATTATACTTGTCTGGAGTACCCATTGTTGTTTCCTATTTCCCTTTTTTATTTTTCCATATTTGGGAATTACTTATATTGCTTTCCATGGCCTCCCATGGCCATCATTCACCTTGATTTGTTCCTCCACAAACATAGCAATTAGTTACATTTAATGATTTAGCAATATTCTCAACAAGATTTACAAATAAATTTTTAGCTATTGTGGGAATTTCATATTTTACTCCTGTCTTTATTTCATGATAGAAGGAGTTGAATAATAATCTGTGCTGTATTGATTCCCTTGTCTTTTCTTTAATTATTATGTGTAAAAACAGCTCCCAGATCTTCCCCAGGTACATAAACTAACAGTCCAATTTTTACGTCCTAGCCTTTTCATTGTTTTGGATTTATAATAGTTAGGTTAACTGGATTACAAGAATGGGCTGTACAATTGGAGACAACCGTCCCTTTTTTAATTTCTGCTTTTAATTGAGTCCCCTTACATTGTTGGGGCCATCCCCATGAGGGAACTGTACTCCAACAGGCACAAGTCTAACCTGCGCCCCCGCAGTAGTAATAGCTCCTGGCAAGATAATCCCAATTGTTGATATAACAATTAGAAGGTGGGGATGTCTTAGGTCTGGGACATATATATTTTTCACTTTGATTGCAATATTTTCTCCATCCCATGTTACCACAATTACTATATGGGTCGTCATCAATAGCATCACAGGCGTCAAAAGTTATCGATACCAGAGTACTCAAATCGGTTATTACCTTACTTGTTTCAATTAGTCTGCCTTCTTTTGAATTTGTCGTTACTTCCATCCAATATTGATAAGGGAGTTCCTTTGGATCATAGCATACAGTTCTGTTTCCTTCTTTGCATAAATCATATTGAGTTAGGTTATAAATGCAGCTTCCTATTTTCTGAGTTTTGCAATCGTAAACAGTACGATATACCAAGGTTTGGGAGCTTACCCGTTTCCTTCTGGTAGTGACCACAAATTGACTGCAATTGTTTGCTGCAGCCTGAGTCAAGAAACTCACCCCAAATAGGATCAGAAGAGGTCCGGTAAGGGCCATAGTGGTCGACGGTCACAGCCCGAAGGGGTTGCAGCCCTTGGCAGACCTTCTAAGCCGCACCACTGATTCCCTATCCGGTCTTGCCCTCTTCCTTAATCTCGAAGGGGTGGTTGTCGGGGGAGTTCCTGGCTACTACAATAGAAAGCACCTGTGCCTTGTTAGGACAGGTGCTGTGAGTCACGTTGGTCAACCGGAAACCACGTGACTCATGGAGGCTTAAAGGTGGGGCACTCCCAAGAGGGAGTGGGGCATTTCCCTCCTGGAGTTTGGAGTGGCAGGAGCTCCCTAGAGAGTGAGAGTTGGAGCTCTCTGTTGGACTAAGATAGCAGTGAGTTTAGAAGAGCCTTCTGATTGTGAGATACCTTGTGGTCGCAACAGTCGGTTGGTTGCAACCCATTGGAAGAAGACACAGGCAGTCCGTGACATCTGGTGACCCCGACGTGATTCGTCGAAACGCGAACTGCCTGAACCGCAGGGTGAACTGCGGTGGAGATAAAACCCAGCGAAGCTTGAGAGCAGCAGGAGCTGCGGATTGACCAGTTTTGACCTAGACACCTGGAACAAGGTGAGCCGCTGGGAATGGACATGAGACAGAACTCTGTAAAGGAAGGCCAGACTTTTGCATTTCTTGAATCTGCGATAATGGCTGCGGGGGCCAATATAAGAAGCAAGGATCTATATAATTTACTTAACTGGGTGGCGGAGCATGAAGACCTAGTGAGTCTCAATACGTCCTTTAACCTAGAGCTATGGAAGAAGTTGGGGGATAAGTTGCTTTATGAAGTAGTCTTTGAGAATAAGGACTCGACCAAAACCGACCTGTTGCGTACATGGGGGGCCTTGGATAATATAATTCAAGCAACAGATTATGTATCAATGGGCAAAGGTTTTGAGGAAGACGACAAACTGTCTGAGGGAGGACTGGCCTCAGACAGCACGGACAATGAATCGGGTCTATCTTCACTGTTCAAGGAGATCAAGGAAGTTGCGGGGACTGTGCAGGGACTTTGCCCCACCCTGCAGGAGGTGTTAAAACATCCCCCACCCTTTGCCCCAACAGCCCCCCCTTCCCCCATTATTATGCCTACGGCTCTGCCATTTGAGCAATTGGCCCCACCCTTGGCAACTTCATATCCCGTGGTATCTGGTTATCCGGCCCAGGTACGTTTGGTGCAGCCAATAATACTACAGCAAGTTATGACAATACTGCAAGGTATATCCCAGCAGTTAGCAGCTGTAGTGGAAACGCTGCAGCAGGCCATGACCCATCCTGCAGCAAGAGAGACTGCAGGAGAAACCTCTCAGCAGGCCATGACCCATCCTGCAGCAAGAGAGACTGCAGGAGAAACCTCTCAGCAGGCCATGACCCACCCTGCAGCAAGAGAGACTGCAGGAGAAACCCTTGAAGCAAGTGATAGTTCTGCTGGGAAGTTACCAACCGCACCTAGACCAAGGAGAAAGTCGCCAGAATCCGCCTGTTTATTGGAATCAGACCCCTTGGGAGCGACTACAGTAACAGTTCAGCCTCATGACCCAGTTCGCTTCTGGGACGAGGTTAGAACAAAAGCAATAGAGGCCAGGGACTGGGACCTGGCTGAAGCTCTGGGGGTACCAGTTAACAATAAAGAATCATCTATAACAGAAATGAGGGGAGGGCCTAGTGCGTTCCCCGTGGCACTAGCCCTTCCGGGTTCCCTGCGTGTTAGGAAGCAGAAGTGTTATAGATGTGGAAACCTGGGACAAATAAAATCGGAATGCCCAGGACGAAAGGGTCAAAGGTGGACAATAAATACCGGAAAAGTTAATGGCTTGGTTAATTGCCATAAATATGGAAAACAGAGATGTTACAGGTGCGGGAAAATAGGCCATATTGCTAGGCAATGCAATTCAGAGGTTTACACTAACGGCTGGCTGAGAAATAAAAGAATGAGAAAGTGTATGCAGATGCATAATGGTCTGGACAAAACTTTTGCGGGAGTGTTATGGCAGCCACAGGTTGATCAACAGAAAAAGCAGCCACAGCAGCCAAGGTGGATGTATCCGTCGTCACCGGATCAATGGATATACCCGCCGTCACGTTACGACAAAAAATGAGAATGACTTACAAACGGCGACGGAAAATGGAATTGAAATGTTGGAAACCCCTAAAGGCTGCAAGGCATTTTTTTTTTTTAAAAAAAGAAAAGGGGGAATTGTCGGGGGAGTTCCTGGCTACTACAATAGAAAGCACCTGTGCCTTGTTAGGACAGGTGCTGTGAGTCACGTTGGTCAACCGGAAACCACGTGACTCATGGAGGCTTAAAGGTGGGGCACTCCCAAGAGGGAGTGGGGCATTTCCCTCCTGGAGTTTGGAGTGGCAGGAGCCCCCTAGAGAGTGAGAGTTGGAGCTCTCTGTTGGACTAAGATAGCAGTGAGTTTAGAAGAGCCTTCTGATTGTGAGATACCTTGTGGTCGCAACAGTCGGTTGGTTGCGACCCATTGGAAGAAGACACAGGCAGTCCGCGACAGGTGGTCTTTTCTGAGCACCTGCAGGGTTACAAGGTTAGCTCTTTTTAATTGGTATATTATACTTAGTTTTGTCGTCCTACTCCCTATTTATATTAAGGGAGTGGTAGCTCCACAGTGAATGCTCCGAAAAATCTGAACTATTATGTAAATATCAAACACGCAGAACACAACACTAACAAACAAACAACATCATTTAAACAATGATCAGGCACAAGTGCCAACTCCTCTCCAGAGGCTTATAGGAATATTACCTCCTGCTAAGCTTTATTGGAGTTACCACTATGAAATTCCCACAGTAACTTAGCTTATATTTCTCCAGTGGAGGTCTCTTTAAGTTCATCGGATGGTTAGCTTAGTTCCTCCCGGTTCAGATGTTATTTTCCACTTCTTTACTGGACTTTTTACTCACAATGCGTGTCCATCCTTTTCAGCAGTTCTTACAGCTGTTTCTGTGGTTAATAAAACAAGAAAAGGTCCCTCCCAGAGGGGAAATAAGGTTTCTTCCTTCCACGTTTTTATCAAAACATTATCTCCCGGTTTTATTTGGTGAATTGCAGACCCTAAAGGTGGTGTTTGAGCTATCATTCCAATTTCTCTTAACTCTTTCAATCTTTTTCCAATAATGATTATATGTTTTTGGATATTATGATCCTCAATTACATTATTTCCCAAGGGCATTCCTTGGGAATAAGGCATACCATATAACATTTCATATGATGATAATCCAGTTTCACTGTGTGGTTTTGTTCTTATATTTAAAAGTGCCAAAGGTAAGCACTTTGTCCAAGGCATTTGAGTTTCAATCATTAATTTAGCCAATTGTTGTTTTATTGTTTTGTTCATCCTTTCCACTTTTCCCGAACTTTGTGGATGCCACGGAGTGTGGTACCCCCATTGAATACTTAACGATTGACATAACAGTTTTATTATTTCAAAAGTGAAGTGTGTGCCCTGATCAGAATCGATGTACTGGATTATCCCATATTGAGGTATCAAGTGTTCTAACAAAATTTTTACCGCCATTTGTGCTGCACCTCGTGCTACAGGGTAAGCTTCTATCCATCGTGTTAAATGATCTACTATTACTAATAAATATTTTGTTCTTCCCACCTTAGGCAGGTCTGTGAAATCAATCTGTATTCTCTCGAAAGGTCTGTAAGCTATTTTTCTTTTTCCCGAAGCCACTTGTCGAAACACTTTCTTATTTATCTTTTTGCAAGTTACAGTTTTGTGTAATTTGCTTTGTTATTTCGTAAATCCCAATACAGCCGAATTGTTTAAGGAAGCGATCGCTTAATGCCTTTGTTTCCCGATGTGCTTTAACAGCTTCAGGCTCAGCGGCCTCCGGCGCCGGCCGGAGGATAGGTATAGGAGTAGGCATAAGACTACATAAGACTATATTAGCTATTATTTCTATGGATAGGGATAAGAATAGGCATAAGACTCTGGGAAATACATAGCTCTGTGAAATAGCTCTGTGAATTGCTAGAAGTTATCAAATACTAATCCCTGCTTTGAAACACTAACTACCCAAAAAGAAGGCCTGTAAGAGAGACAAAATAAATGATGGCAAGGTTGTAACTCATGACCCATAGGGAGAAAAACAGACAAAGAGGAGAGATAAGGACTAACGAGAACTAACATTTGTCTTCAAGCAATAACAAGTAGGAGACAGCCAGGTGTCCACTCAAGGCCAGGGAAACGGTTTGGCTCTACAGGCCCAGCCAAAACAAGAATTTTAGAGATTTAGGGAAGAAGTGAAAAACACACAGCGAGGAAGACCTACGGCCTTCATCCCAAAGACCCCTGCCCACGACCACCAGGAGGCGTGTCAAGGAGGAGCCTGAGGCGGATCCTGAGGCAGGGGCTATGGAAATGATCTCCAGGGAGAGACTGCCCTTTTCGGGGAGGGGGTGATGAGTGTGTCTGTATAAATACAAGAAAACTGCTACGGCGGGTGTGCACGTTTGTGGTGGAGCGATCCCCCGTGCACCCAGCGCTGCAATAAACATACCTACTTTACAACTTTCCAAGTTGTGGAGTCTGTTTCCGCACCTCAGTTTTGGCGAGCCAGCCAGGAGACTCTCTGCTCGACTGTGGAACCGACTGCGGAGCGGACGCCCCTAGGCGCGCCCCGAGAACTTTCCTCGGAGGAGCCTCCTCTCCTCAGCCGATTACCCAGAGGCAGACAAGGACTTCCTGAGCCGCGGACAAACGGTATGTTTGGGTAAGAATGGCCGGAGACGTCCGGCGTATGGGGCTGCTGGTAAATCGCGCGGAGACGTCCGGCGTGCAGCATTGTCCCCGGGCAGGGCAGGGTGCCCTGCGGTAAGGAGGGCCCTGGGGAGTTTGCTGCCTTAGAGGATCAGAGACTGGTGAGCTGGAATCTGTGCCAGCAAGATCCAGAGACTGAAAACAGAGACTGGTGAGCTGGAATCTGTGCCAGCAAGAACCAGAGACTGAGACCAGGGACTGGTGAGCTGGAATCCAGATCCGGAGACTGGGCCAGCAAGAACCAGGGACTGGCAGGCCGCTAGCGATCTTGCGAGCAGATCGAGCAAACTCAGAGGCTTTCGCTACTTCCCTGAATGGCGAGGCGCCGTTTTGGCATTTCACTTGGGCGCCCGAACACTGAGTCTGACACAGAGGGGTGGGTAAGTAGCGCAACCTCACAGTCATATGGCTTATGGAATATTAGCAGCTGCAGAAGGGGTAATAGCTGGATCGGTAATTGTCTGTTATCTGCTCTGTTATATGTTCTTTTGTTCCTGTCGTTCTGTGTTTTGTGTAAGTAACAAGAGAAGCCATTTCGTTCCAGCCGCACCTGGCCCTATACCCTGAAAAGGGTGAGAGGTGTCAGAAAGCAATGGGGACGATTTGAAATCTCTATATACTGTTATCTATTGCAAAATCTGGTACTGTGTATTTCGTAAAGTTTATACCATTCAAAGTTTATATCGTCTAACATCAGCGCATGTAATAAGGCCTTTTAATGTTTGTATAAGTTTGCCAGGCTAGCCCTGAAATGTGTGATTTTGTGATTAATCACTGAGTGAGTGTTTAAGCGAGTGAGACGCAGCCTGGCTGCGGAGCAAGTGTGCCGTTCTGATCCATGGTCCCGTGTTCTCCGTGAGGAGAGCGGCCGGAGACGAGTGAAGCGTGTGATACCGTAAAAGCGTACGTGTGAGTGGGTGAGACGTGTAATTGTGCACAAAGCGAGTGCAGAGTCTGAATCCGCGGTTCAGTTCTCCCATGAGGGAAACAGCCGGAGACGGACAAAGCAAGTGACAAACTAAAAATTGTATTATTATTCACACGAGCATCAGACAGAATATTAAGGTGCAGTTAAAAGGGAGGAATGGAGTAAAGGGAAAGTAAGTGAAATGGGGGGAGGAAAAAGTAAACCTTCTGAAAAATCCCCTTTGGGATGTATATTAACACACTGGAAAGATATAGTGGGACAAGGAGGCACGGAGAATACGAAGAAACTAATCAAATATTGTAACCAATGGTGGCTGCTTTATAAGCTAGAAAATGAAGCTAAATGGCCCAGTGAGGGTGGAACACTAAACTATGACACGCTTTTACAATTAATGTGTTGTTCCTAAGAAGGGAAGAAAAATGGGATAAAGTTAAATACGCAGATATGCTCTTTGTTCTCCGAAATAACCCTGAATGACAGAGAGATTGCAGACTAATGCCTCCACGGGATCCCATAGTCCTTGCATTAGAAAAGGAAAACAAGAGGGAAAACAAAAATAAATTAAAAAGCTGCTGCTCAGCCTGCAGCATTGGACAAAGGTGTACTAGAAAAAGTAAAACCCGCCAGGGCACAGAAAAAGATCTAACTGATATTTTCAAGCCTCCCCCTCAGTCTCAGGAACAAAATGAGGACTCAAACGAGACCCCTACTCCTCCAGACAGCCCGATATCCTCCCGCACTAAGAAAAAACGGCCGGCGGCAGCAGAGCAGCCAACAGCACCAATTCTGCAGGCACCCCTCCAGGAAGTAGTAGGACCGGATAGTGGGACAATAAGAATTAAGGTACCATTTTCCTATAATGATTTAAGGGAATGGAAGACAGCTGCTCAGGAATATCGCAGCGATACAGTAAGCACCACCCAAAATCTTAGATTCATAATAAAGCAGCGCAACCCTGATTGGAATGATATGCAATTATTGCTAGAATGTTAACTGAGACAAAGAAACAATTAGTCAGAAAAACTGCCGAGGATCTTGCAAAAGATCACTATGAGGCTAGGGGAGGAACAAAAGGAAATAGAATTTTTACTAGATACGGTGGCAACATACTCCGTTTTAAATCAAGACTTAATGCCTTTAGGAAATTATTACATTGTAGTAAAAGGAGCAACTGGCCAGAGTGAAAAGGCTTACTTTTTGAATTTTTAAAATATAAACTGGGTAAGCAAGTGGGCATTCATAAATTCTTGTATATGCCAAACTCCCCAAAAGCCCTTTTGGGAAGATATCTATTAGAACAATTGGGAGCCACGATAAAATTCAAGAAAGGTGAAATTACTCTGGAGGTAAATGATCATCAGTATGTACAAATAATGAGCTTGCTTTTAGTTAATATTCCCACAGAAGGAAAAATCGACACGGAAATCACTGACCGGGTGTATCCAGAAGTTTGGGCAACTGATGTACCAGGATGTGCCACAAATGTCCAGCCAGTGGTAAAAGAAATCATAGAAACAAAATAGCAGAGGATCAATACACTGTGGTTGCTAATCCATATACCCTGTTAACCACTCTGACTCCTGATTTGACTTGGTTTACAGTTTTAGATTTAAAAGATGCCTTCTTTTGCCTCCCTCTCCATGAAGCCAGTCAGAAAATCTTTACTTTTGAATGGGAAAATCCCAAGAGTGGTCGAAAGACCCAGCTCACGGTGTTGCCACAAGGTTTTAAGAACAGCCCTACGATTTTCAGAAACCAGCCAGCAAAAGACCTAGAGTCACGGGAACCACCACAAGAAGAAAGAAAAGTATTACAATATGTAGACGACCTCCTTACCGCGACCAAGACCAGAGAATCCTGTGTCATCTGGACTGTAAGTTTACTAAATTTTCTTGGGCTCCAGGGGTACCGGGTTTCTCAGAGAAAGGCACAAACAACATTGCAACAAGTTACATATCTTGGGTAGGAAATCAGTGCTGGTCTGCGTTTCCTGGGTCAAGCCCGGAAAGAAGCCATATGCCAGACCCCCCAACCACAGACTGTGAAAGAGCTACGAACTTTCTTAGGAATGATGGGGTGGTGTCGGCTCTGGATATACAACTATGGCTTGCTTGTTAAACCACTGTATTCTTTAGTAACATCCAGCCAAAAATACCTCCAATGGGATACGGAGCATTCCACCAGCTGAAAAAGGCCCTGGTGTCAGCGCCAGCACTGGGACTTCCTGATGTGAGTAAACCATTTTTCTCAGAGAATAGCATTAGGGATACTGG
Organism: Tauraco erythrolophus; assembly: GCF_009769465.1. Lineage (NCBI taxonomy): Eukaryota > Metazoa > Chordata > Aves > Musophagiformes > Musophagidae > Tauraco > Tauraco erythrolophus. The sequence continues at coordinate 11,624,986 of NC_141497.1, forward strand.
CATGGGACCTGGGACCATGCAGACGAGCTGTGGCATACTTTTCCAAACAACTGGATGTTGCCGCAAAAGGATGGCCCAGTTGCCTGAGGGCAGTGGCAGCAGTCATCCTGAATATTCAAGAGGCCCGGAAGTTTACCTTAGGCCAGAAAATGACTGTTTTCGTGTCCCACACAGTGTCTGCGGTCCTTGAAGCAAAAGGGGGACATTGGCTCTCCCGCAGAGGTTCCTGAGGTATCATGGCCGAACAGGATGATGTTGAAATTATAACTACTAACATTGTTAACCCAGCTTGATTTCTCAGTGGGAACACTGGAGAACGAGTGAATCGTGACTTTCTCGAAACAATTGAGGCAACACACTCCAGCCGCGCTGACTTCAAAGATGCCCCCATGAAGGGGGTAGAACACTGGTTCACAGACGGAAGCAGTTATGAGTGGAATGCGACATTTGGGATACGCCGTCACCACTTCTGAAAAGGTAATAGAATCGGGACGGACCATTACCAACTGACACCTTGGCACAGAAAGCTGAAATCATAACCCTGACTCGAGCTCTAGAAAGAGCTGAAGGAAAAGCTATCAAGCATGCAGAGAGACTTTAAAATTTTTAATGCAGTACAACTTCCTGAAAAAGTGGCAATTATGCACATCGGCACACCAGAAGGTGAGCACAGAATTGGAAAGAGGGAATGAACTGGTGGATAGAGAGGCAAAACAGGCTGCTAGAAAAGAGATACAGGTAGAAGGGGCACTAATCCCCAATGGATGTATATCTTTAGAAGGTAAGCCAGAATATACAAAAGATGACCGTAAACTCATTACAGATCTAGAAGGATCATATAATGAGGATGGGTGGGCCATGACACCACACAAAAACTTACAGTTCCTTCTTATATGGTTTGGCCATTAGCCCGAGAAGAACACAAGAAAGGCCATTGTGGGGTGGAAGCATTATACAAATATCTTATCACAAGTATAGTAGCTCAAAATCTGTATACCGCTGTCAGACAAGTAACTCAGCAATGTGATCTCTGCCTCCAGACTAGTCCAAAGACCATTGCACAGCCAGAAATAGGCCAAATTGGGAAAGGGAATGCTCCAGGACAACATTGGCAAATTGATTTCTCGGAACTTCCTAGAAAAGGGGGGTATCAATATTTGCTTGTACTAACTGATACCTTTTCAGGCTGGCCAGAAACCTTTCCATGTAGAACAGCTAAAGCTCGATAAATAACCAAAGCATTACTCCAAGAAATAATACCCAGGTTTGGAGTCCCAGCAGTAATATCCTCAGACAGAGGAACCACACTTCATCTCTGAGGTAGTGCAACAAATTAGTCACCATCTAGGAATAGATTGGCAATTACATACTCCATATTGGCCACAATTGAGTGGCCAAGTAGAGAAAATGAATCATTTGATTAAACAACAAATTGTTAAATTGGGACAGGAAACTAATTTGGCTTGGCCCCAATCTATGGGTGGCCTTATGGAGTACAAAAGGGGGTGTCTTCACAAATTGGTGAAGAAATTATGACTTCCTATATGGTGGCATTAAGCAAACAACTCAGAGAAATTGAAAAACATGTATTTGGAACTCGGAGCAGAGGTCTAGATGGACCTGTACATAATATGCAACCTGGAGATTTTGTATATGTCAAGTCTCTTGCAGGAAGAACTTTGGAACCACAATGGGAAGGACCATTCCAAGTACTCCTCACCTCCTACACAGCAATCAAGATCAAGGAGCAGAATGCCTGGATTCATCACACCAGAGTAAAAAGTCCATAGATCTCCATGGAAGGTCACGCAAGTCCAACCAGGGAAATTACTTTTCTCACAGTCATAATTATAATTCAGGGGTGGGAAAGCACTTATAGCCAGAATGATACTGAGTGGCCTTGGTAGGTATATTGGATCCATGGAGAAATACTCTGCTCGAGAAGGTTTAAATCTATCTACTGTGGTTATGTATGGAAATCAAGAATATTTAAAACAAGAATGGAGTAAGGATACAAAGGGAATTCACCAACTTCAGGGAAATGTAGAAAAAAAAAAAATCAAAGTAGGATGCCAAATTATTAATTGCCCCACCCATAAAAAGGCATCCCAAATTACTAAAATTACTATCTCAATTACTCCCACAAATAATGTGCTTCTAAAGAATTAGATTGTTGGCATAATTTCACACTAGTGCAAAACCACTGAAGTGGCTTGTCTCTGAGCCAATAGTGCTATTGGACTTTCATTTAAATTTAAAATAAACGCTGGGCCAGTTACAACAATGCCCGCTGCGATAGTTACACATCATAAAGAGATAAGTCTACCACACGACCTATGCCAGTACCTAAGCTAGAACCCAAAATTTATGAAATTGGTCCATGTGTAATAAGAAACACAGGACAGCAGTAAGTGTTATTCAACCCAGAATAGTCTCTCAAAAGGGTTGAGTTATCAATGCAGATTAATGTATCAGAAATCCAACCATTGTGTTCTCCTTTCTTACAAACCTTTTATGAAGAATGGGCTACTTGGCTAAGAAAGAGGAAAGGTATTTCTCAAAGACAAAAACCAAGAGACCTGACGGGGCTATTAGGAACAGGGTTGGGAGTTCTGAGTACCATAGACTCAGAAGTAATAATGAACAAGCTGGCCGCTGTCACTAGAGATCTGTCAAAACTGCAACAGCCCTTACAATCCTCGTTATTGACTTTAGGAGCTCACCAGTGGTTAGCATCACAAATCTTACCAGATTGGGAGCAAACAAACATAAGAGACCACAATATAATTGTGGATGTGATCGACGGGCTACAAGCCAATATCTCACTAGCCCTGAGTTGTGTTCAGGCCCAACTATGAATGCAATCAGATACTATAGTATCGCCTCTATTATAAGAGAAGGAGAAGAAGGGATATTTCCCACTGAAATCCGAAAGGTAGTCTGGGATGGTGCCACAAGTAAAGAAAGAGAGCTTCAATCCTGGTGGAATATGGTAAATTTTACTTGTAGCCCCACCACGCACACAGTTACAGCCTTTGTACTAACCATTTGTAATGTTCTAAAAACTGTGATCCATCCCATTATAGCTTTAGAACCCTGCTTTATCCTTTCGAACACAGAACATGGGCCCAAAGGGTAAGAGACAGATGACAAGCTCTAAAATCCTGCATTGTGTGAGAACAAGGATTTCTAAGTGAAAGTAATACCCTAAGAGCACAAGATATCTGTCTTGATACTGATCAAAAGGTGTGTCATTTTGAAATTCGCCCTGATGTTGGCTCAAAGACAATCATAATATATGCAGGGAAAGGTTGTGCATGTCTACGAACAAAATGTAGCTCCATATTTGTAGAAGAAACGGAAGTAGGCACTAAAAATCATTCAAACTTCTGCATCTGTAATTTCACTCGAATCACGGGATGTGACTTCCACTATTCTGCTCCCGTCACATCCCATCATATTCTAAAATCAGACTATACATTGATCTATGAGTTAATACCCACACCTATAGGAACAAATCTAACTTTGATAAAGAAATTGCTACAGCATCCTGGTTTTAAGCAAATACTGGGCAAATTAGAAAGAGCAGACAGAAAACTCTGGTGACAGTTCATTATGATGCAAACAAGATAAAGAAAATTGTAAAAAGAGAGTAGAGAAGGATGGAGAACATAAATGGTGGGAAGCACTTTTGGATGGTCAGGATTTTTCAATCATCTAATACATCCTGTTACAATACTGTTAATAGCTACAGCTGCCTTGATGCTGTTACTAATACTGCTGTACGTATGGATTTGGTGTGTGTTTCGAAGGGTATCTTCAATGCACAAAGCGTTATATCAATCGGGACACTTAGGCAAGTAAAAGAATTTACTTGATTTAATAGAAAAGGGGGGACTGATACGGGGATAGGTATAGGAGTAGGCATAAGACTACATAAGACTATATTAGCTATTATTTCTATGGATAGGGATAAGAATAGGCATAAGACTCTGGGAAATACATAGCTCTGTGAAATAGCTCTGTGAATTGCTAGAAGTTATCAAATACTAATCCCTGCTTTGAAACACTAACTACCCAAAAAGAAGGCCTGTAAGAGAGACAAAATAAATGATGGCAAGGTTGTAACTCATGACCCATAGGGAGAAAAACAGACAAAGAGGAGAGATAAGGACTAACGAGAACTAACATTTGTCTTCAAGCAATAACAAGTAGGAGACAGCCAGGTGTCCACTCAAGGCCAGGGAAACGGTTTGGCTCTACGGGCCCAGCCAAAACAAGAATTTTAGAGATTTAGGGAAGAAGTGAAAATACACAGTGAGGAAGACCTACGGCCTTCATCCCAAAGACCCCTGCCCACGACCACCAGGAGGCGTGTCAAGGAGGAGCCTGAGGCGGATCCTGAGGCAGGGGCTATGGAAATGATCTCCAGGGAGAGACTGCCCTTTTCGGGGAGGGGGTGATGAGTGTGTCTGTATAAATACAAGAAAACTGCTACGGCGGGTGTGCACGTTTGTGGTGGAGCGATCCCCCGTGCACCCAGCGCTGCAATAAACATACCTACTTTACAACTTTCCAAGTTGTGGAGTCTGTTTCCGCACCTCAAAAGGGCCCGGAGCCCGCTCCGCCCGCGCACGGGGAGGCGCGGCCGCCACAAAGCCGCCCTTTGTGACGGGGGGGTCACGCCGCCGGCGGCAATAGGGGCCCGGGGCGGGCCGAGCGCGGCCGCGCCAGGAAGGGCAATCTCCGCCGAGGGGCCGCGGCCGCCGGCAGGCCGGCCCGGGGAGCCGAGCGCCGCGCCGGGCCCCGCCGCCACCTCCGCGAGCGCAGCCGCGGGCAGCCGGGCTCCCACTCAAAGGGAAAATAATTTCTGGGTCTTTCATCCAGAGAACAGGCCCCAAAGGCATCTCTCAAATTTATTGCGCTATACCAAGTATGTTTGGGGGGGGTATATGACTCGGTAAAGCATAAGAATTTGTTACCACAGGGAATTTAGTGATTGTTCGCTGATTTACAGCTCTCGGGTCTTGTACCATTCTATATGACCCATCCGGTTTCTTTACGGGGAGGATGGGTTTATTATGAGGTGACATACATGGTTCCAAAGTTCCTTTCTCTAAAAGTCCGTCAACTACGGGTTTTAACCCTTTTCGACCCTCTATGGGTATAGGGTATTGCTTGATTCTAATCGGGCGATGTAGATTTATTATGTAAACGCTTATGGGGTCAATTTCTACTTTTCTAATTCCTTTTTCTTTATATTTTGGCCCTTGTATCTATTAAAATAAAACTTCCTCTTTATGGGGACCTATTAATAATTTTATCAAGGGCTTTGTTAATGTTGAAGTCCCCATTTCTTTCTTAAAATTTCTTACATCTGTGGTATTTAATGGGACTGCCACAAACCTGATGCCCCCCTGATTGCCTCCGAGGGGTACCTCCCGTAAGGGATATAAAGAAGCTCTCTCGGATACGGCAGTCCTACCTCTTGTATATGCAGCCGGAGGTTGTTTTAATTTCGGTGCTGTTGATGATGGAGGCAGGGGCAACGGTGGTACTGGTGGAGGTATTACGGCCACCGGAGGGGGAGCCGCCACCGGAGGTGAATTGTTAAGATATGGAGGCGGTAAGTTATCCAGTGGCTCCCATTTATCATCTATTTCTTCTTTAAACTTCTTATTTGTTTTTAATGTATATATTGATGTTGGAGGAGGACATAAAGTTCTGATCCATAATTCTGCATACTCACTTTCCTCCTGACTAAAAGGTTCTTTTTTTTGTTAACATATATATTTAAAGCCTGGCAGATCCAGTTTTCAAAAGATTCAAAAACAGGCCAAAAAACATGTGGTCTTATAGGCTCTTCTGGCCATTCTACCATACAATATTGAATTAATTTTAATTTACTTTTGTGATAAATGGGTGAGTCCCAAACAGAACTCCAATTAAAGTTTACAATTTATTAGGCGAATAAAAGCAAGCAAACAGTGCTGGGTGCGCTGGGAGTCTCCGCTCCACCAAGACGCACACCTGCCGTGGCAGTTTTTCTTGTATTTATACAGACACATTCATAGCCCCCCCAAAAAGGTCAGTTTTTTCCCATGAGATCATTTCTATAGTCCCCGCCTCAGGATCCACCTCAGGCTCCTCCTCGACACGCCTCCTGGTGGTCGTGGGCCTGGGTCTTCAGGATGAAGGCCGGAGGTCTTCCTCACTGTGCACTTTTCACCTCTTTCCTAAAATTCCCGATTTGGCTGCGTTTGCAGAGCCAAACCGGTTCCAGCCTGGTCTGTCCTTGAGTGGACATCTGGTTGTCTCTTACCTATTACTGCCTGAAGACAAATGTTAGTTCTTGTTAGTCCTTATCTTGCCCGCATGGGCTAGTTTTTGTCTCCCTTCCTCCCTACAGATGTGTGGGTCATGAGTTACAACTTTGCTGGCATCTGTCTTATCTCTCTCACCAACCTCCTCCCTGGGCAGCCAGCAGGGACTGGGACTTCACACTTTAATCAAGGCAAGCAATAATTCATACAGCAGTTAATGTAGCAGTTAGTATTTAAGCAATAACTTGTTAGTATTTAATATTTAAACAATAACTAATATATACCCTCTTATATGATTTTGTCTATTTCTATATTCCCTCTGTCAGCCCCTCCTTTTATTAAATCAAGTAAATTCTTTTACTTGCATAAGTTTCCTGATTGATATAACACTTTGTGCACTGAAAATACACACGCCAGACCCATATGTACAGCAGTGTCAGTAACACTATTAAAGCAGGTGTAGCTATTAACAGTATTATCACAGGATACTTTAAATGGCTGAAAAATTCTGAAGCTGAAGGTGACCATCTGAAGAGAGCTTCCCAGCGTCTGTGTTCTCCATCCTTTTCTACTTTTCACCATTTCCTTTTATCTCGTTTTGCATCACGATGAACTGTCACCAGAGCTCTTTGTTCTGCAGTGCCAGAGCATCCTGTGTATCACTCTGGTGGTCGGCAGCATCATGAGGAATTTCGCAGGTTTATGTTTTTGCATTTCACAGAGATCTTAAACTAAGATAATCACTTCTCTTGAATAGGCACACCCCGCTCCTTACCACCATATTGACACGAATCAAATGAACATATTTCACAATCCCCCATTTTCTTTTTTGATGGTATTGATTCGTGTTATTGATTCGTTTGATGGTATTGATACCTTATAAAACTATATTAGCTATTATTTCTATGGATAGGTATAAGAATAGGCATAAGACTACATAAGACTCTGTGAAATACATAGCTCTGTGAAATAGCTCTGTGAAATGTTAGAAGTTATCAAATACTAATCCCTGCTTTGAAATACTAACTACCCAAAAAGAAGGCCGGTAAGAGAGACAAAATAAATGCTAGCAAGGTTGTAACTCATGACCCATAGGGAGAAAGAAAAGACAAAGAGGAGAGATAAGGACTAACAAGAACTAACATTTGTCTTCAAACAATAACAAGTAGGAGACAACCAGATGTCCACCCAAGGACAGGCCAGGCTGGAACCAGTTTGGCTCTGCAAGCTCAGCCAAAACAGGAATTTTAGGGAAGAAGTGAAAATACACAGTGAGGAAGACCTACAGCCTTCATCCTGAAGACCCCTGCCCAGGACTACCAGGAGGCGTGTCGAGGAGGAGCCTAAGGCGGAGCCTGAGGCGGGGACTATGGAAATGATCTCCTGGGAGAGACTGCCCTTTTGGGGAGGGGGTTATGAGTATGTCTGTATAAATACAAGAAAAACTGCTACGGTGGGTGTGCACGTTTGTGGTGGAGCGATCTCCCGTGCACCCAGCGCTGCAATAAACATACCTACTTTACAACTTTCCGAGTTGCGGAGTCTGTTTCCGCACGTCAGTATAAGGTATAAGTTAGGATTGTTTTAAACCAAGGAACATAAAGACCTCACCAGTCAGCTGCTGGATTTCGATATGTATTGTTTTAAGCCAGGGAACCATAGAGTTCTCACCAGCTAACCATTGGAAGTTTTTTTTATGTATTGTATTAAGAAACAAGCAAAGTGGTCAATCATTTTAAAGGTCAAAATTAAGAGCAAGAATAATATTCAATTTTATGTAAAAGAACTTATGTAACAATGATTCAACAAAATAAGTGTATAAAAACCTATGGATTTTGATGCTAAGGTGGACATGTTTGGATGGAGTCCTTGTGTCCCCCATGCTGGAATAAAGAAGTGCCTATTTATCTACTTTGTGTAGATGAATTTTCTTCCCAACTGCTAACAGTTTTGGTGACCCAGATGGGACCTTGCAAGTGAGACTGGAAGGGATCGACTGCTGATCGAACTGCGGCCGGTGCCGAGGAATTCTTGGGAAAGACCATCGCCCTCGACCCATAAAGGTCCTCACAACGTTCCTTGGAGAAGTGTAAGGCACTTCTTTTAGAATTTGTTTTGGATAGCCTGCCCGTAAGGCATAGCCTTCCCGTAAGGCGCAGCGGCAGGGTTGGGCTCGGGCAGGGTTGGGCTCGGAGGGTACCCATTTGCATTGGAAGCCCTGGCGTCTGCCCATAAGTCAAAGGCGAAAGATATTACTGGGTCAGACTTTGTTTGGTGATTCTCTTTTGAGTACTTGGTTTGGTAATTCTTTTGAGTATTTTGTTTTGGTATTTGTATATTGTGTGTCCTGTTTGGTATCTGTCTTTTGAGTATTCTGTTTGGTATTTGTTTATTGTGTATTCTGTCTGATATATTTGTTTTATAAGTATTCTCTTTGGTACTTGCTTATAGAGTATTTTGCTTGGTGTTTGTTTTTTATTTTTTTTAAGTGTCCAAAGTATTTGATGTCAGTTGCTCTTCCCTTATCCACCAATGCTGTAACCCCATCATAGAAGGCCACCAAATTTGTCAGGCATGATTTGCCCTTAGTGAAACCATGTCGGCTGTCACCAATCACTCCCTTTTTTTCCATGTGCCTTATCATACTTGCCAGGACGATCTGCTCCATGATTTTGCCAGGCAGAGGTGAGACTGATTGGTGGATAGTGGCTTAGAAACTTCATCCACCAGTTCTCTCAGGACCCGTGGATGCACCTGATCAGGTCCCATGGACTTGTGCACCTTCAGGTTCCTTAGATGATCTTGTTTCTTTTTTTTTTTTTTTAATGGTATCACTACATTTTATTGCAATATAGTACTATTTAAGCAGTTTTAAAAATGAAAGGTGTACAAAGAATAAATTAAAACTGTAAATTTGGAAACAAAGTTGAAAAGACCATGCTAAAACAAAAAACTTCTAAGATCAACAGGTTAGGATTGTAAGTAGCAACAAACATATTCACTCAGCTCCTGAGTAATTCAAGTTTTACAGTACACATTAAAAAATATCATTTCTTCCCATCAACACTATATATCCAAACCATCAGGTGTTTATGCATTTTGCAAATTACACTCATTGAACCATGTAACAACGGGGGTGGAGGTTGGTAAGTCATCCTGCTTGACGTTTACATCACCCACATGCTAATATATCCATGTTCTCTATTATTCCGTCCCACCACAAGGTAGCAGGATTTTTGGTTTGTTATGGACAATCGTTTAAAGGATTGATAATTGTCAGTTTGGATATCTGACGTTATCAGTGATATTTTCAACTCTTTGTTGTCTAAGAGGCTTAAAGATGGAAATTTTCTCTTAACACTAAGATAGAAATCATTTGCATCATGCTGTAAACTAGGAAGCGACATAAAGCGACAGACTTGTTCTTAGTACATAAATAAAATTCCAAATTCCAGTCAGCAGAGCTGGTCTATTTTCCATGTTGAGTATGCCACAACACCTTTCAGATCTTTGAATGCATATATAAGGAGAAAGCTCCAAAAATTAGAAGGACAAGATTCAATAAATTTAAATAAAATCCTTGAAATGGCATGGAAAGTTTATAATAACAAAGAAAAGAAAAGAAAAGAAAAGAAAAGAAAAGAAAAGAAAAGAAAAGAAAAGAAAAGAAAAGAAAAGAAAAGAAAAGAAAAGAAAAGAAAAGAAAAGAAAAGAAAAGAAAAGAGAAAGTTAGGGAAAATAGACTAATAGCTGTCTTAAAAGGAAACATAGTAAAAGAAGGAGGATGAGCTAAAGGAAGAGGAGGTTTTAGAAAGTTTGGAGACCGGGAACCTAATGCACCTCTAGGAATAAATCAGTGTGCATATTGTAGAGAGGATGGACATTGGAAAAAAGATTGCCCTAAATTAAAAACAAGTCAGCGAGAAGCTGCAAGGATGATGACTTTAGATGAATGAAGGAGACTGGAGGGGAACCCAGATGAGCCTCTGGTTACAATTAAGCTGGGAGATAATAAAGTTGAATTTTTAGTAGATTGCGACACCTGAGTCCAGGTTGGAGGGCTCCCATAGCTTCCATTACTGCATTTACCTGCCGCAGGTCATATAACAGTCTCCACTTTCCGTTTTTCTTTTTTATTACAAATACAGGTGTGTTCCATGGACTAGTGGTCGGCACAATATGCCCTTGTTGTAATTGTTCATTAACCAATTCGTGCAGCGCACGGAGCTTTTCATGTGTGAGGGGTCACTGATCCACCCAGACAGGTTTATCTGTTAGCCATGTAATAGAAACGGTGGGCCGCACTTCAGTGACCCCTATGAAAAATGCTGAACTCCAATGGTGACCCCCAAGAGGCCAACACATCTCTTCCCCACAGAATGAGCGGAACCCCCACTACATAGGGGCGTGTTGTGGAGACCTGTCCCTCGGGGCCCACCACTTGAATCAAGTTAACACTCTGGTATGATGTTGTAGTGCCCCCAATACCCGAAAGGCCAGAGGCCACCGGTCGTATTGGCCACGACGAAGGCCATTTTGCTGAGGAAATAACTGTGACATCGGCACCAGTATCTATCATTCCTGTCATTGTGACAGTAGTAGGTTTGCCCTCAGCATTATGTACAGTACATGTTAATTTAGGTCTCTGTACTGTCACAAGTTGTGTCCATAGTACCGCAGGACCTGTAGATCCAAAACTCCCAGTCCCCTTTGTTCTTTTTTCTATATTTAGGGGCTGACCCTGGAAGGGTATTAATTGGGCTATTCGGGCTCCCGCGGGTATAACAATAGGTGGAGAAGGAGTCCAAACCATAGCCTGAATTTGTCCTACAAAATCTGCATCTATTATTCCAGGTAACACAAATAAACCTTGTACAGTTGTACTTGATCGTCCCAGCAATAGTGTGCTTAATACTGATAGGGGGATAGGTATAGGTATCAATCCGTGGCCCTCAGGCCCTTTTGCGTCCACTGGGATCTTATGTACCGTAGTATTCATTATTGTTGTTTCACTGAGGGTGGCCACATCCATTCCTGTGCTGCCGATGGTTCGTGCTCTGAGGTGACTGCATCCACTTGGTGAATGCGTCGGGGCACTTGTGTCTGCACGCGCCCATGACTCGTGTTCTTTCCGAAGTTTCCCGGCAGCAATCTCCCTTCTAGACTATACTTCGAGTGACATTGTCTGACATAGTGGTGACCCTTCCTACATCTCGAGCAAACTCCCGGACTTTGAGAGATTTTAGGACAATCCCGCTTAAGGTGACCAGGCTGTCCGCACCTATAACAAATGTGATTTACCCTCACAGCTGCAAAAGCAGCTGCCATTGATTCCATTTTATATTGAACTGTCCCCACCTTCTGACAAGCCTCCATCATTTCAACAATATTAGGATTCCTAAGGGGTTGTAATATACGTTTGCAATCTGGATTGGCATTTTCTACTGCTAATTTCATTAATAATGCGTCTCTTTCTGCCTCATTCTCTACTTGCTTTTCTATGGCTTCCTTTAGTTTATCTATAAAAAGCATATACGGTTCATTAGCTCCTTGTCAGATGGACGTAAAGGAATTTACGACTTTTCCCATATCAGGACTTTTCAGCATAGCTTGGTATGCTAGCTGACGAGATTGGGCTAGAATAGCTGGATTAAGGTGTGCCTGCAACTGCGGAGTATTTATAGGCGCTTCTCCCATTAACTGAGGAATGCCCGCACCCCTCAGTGGGTCATCTTCCTGTCTTTCAAAGTTCTCCAGTGCCTTTATGTCGCAGGCCGAACGCCAGTGAGATTCAAATATCACCTTTTGTGTGGGTGTAAATATGAGCGCTGCGATCTGTTTGATGTCGAAAGGAGTAAGTTCATAGTTAAACATTACCGATTGCAGCAACCCTTGAGTGTAAGGAGAGGAAAGACCATAATCCAATACACTTTTTCTTAACTCTTTCACTCGCCCAAACTCTGATCCCCTGTAATCAGCATGCCCGTCAGGAGTTCTGATGACTGGGCAAGCAAGACGCTGTGCCAGATCATGTTCTCCCTCCTTTTCCACCTGCTCCTTGAGTTTTTGCCAGTGACGGCAAGGATCTGGACTGTCTGTCTCGGTCTGCGGTATCGCAGCTTTCACCAAGTCTGTGAAGGAGAGAATTATAAAGGTAGAGGGAGTGAGCACCGTGGCAGAAGGAAGGGAGGAGGCGGGGGGGTTTGTAGAAGCAGAAACAGGGATGAGGGACGCCGATGGTGGTGATGGTGGTGGTGGCAAGTCACACTTGCCCGCTGTAGCGCCTGCCGTACTAGGTGACACGGGATTTACCACTGCAGCCGGCGACACTGGTGACACGGGATTAGTGGCAACATTCACAGTTGTGGTAGCATTTACGACTGTAGCTGGTGACGCAGAACTAGCAACATCATTTACGGCTGTGGCTGGCAACGCAGCATTAGCGGCAACATTTACGGCTTCCGCTGGTAGCACGGGACTAGTGGCAACGTCAGCGGCTGCTACCGGCGCAGGATTAGTGATCATGGCTGTCGCTGGCGACGCGGAATCGGTAACCGCGGCTGTCGCTGGTGGTGCGGAATTAGTGACAGTATTAGCAGCTGCCGCCGGCGCCACAGGATCGGTGACAGTATTTACAGCTGCCGCTGGCGCCGCGGAATCGGCGACGGCGTTTGCGGCCGCCGCTGACGCCGCGGGATCGGTAGCGACATTTACGGCTGCTACTGTGGCGCGGTCCGCTTTAAGCTGTTGTAGCGAGTCCAAGACCGCACGCCAGGTTGGAAATAAGCCGGTCACTGCCAAGTCCCCGTTTGTCGCGGCATCGAACAGCACCTGTGCCGCCTCCCGCCAAGGGTCAATGTTAAAAACTTCTCTTGAATCTTTGAACACTCCCTTTCCTTTCAACCATGTAAGCAGCAAACGCAATTGTGTCTCGTCAACGGCTGCACCCCGTCTCTTAAAGATTTTCATAAAAATTTTAGCAATTGATTTCTCTTCGGCCGATATAGACGACCCCATCGTCCCTGGCTGCTCACCTGTATCCTTCAGGTGTCACTGGTCCAGACTCCAGCTCTCGTACCCCGCTGTTAATTTCAGTCCGGGCCGCTCGTCTCTCCCCGCCGCCTCCTCCGCCGATTCGTTCAGCCAGGCGCCGCCGCCGATCGCTCACACACCGCGACTCCAAAGCCCGTCAGTCAACTTGAATATCAGGTCCCTGTTCGGGCGCCATTTGTGACGGCTGAATGCACGGACTCCGTAGATGTGATAGCAGAGACACCTTTATTATTATTATACAGGCAGCTTTTATAGATCATCACTCTAGCCACGATGTGTCCACGCGCCCCTTACCCAGCTGTGATTGGTTACAAACAATAGTGCACGCACCTATTTTAACTTTACTATTGGCTATGCCTAAAAAGGCACTATTTTCCATCTGCTAAACTAAACATCATTTTCTCACACACTCTATATCATCTTCCCATACTCCCCATGTCAGCTTCTCACACTCCCTACACCAGCTGTTCACACTCCCTTTTCTCTTTTATCCTCTTTATCGGTGTTTTCCAGCTTCATCAATAACACAGGCTTAAATCATCAAGGCCAGGTCCCAACTGTAACTGTGTGTATGATTCCACAGTAGATACTGGAGCAACATATTCTGTTTTGAACACATGTAAAGGGAAATTGGGAAATAAAATGGCTAATATAATTGGAGCGACTGGGAAACAGGAATATAGACTATTCCTTCAACATCTAGATTTAAAATTCAGAAATAAGGTGATTACACATGAATTTTTGTACATGCCAGAATGTCCAATAACTTTGATGGGACGAGACTTGCTATCCAAATTAAATGCACAAATAGTTTTTGAAGAAGGAGAAATCCTTTGGAAAATTCCAGAATCCAAAACGGGAAATATTGATGATATAAGAGAAAGTCAGGGAACAAATAACACAAGAAGTAGATGAGGCTGTCATACCTATAGTCTGGAACACAGACATACCTGGTAAGTCAAGGACAGCACAGCTTGTAAAAATAAAATTGAAAGAACAGGCAAAGCCAGTAAGAATCAAACAGTAACCAATCAAGCCTGAGATCAGACAAGGAGTTAAGAAATTGATTGATAAATTTTTGGAGCATGGGATTCTTGAAGAGTGTGAATCAGAATACAATACTCCAATTTTATCAGTAAGGAAACCCTCAGGAGAATATAGATTAGTTCAGGACTTAAGGGCCATAAATCAGATCATTAAAGACATACATCCTGTAGTTGCAAACCCGTACACTCGTTTAACAGCACTGAGAGAAAATCATTGATGGTTTACACTGCTTGATTTAAAAGATGCTTTCTTTTGTATACCCTTGGAAAAGGAAAGTCGGAAACTGTTTGCTTTTGAGTAGGAAAATCCACAGACTGGATGAAAAATGCAGTTAACATGGACGAGACTACCACAAGGATTCAAGAACAGTCCAAAAATTTTTGGGAACCAACTGGCAAAGGAACTCAAACAATGGAAACAAAATGACACAGAACTTAAACCTGGACATCTGCTTCTACAATATGTGAACAACATCCTGATTGCTACTGAAGAAAGATCAACCTGTATAAAGGTAACAATAGACTTTTTAAATTTTCTTGGATTGAATGAGTATAAGGTGTCTAGAAATAAAGCTCAGACAGCGAACCAGAGTCTGATATATTTGGGCTTTGAAATCTCCAAAGGACAACAATTAGAAATAGACCAAAAAGAAGTAATTTGTAATATCTCTGAGCCAAGAAATGTTCATGAACTGAGAGCTGTCCTGGTTTTAGCTGGGACAGAGTTAGCTCTTCTTTTTAGCAGCTAGAAGAGCTCTGTGTTTTGGTTTTACTCAGAGGCTCGCTCTGAGAAGAATGCTGATAGCAAGCTGATGTTTGTGGTTGGATGTGAGACTCCAAGGACTTTTCAGTGTGCCAGAGTGCAGAAGCACGGCGGGATAAGGGGGGAGCATAGCTGGGACAAGGGGGACACGATTCCCCTTGTGATTTGTGGTGGAACTTAAGATTGAGGGTGTGATAGTTTGATGTGGGGGGGGGGTGTTCTGGTGGCAGGGGAGGGGATTTGCTCCCTGTGCCACCAGATCTGAGTCCATCCCCCCTCGGGGGGTTGAGCCAAATTGACGCCTCTGCGAATTGCCCTATTTAAGTTGAGACAAAGGGACGGGAAAGGGCTTTTCGCTCAGGAGCGAGGAGAGAGCAGGAGGGCGCTGCCCTCGCTTCCGGCCGAGCGGCCGCTCGGGCCCGGGCCGGCGCCATGTGCTCAAGATGGCGCCGGGGGAGCCGCATGGGGGACTCGGTAAGCGCCCCACTCCCGGGGAGCCCGCCGGGCCGAGCTCCCCCAGAGAGGATTAATATCTAAGAGAAAACAACCACAACGACCGGGTCAGTCAAGATGGAGCAGGAGGAGGTGCACTGGAGCTGAGGTTTCCCTTGCAATCGGTGTGAAGATGGCAGGCGGCCCCCCTCTAGCCAGGGTGTACTCGGCGGAGCAGAGACCCACTCGTGGCCCGTGGAGAAACCCACGTCGGGGAAGAGATGCCTGAGCCCAGGAGAGGTCGTGGAGCAGGGGATGCGCGAACAGGTACTGTTAATAATGGGGCATGGAATGCACGACAAGGTCGTGGAGGCATCTGGAATCCGTGGGATGACCCACGCCGACGCGAGTGGCAGCAGCTCCCTAAGAGGCCGAGACTGGTAAAGCCTGAACTGGTACAATCCTTGGGGAAGGACTGCAATCCTGCGGGCAGGACTCATGTTGGAAAAGTTTGGGGACTTTTTTCTTCATGAGTAGGGGATCCACCGAAGCAAGGGAAAAAATGGTGTAAAGACTCCTCCTCCTCCTTTAAGAAAGGAGTGGTAGTTAACAACATGGATGAACTGACCTGCACTCCCCATTCCCTGTCCCCCTGCACCGCCGGGGGGGGAGGTTGAGCCAGGAACAAAAGGAAACGGGGTGGGGAGGTGTTGTTTTAAGATCTGGCCTTGTTTTTCTCTTTTCTCCTCTCAAGTAACCGGTTTCGTTCCCTTGTGTCTCTTGTTTAGTAACTGTTAATAAATTGTTTTGTTTTAAGAAGAAAGCCTGAGTCATGTTTTGCCCGGGACCATGGTTGGTGGGTGCTCCCTCTCGGTTCTTGTCTCGACCCTCAGTCTAAAAACCACGACAGAGGGCCAAACTGGCCAATTAGTATTCCATATCATGCAGCGTCATGCCCAGTATAAAAGTGAGGGTCAGCCGGAAAGAAGGGCTTTTGCGCTTTGGCTCTTTCGCCTCTTTCGCCGCTTTTGCTCTTTTGCGCTTGCTGTACTTTTGCTCTACTGCCTTTTTTTTCCCTCTCTCTTCCAGTACTCCTACTCTCGCAGTACTATCTCTCTCTGCTCCTCTCTATTTCAGGGCCTCACGTTTGTCCGGGATTGCAGCTTCGGGACGAGATGGGCTGCGGATAAGAGGGGGTGGTGAGCATCTACACTGTGTATGACTTATCTGTATTAAATTGTTCTTATTTCAACCCATGGGTTTCCCGTTTCTCCTTTAATTCTCTCCCTCATTCCTGGGGGTGGGGGAGGGTAAGTGACCGGCTGTGTGGGGTTTGGTTGCTGGAGCAGCCTAACCCACAAAAGTCTTAATTGGCGCCCAACGTGGGGCCCGAAGGGACTGAGATAAGAAAAGTAAATTGCTGTGATCGGACATTGTTTTTTTCCTGGATGTTGCTAGCCGGATCGTGTTTCTAATGCTTTCATATATGTTACCAGAAATCTATAATTTACTGCCTTATCTGCCTTATATGATATTAGGTGGAATGTGTATGCGGTTTTCTGGCTCTGGGTGTTGGACCGGCATGAAAAGTATGTTATGGCCATTTAGGGGTGCATATCAATTTATTTCTCGGGTTATTGTGCTTGCCATCTCAACTCCCATGACAAGCACTATAGCTACTCAGACTACAACGGTATCAGTTGCCCCCGTAAGGAAAAGAAAATGTATACAAAAGTTAGAAGAGGAAGAAGAGCAATCAGGGCCATCACAACAACCAAATGAAGAGGAGCAATCAGGGCCATCATGTTACTGATACTTAGAATTTTAGTAATTAGAATTTAATCAATAGTTTGTAATTAATATAGTTTGCAATTGATTTTAATAATATAAAGCTATAAGAAATATTTCAATGAAAAGTATGCTCGTACAGTAACCAGATGCTGCTATGAAAGTCTTTGTATAATCCTGTACCAAGACCAAAGGGATAAGTTAGAATCATGTAGAAATTAGATAACAAGTACAAGTTGACCTACCAATTGATTTATGATACTTACATAGAACTAGAAGAATGCATGTAGCTATCAAGGTTTGGGTTAATGAGAATGAAGAAGGCCAGCCTTAACGAGTTATGGGTACTTGCCAAGAAACCATGAGGTAATTACCAGAAACTGTGAACTTAAGCAAAATGTAATTCCGGCAGGGGGAGATCGCGACCACCGACTCAGACCACCTACACATATTATACCCCAGACTCATTTCCAGATGATTCTAAATTTTATTGCGCAGAATCGGAAATGGGGAAGAATATGCTAATGATTTTTGGGAAATAATTTGTGTAAGCTCTATATAAGAAGTTTAATTTTGGTGCAAGGTGCGCACGCTAGGAGGAGATATCCCCCGTGCACCCGGCGCTGCAATAAAGAAGTGTCTGCTTATCTACATCCCATTGGTGTTGATAAGTTTCTTATTCCGTACTTTTGGTAACAATCAGAACAACCAGACAAAGAAGAGCAACCAGGGCCATCACAACGATTGGAGGAAGAGCAACCGAGGAACTGTGTGTGAAAGTCAGAACGCAGAAGAGAGGATGATGATGATGAAGAGCAACCAGGACCATCACGAGAGATGAAGCGGGAACGTTCTGTTTTGCCCCAGAGAAAATCTCAATGGAGGAGGAGTGACATCATAGATGAGACAATAACCACCAGATCTCTAAAAATGAGCGAGCTGCGAGATATTCAAAAAGATTATGGCCGTCTTAGAGGTGAGCCCATTGTCACTTGGTTGCTCAGATGCTGGGACATGGGAGCCAATAGTCTGGAGTTAGATGGTAAAGAAGCCAGGCAGCTAGGAGCCCTTGTTATGGATTGGAGGCATTGATAAAGCAATTGGAAAACAGACACAAGTTCGCAGCCTCTGGAGACGGCTCCTGGCAGCTATAAAGGAAAGGTATCCCTACAAGGACGAGATGCCATGTAATATAAGCAAGTGGACCAGTGTAGAGAACGCTATTCAGTATCTGAGAGAGCTAGCTGTGCGAGAGATGATTTATCTTGACTCGAGAAGCGGACCAAGACTCGAAGATCCAGATGATGTCCAGTGCACACGATCAATGTGGCAAAAGATTCTACGGAGTGCACCATGAGCATATTCCACCTCATTGGCAATAATGGACTTCGGAGACGATGATACACCACTATCCGTAGGTAATCTGGTCACCTACCTCCGACGATATGATGATAATACTTCTATACGAACCTGTGTTGCAGCTGTGGAAAAGCTGTATGAGGAGGTCCGAGAATTAAGAGAAAAAGTAGATTTCCCACCACCTGAACGTTCTAGAATTTCAGCTGTCAGAACCAGGCGTTACCCTCCTCGAGAGAGACAAGAGAGACGGTACAGATCACGGGGTGAGCTGTGGTTCTACCTCCGTGATCATGGAGAAGACATGAGAAGGTGGGATGGAAAACCCACCTCCGCTTTAGAGGCCAGGGTACGCCAGTTGGGAGGAAGAACCAACAGAAATAGAACTTTCTCCAGTTCCTCCAGGACAGCTGTTGCCCCAGTGTACAGTGAGCAGTCCACTAGTCAAAATGGGAGGGCTGATCCTCCTAGCCACCCTGACTCTAATCCTGCTGATTCCTCTGATGAATATGATAACAGGCATTAGAGGGGCTCTGCCTCCAGCCAGGTGGAGGAAAGGGACAATCGAGTTTACTGGACTGTGTGGATTCGTTGGCCGGGCACATCATACCCCAAACAGTATAAGGCTCTAGTGGATACTGGTGCCCAATGCACCTTGATACCGTCGAACTTTAGAGGGGCAGAATCCATCTCTATTTCTGGAGTGACAGGGGGGTCTCAACAACTGACTGTGTTCGAGGCTGAAGTGAGCCTAACTGGAGAGCAGTGGTGAAAACACCCTATTGTAACTGGCCCAGAAGCACCGTGCATCCTTGGCATAGATTATCTTAAGAGAGGGTATTTCAAGGACCCAAAAGGGTATCGGTGGGCTTTTGGCATAGCTGCCGTAGAGACAGAAGAAGGCAGACAGCTGTCTACTTTGCCTGGTCTCTCAATGGACCCTTCTGCTGTAGGATTACTGAGGGTCGAAGAACAACAGGTGCCAATTGCTACCACAACAGTGCACCGACGGCAATATCGTACCAACCGAGACTCTCTAATTCCTATCCATAAGTTGATTCGTCAACTGGAGAGTCAAGGAGTCATCACCAAGACCCGCTCACCTTTTAACAGCCCTATATGGCCTGTGCGTAAGTCCAATGGCGAGTGGAGGCTGACGGTAGACTATCGTGGCCTGAATGAAGTTACACCACCATTGAGTGCTGCCGTGCCAGATATGCTGGAACTTCAGTATGAACTGGAGTCAAAGGCAGCCAGGTGGTACGCTACAATTGATATCGCTAATGCGTTTTTCCCAATTCTTTTGGCACCAGAATGCAGACCACAGTTTGCTTTCACTTGGAGGGGCATCCAGTATACCTGGAATCGACTGCCCCAGGGGTGGAAACACAGCCCCACTATTTGCCATGGACTGATCCAGACCACACTGGAACAGGGTGAAGCCCCAAAATATTTGCAATACATTGATGACATCATTGTATGGGGCAACACAGCAGAAGAACTTTTTGAGAAAGGTGAAAAGATAATCCAAATCCTTCTGAAAGCAGGCTTTGCCATAAAACAGAGTAAGGTCAAGGGACCCGCCCAGGAGATTCAGTTTTTGGGAATAAAATGGCAAGATGGGCGTCGTCAGATTCCGATGGACGTGATTAATAAAATAACAGCTATGTCCCCACCAACCAACAAAAAGGAAGCACAAGCTTTCTTAGGCATTGTGGGTTTCTGGCGAATGCATATTCCAGATTACAGCCAGATTGTAAAACCCCTCTATCAAATAACCCGAAAGAAGAATAATTTTGAATGGGGCCCAGAGCAAAAACAAGCCTTTGAAAAAATTAAACAAGAAATAGTCCATGCGGTAGCCCTGGGACCAGTCCGGACAGGACAAGATGTCAAAAACGTGCTCTACACTGCAGCCACGGAGAATGGTCCTACCTGGAGTCTCTGGCAAAAAGCGCCAGGGGAGACGCGAGTTCGACCTCTTGGATTTTGGAGTCGAGGATACAAAGGATCCGAAACCAACTATACTCCAACTGAGAAAGAGATATTGGCAGCATATGAAGGAGTCCGAGCTGCTTCAGACGTGACTGATACAGAAGCACAGCTGCTCCTGGCACCCCGATTGCCAGTGCTCGGCTGGATGTTCAAAGGGAGCGTCCCGTCTACACACCACGCAACTGATGCTACATGGAACAAGTGGATTGCACTGATCACACAAAGAGCTTGGATAGGAAACCCCAATCTCCCAGGAATTTTGGAAGTGATTACTAACTGGCCTGAAGGTAAAGACTTTGGAATGTCACCAGAGGAGGAGGAGGTGACACATGCTGAGGAGGCTCCACCTTATAATGAACTATCAGACAATGAGAAGAAATACGCTCTGTTTACTGACGGATCCTGTCGCCTTGTAGGAAAACATCGAAAATGGAAAGCTGCTGTATGGAGTCCTACTCGACGGGTCGCAGAAGCTACCGAAGGAGAAGGTGAATCAAGCCAGTTCGCAGAGGTGAAAGCCATCCAACTGGCTTTAGACATCGCTGAATGAGAAAAGTGGCCAATGCTCTATCTCTATACCGACTCATGGATGGTAGCAAATGCCCTGTGGGGATGGCTACGGCAATGGAAGCAGAGCAGCTGGCAACGCAAAGGTAAACCCATCTGGGCTGCCCCATTGTGGAAAGATGTTGCTGTATGTCGCTGTTGAGATGGACACGACATACACAGGTTCAAGCAGTATTGATTTATTATATAATTAATTAATCCCCCCTTGCAAGTTCCAGCACGCCTTTATACTAATTCTAGCAGTGCACGCGACATAAGCAATTAGGTGGTTGGTTAACTACAGCTGTTCACGCGCCTTAGCCTAATACATGATTGGTGATCACGCACTCTACATAACTTAAGCCAAAGTCATTACATCAGACAATTAGTGCAAAAACACAGTCCAGTCTCTTATCATACAGTTCCTCTTTATCTTACGGCTCCCTGGCTCTCCCAGGCACCTGCAAGTTGTTTTCCACTTCTGTTCAGGGAGTTTTCAGATCTGCAGGGGTACACAGCAATTTCTCCAAGGCCAGTTTCTTCATCTTCTGTCCTGGGATCCGCGGACCAGCCGTAGTTCCCACAATTCCCCCTTTTTGTATTTGTGCTAAAAGAAATTGCTCTGACAGCTTGCTGCAGGGCCCTTTGCAGCAAACTGTCCAGACAGGGCAATATTAATAACACAACTACAACAACGATCAGAATCAGCAACCTTGTTTTTAGCAATGATAACAACCAGCTGGGCAATCCCCATCCTCTGAACAATTTATTCAGCCAGTCCCATACAAAACCACTTCCCTCAAAATCTTCACATCTATCTTCTTGCACTAACAATAAAAGACAAACAATTGCAGCTCTATTTTGCAGTGTAGCATGCCTAACACTATCAGCATCAGTTAATAAATCACTCAATACTATTGACTTAGCGTTGGCTTGCTTACTCAGCCAACGTCCATCCTTCAACGAGATCAGCTTTCCACCACAGGCCGGACACAACGAGCAGGAACCCACCGGGGACCACCATCTGTCGAGACACCAGCATACCCTCGACCCCAAGTTATCAGATCACAGGGATCAGACCACTGACCTGTCTGTAGATCCCGAACCCTAACTTTGGCTCCTGGAGACATCCCACAGGTGGTGGTTAGTGAGCCAAAGTGACGTATTATCGGGGGTTCCTGAGAATCATCAGAGACCTGTAAAAAATTCAGGACATACATAGCTTTGTTCAGTCGAGCCTCTGGAGGCTCCCCTGCCATTCCCCCTTTTTGTTTTTGCAGAAGCCGTTTTAATGTGCCATGAGCACGTTCAACAATACCTTGTCCAGTGGGAGAATGAGGGATACCAGTAACATGAGTTACACCCCACAGCTGTAAAAATGAATTAACCTTTTGAGATACATAAGCTGGACCATTATCCGTTTTTATCTGATGCGGGACTCCAGCGGTAGAAAAAGCCCGCTGCCAATGGCGAATGACATCTTTGGCAGTTTCTCCCGCATGAGCAGTAGCAATGATGACCGAAGAAAACGTGTCAATAGATACATGGACAAATTTTAATCTGCCAAATTCAACAATATGAGTAACATCTGTTTGCCAGATCTGGAGGGCCCGTAACCCTCTAGGGTTGGTCCCATAGTAATGAGGGACATGTTGGTCTTGACAGTCAGGGCATGCAGCAACAATAGCACGAGCCTCAGCATTGGACAAGCGAAATTGTTGTCTCAGGGCTCGATAACCCTGATGAAAAAATTGATGAGAAGCAATAGCTTGTTGTTTAATGTTTGGAGTAGGTCCCATTGCTACTCCTGATACTAGTGCATCTGCTCTTGCATTTCCTTCCACCAAAAAACCAGGGAGGTTCGTATGACTCTTAATATGTAATACATAATAAGGAGAATGTCGCTTTTGAATTTCAGTCCATAATAGTTTTAAAATTCCAAAAAGTTTTTCTTGAGTAACATGGCTAAGGACAGCCTTGTCTAACCGTTGCACTAATCCAGCCACATAGGCCGAATCAGTAACAACATTAACAGGACCAGAAAATTGCTGAAATACCATAGTCATGGCCCTCAATTCAACAATCTGAGGAGAGCCTTCCTGGTGTTCCACTCTGTTCTGCCATTGATGTCCATCATACCAGGCAATAGCAGCCTTCCCTGTTTTTCCTGAACCATCAGTGAACACTGTGGGACCAGGCACAGGGTCAGATTGACTTAATTGTTTTTGTGCAAATCGAATCTGGCCACCCATTTTTATTAATGGATGTGAGGGCAGGTGATAACTAATTTGACCTGTATAATTTGTCATTGCTGCTTGAAGTGCTGAACTGTTGGCAAGGCACCATTCAAAATATTCGCTTTTTACCGGTATCACAATGTTCTCAGGATCTCTTGCCAACAATTCCACACAGCGAGCTCTAGTTTTCATAATAATTTGAGCTAAAAGTTCAAAAAGTCCAGGAGCAGTTTTTTTAGTTTTAAAAGGCAAAAAAGCCCATTCCAAAACATGCAAAGGATCTTGCCAATCAGAATTCCACTGTGCAAGCATTGCAAAAGGTATCAGATCATCTATCAAAACAAACACTTGCACTGATACAGTTAGATCGATTCTCCATACATGTTTCTGCATGATTGCCTGTTCTACCTCTTCAATCACCTGTTTTGCTTCTGGAGTTAGAACTCGTGGTGCAGAAATGTCCGAGTCCCCTTTTAACAGCTCCAGGAGCGGTTGTAATTTGGAAGACGTCAAGCCCAAATAAGGTCGGACCCAATTAATCATCCCTGCTAGTTTTTGTACATCATTCAGGGTTTTTACCTTTATTTGTAACTGAATTGGTTGTGGCATTACCGTTTGATCTAACACCTTTATACCCAGGTACAACCATGGCTGCTGGTGTTGCACTTTTTCTGGGGCAATCACTAATCCATAGTATTGTAATGACTTTCGTGCTTCAGCCTCCATTTCAGCCAGCATTACTTGTGAAGGTGCGGCTAGTAAGATGTCATCCATATAATGATAACAATACCCTGATGGAAATGCAACTCGAATAGGGCTTAAGGCTTTTGCCACGAACCACTGACAAATAGTGGGTGAATTTTTCATACCTTGTGGTAAAACTTTCCAATGAGACCTTTTGGCTGGTTCACTGTTATTCACTGAAGGCACTGTGAATGCAAATTTCTCCATGTCCTGGTTAGCAAGAGGAATAGTAAAAAAACAATCCTTTAAATCCAATATTACAATTTCCCATTGCATTGGAATCATAGTTGGTGAGGGCAACCCTGGTTGCAAGGCCCCCATTGTTGCCATCACCTCATTGATTTTTCTTAAATCATGCAATAAACACCATTTTCCTGATTTCTTTTTTATCATGAACACAGGTGTGTTCCAGGGACTGTGAGAGGCTTCTATATGTCCTGCTGCCAATTGCTCTTTAACCAGAAGGTGCAGGGCTGTGAGTTTTTCTTGATTGAGGGGCCACTGGTCCACCCAAACAGGCTTTTCTGTTAACCATGTTAATGCCAGTGTGGGCTGTGTCACGCCCTGCAGCACAGTGACCCCTGCTAAAAATCCGTTGTAATTCTTACGCCCCATTGTCCAAGGCAGTCCCTCCCCCACAAATTTAAGGGTGCTGCAGTCACATATGGTCTAATAGTGGCCTTCTGTCCCTCAGGGTTACTAATAAGGACAGGCTTGGCGGCCATAAAACTGTTAGCAACCCCCCCAAGACCCACTACTCCTGCATTATTTGACACTAGAGGCCAGGTGGAAGGCCAATCACGCTGTGCAATGATAGTAACATCAGCTCCTGTGTCCAACAAACCCGTTAGTCTTGTCTGCGATGGGGTTGCATGATCCATTGTAAGCGTGCACGTCATTTGTGGTCTCTTGTCGGTGACAGTCTGGGACCAAAAAACAGATGGTTTCCCCGTAGATCCAAATCCGTTGTTGCCACGAACAGTTTGCTCTGATCCTGTATTTGTTCGTCCTCTGTCGCCTTAATATCAGAGGAATTCGGTGGAGAAGAAGGGAGAGAGCATGTTTCGATATTAGGTTTTGCGTACTTTTCTTTTGCCTCTTGCAACTGCTGCCAAGGCAACTTATAGGGAGTAAATTTTTCCGCCGCTTTTAGCTGTGCTGCAGGAGATACATACATTCCTGACGATTTTTCTGCTGCCTTTAGCTGTTCTGCGGGGGATACGTACGCTCCCAGGGAGTCCGGCTCCACTAAACGAGCGGATTTCAGCAACCTTTTTCTCGGCTTAGGCACAGGCGGTAACCTCCCAGCTGAGCTGTCATTCACTTCAGAAGTCTCTCCCACAACCTCGCTTACTGCAGAAGAGGTTATCGGAACAGAGTCCGTCTTATCCTCTGCTTTATCATGCTCAGACTTTAAGTCTTTCAAGGCCTCTAAAAACGATCGCCACGTTGTCAATAAGTCCACAGCTTCTTTTTGCCCACTGGTAGCATGGTTTCTCTAGCACTAGTTTCTCTAGCACTTTTGTCATCACCTTAAGCACAAACTTGTGTTCTGTTGAAGCCGTGCTTCCCATCGTTCCCAGTTGCTTGCCTCATTCTATTGAGGTAATTGTCGCTTTTTCTCTTTGGTTTCCTATTTCTTTTCTCTTTCAGTTCCTATTTCTTCGCATCTCCCACAACCTTGTTTACTGCAGAGGAGGTTATCAGAACAGAGTCCGTCTTATCCTCTGCTTTATTGCACTCAGACTTCAAGTCTCTCAAAGCCTCTAAAAGTGATCACCACGTTGTCAATAAGTCTGTAGCTTCTTTTGCCCCACCGGAAGCAGCATCAAATAGTTTCTCCCCTAGGGCTTGCCAAACAGGCACACTGAATGCTGTGGCAGAGTTCGCTTCAAGCCCTTGTCGCTGTGCCCACAACATTTTTTGGAGGTTATTATTAGTCACTTTCAGTCCTTTTCTTTTCAATATTAGTGTCCACAAAGAATGGACAGCTTCCTCCTCCTTCGTGAGGTTATTCCCCATTATCCCGTTCCCAGCGGCTCACCTCTCCAGGTGTCAAAGTCTAAGTCGATCCGGATCAATTCGCAGCTTCCCCGCCGCTCTCAAGCTACGCTGGGCTCCGTCTCCACCGCACTTCGCCCTGCGGTCCAAAAGTTCGCGTCCTGGTGAATCACGTCGGGGTCACCAGATGTTGCTGTATGTCGCTGTTGAGACGGACACGACATACACAGGTTCAAGCAGTATTGATTTATTATATAATTAATTAATCCCCCCTTGCAAGTTCCAGCACGCCTTTATACTAATTCTAGCAGTGCACGCGACATAAGCAATTAGGTGGTTGGTTAACTACAGCTGTTCACGCGCCTTAGCCTAATACATGATTGGTGATCACGCACTCTACATAACTTAAGCCAAAGTCATTACATCACACAATTAGTGCAAAAACACAGTCCAGTCTCTTATCATACAGTTCCTCTTTATCTTACGGCTCCCTGGCTCTCCCAGGCACCTGCAAGTTGTTTTCCACTTCTGTTCAGGGAGTTTTCAGATCTGCAGGGGTACACAGCAATTTCTCCAAGGCCAGTTTCTTCATCTTCTGTCCTGGGATCTGCGGACCAGCCGTAGTTCCCACAGAAAGACATTGCTGCTCGAGTAGAGAAGCTGGATGTAAAGGTACGTCATGTAGATGCCCATGTACCCAAGAGTCGGGCCACAGAAGAACATGAAAACAATCAACAGGTGGATCAGGCCGCCAAGATTAAAGTGGCTCAGGTGGATCTGGACTGGCAACATAAAGGTGAAAAATTTCTAGCTCGTTGGGCCCATGATGCCTCAGGCCATCAAGGAAGGGATGCCACATACAAATGGGCTCGCGATCGAGGGGTGGACCTAACTATGGACACTATTGCAGAGGTGATCCATGAATGTGAAACGTGCTGCAATCAAGCAAGCCAAGTGGTTAAAACCTCTTTGGTATGGAGGGCGTTGGTTGAAATATCAGTATGGAGAGGCTTGGCAAATTGATTATATCACATTTCCACAAACTCGCAGTGGCAAGCGTTACGTGCTCACAATGGTGGAAGCAACCACTGGATGGCTGGAAACCTATGCTGTGCCCCATGCCACCGCCCGGAACACTATCTTGGGCCTTGAAAAGCAAGTCTTGTGGCGGCATGGCACCCCAGAAAGAATTGAGTCAGACAACAGGACTCATTTTCGTAACAATCTTATAGACACCTGGGCCAAAGAGCATGGCATCGAGTGGGTATATCACATCCTCTATCATGCACCAGCTTCTGGGAAGATTGAACGATATAATGGATTGCTAAAAACCACACTGAAAGCAATGGGTGCTGGAACTTTTAAACATTAGGATACACATTTAGCAAAAGCCACCTGGGTGCACTTGGTGGGTGATGCAGAAGGACGGGGAAGTCCGATGTGTACCTCAAGGGGATTTGATGTTGGGTGAAAATAGACGATAAAATTAATTGAATTGTGTGATATAAATTGCTGAATAATCCTGTCCCTACATACCATCATTGCTATGGTTGTCACATTGTACTAATGCCATTATATTAAGAATCATCCAGGTTAATGATGAATGAACTTTGGCAGAACCAGAACTGATTCCAGACACCCAGCAACTTCTTCGAGATCAACATCTTCAACCTGCAGATGGCGGCCGGATACACCAACTACGAGCTCCAGACACCACACGCAATAAAGACTACACGTCATCCGTTCTACCGACTGAGCGAATTCCACATCATCTTTCCTGCCCTGAGAGACTGCTACAACAGATGAAGACACATTTTGGAGGGATGACCCACGGCTAAGGGAATAGTATATATGTAAGGTTTGAGCATGATGTGCATGGTATGGAATAAGGGGTGGATACTGTCCTGGTTTTAGCTGGGACAGAGTTAGCTCTTCTTTTTAGCAGCTAGAAGAGCTCCGTGTTTTGGTTTTACTCAGAGCCTCGCTCTGAGAAGAATGTTGATAGCAAGCTGATGTTTGTGGTTGGACGTGAGACTCCAAGGACTTTTCAGTGTGCCGGAGTGCAGAAGCACGGCGGGACAAGGGGGACACAATTCCCCTTGTGATTTGTGGTGGAACTTAAGATTGAGGGCCAAACTGGCCAATTAGTATTCCATATCATGCAGCGTCATGCCCAGTATAAAAGTGAGGGTCAGCCGGGAAGAAGGGCTTTTGCGCTTTGGCTCTTTCGCCGCTTCTGCTCTTTTGCGCTTGCTGCGCTTTTGCTCTATTGCCTTTTTTTTTCCCTCTCTCTCTCAGTACTCCCACTCTCGGAGTACTCTCTCTCTCTCTGCCCCTCTCTATTTCGGGGCCTCGCGTTCGTCCGGGATTGCAGCTTCGGGACGAGACGGGCTGCGGATAAGAGGGGGTGATGAGCATCTACACTTTGTATTACTTATCTGTATTAAATTGTTCTTATTTCAACTCACGGGTTTCCCGTTTCTCCTTTAATTCTCTCCCTCATTCCTGGCGGTGGGGGAGGGTGGGTGACCAGCTGTGTGGGTTCGGTTGCTGGAGCGGCCTAACCCATGACAAGAGCCTTCTTGGGAATGGCTGGGTGGTGCCGACTCTGGATAATGAATTAGGGTCCGATAGCTAAACCATTTTACGAAGCCCAGAAGGTGGTACCATTTGTATGGAGCCCAGAACAACAAAGGGCCTTTCAGGACTTAAAATGGGCCTTGATGACTGTACCAGCATTGGGACTCCCAGACCTAACCAAAGATTTCCAGTTGTTTGTTCATGAGAGGCAACATCTTGCCCTAGGAGTGTTGACCCAGAAGATGGGTAGCTGCATGAGACCTATTGGATATTTCCCCAAACAACTGGACACTGTAAGTAGGGGGTGGCCTACTCGCCTCCGAGCAGTTGCTGCGATAGTGATGCTCATACCAGAGGCTCGGAAACTGATGATGAAATACCAGGTAGTTCTGACAGAGCAAGATGATGTAATTTTGATAACAACTAACCTGATTAACCCTGCAGTCTTTTTAAGTTCTGCACAGGAAGAAGGAGAAATAGAACATGATTGTCTGGCGACTATCAACCATGCGTATTCCAGTCAAGAGGACTTAAAAGACATACCGCTGGAAAATCCTGATTGGGAGCTGTATACAGATGGCAGCAGCTTCGTGGAAAATGGAACTCGCTACGCAGGATATGTGGTGACAACAGAAAATTCTGTTATAGAAGCAAATTCTTTATCTTGCACAACTTCAGCTCAAAAGGCAGAGCTGATAGCCTTGACCAGAGCATTAGAACTAAGCAAGAAGAAAGTAAATATTTGGACTGATTCGAAATATGCTTTTGGTGTAGTACATGTCCATGGAATCCTATGGAAAGAAAGAGGATTACTGTCCTCTCAAGGAACAAACATCAAATACAAGGAAGAAATTTTACAATCAATACAAGCAGTCCAGAAACTGACTAAGGTAGCGATCATGCACTGTAAAGCACACCAGTCAGGAAATACCAAAGAAATTATAGGAAATAATTTGGCAGATAAAACTGCAAGAGAAATTGCAAGAAGAAATGCTTTACAAATGGCATTAATTCCTACTAAAACCATTACTCTACCAAGAGATAAACCTAAATAATCAGAGGAAGATGAAAAATTAGGAAAGTTACTAAATGCAAGGAAGAATTTGGCAGGATGGTGGATGACAGTAACAGGTCAAGTAGTAGTCCCACCACTTTTAATGAGTGAAATAATACAAACGAAACATAAGGAATGTCACTGGGGAGCAGAAGCATTGATAGCTTTTCTAAGGAGACACATAGTCTTGGTGAAAATGCTAGAAATAGCAAAAACGACAACTGCAAAATGTGAGATCTGT
Organism: Tauraco erythrolophus; assembly: GCF_009769465.1. NCBI lineage: Eukaryota > Metazoa > Chordata > Aves > Musophagiformes > Musophagidae > Tauraco > Tauraco erythrolophus. The sequence goes on from NC_141497.1 coordinate 11,655,145, forward strand.
TTGAAAAACAATCCAGTTACAAAGAGAAAGGTTCAGATGGGAATACTGAAATCAGGAATGTAATCAGGAGATTACTGGCAAATAGATTTTTTGGAACTACCCCAGCAACATGGGTATCGATACATTCTAGTAGGGGTTGACACCTTTACAGGATGGCCAGAAGCTTTTCCTTGTTGAACCAATCTAACACAGGAAGTCATTAAATGGCTATTGCAAGAAATTATTCCGAGATTTGGAGTATCCATTGGAATTTCCTCGGATAGAGGTTCACATTTCATTGCAGAAGTAGTACAGGGTGTTAGTAATATTTTGGGAATTACGTGGGATTTACACAAACCTTGGAGACCACAATCTAGTGGGAAGATAGAAAGAATGAATCAAACATTGAAAAGACAAATTAGTAAAATATGTCAGGAAATTAATTTGAGATGGCCCTTTTACGAATTTGAATTCAACCAAAAACTGAAACATTAGTCAGTCCTTATGAGTTATTGTATGGAAAGCCTTATGAGTCTCCTGAGCCAAATTCGAATATGCATTTGAAAGGAAAACAAGATGTATATAACTATCTGCTTTCTTTAGGAAAGACGCTAACTGAGCTTCAGAGTGCGTTTGTATGGAACAGGCTTCTGTCTTTGGAGAATCCAGTGCACAATTTCCAACCAGGAGATTATGTCTATGTGAAGACATGGACTTCTGAAGCTCTTGAGGAACGTTGGAAGGAACCTTTTCAAGTATTGCTGACTACCTTCACTGCCATCATGATTGCTGAATCGGATGCTTGGATACATTGGCTGGATGGTCACACTCAGAGTTGCGGTCAACGACTTGATGTCCAAGTGGAGGCCAGTGATGAGTGGTGCGGCGGCTTAATGCACGGACTCCGTAGATGTGATCCCAGAGACGTTTATTGCAATTTACAAGCAGCTTTTATAGATCATTCTTCCAGCCACGATGTGTCCACACGACCTTTGCTTAGTTATGATTGGTTTCTATCAGTAGTGCAGGCACCTGTTTTATCTTTGCTATTGGTTATGCCTTGAAAAGCATTATTTTCAATCTGCTAAGCTAAATGTCAGCTTCTCACACTCCCACTTCCTTTTTATCTACATTCTTCCTCTTTATCGGTGTTTCCCAGCTCGTCAAGAACACATCAAGGTCAAACCCTAACTGTAACTATTTGTATGATTCTACAATTCCCCTTTTTTGTTTTTCTATGACCATTACTTGATGAACCGTACTCTGTACCACCTGCCGAAAACATGACAATAGAGAGGGGACGATTATTATTATGCATAAAAAGATTACTAGTAACATAATCCCTGCCTTTACTAAGGATACCAACCATCCTGTAATTCCCCAGCCATTGAATAAATTGCCCAACCAATCTTGATTAACCTGTAATTCACTCACTCGATTCTTCAATTTTGTATCGTTTCATGAATTGATTCTGAGTGATCAGACAAGTTCATACAACACATTCCTTCAAGTAACTCACAACCATGCCCATGCATTAGCAATAAAAAATCTATGGCGGCTTGATTTTGCAGCATAGCATGTCTAATAGAATCTACATTAGTCAAAAGCATTGATAAAGTGGAAGCTGTATCATTAGTTTGTTTTGCAAGCCAACAACCCAATTTATTCAGTGTAGTTAACACCTGTGTCACTCCAACTCCTGGTGCAAATATTGAAGCTGCAATGATTTTAGCTGGATCCCAAAATTCTGCTCCGGAATCGCACTGAATCATAACCATGCGTGCTTCGCCTATTCTGGGTGTATCTATGACTTAGGATCATGGTGGTGTTAGGTAAATACATTCCTAAAGTCCCTATAGTACATAGAACTCCCCTTATATGCGAAGGAATACCCTGCCAAGCTCTATTATAGCCCTGCAGAAGCAGTTACTGGCATATTGTTCCCCTTTCTGGGAGTCTTACCGTCTTGACTATGCCCAAGATTCCGCTGAGCAGGAGGGTGTCAATCAGCAGGGTCATTGCAGAGAAGGGAGGCAGGCACAGCACCTTCAGGGCGTCCCCTGTTGATTCACAAAGTGTGCTCTGTAGCCTCCCTCCGCTCCGTTCTGAGCCATCTCTTTTATACCCTCAACAGAGTCTATGAAACAGAGCACTGACGTGGCGTTGCTGCACGCGTGGCCAGTGCGTGCAATAAGGCTGCCAGGTATGTGCTCTGCTGGCTAACAGTGGTTTTTGCGGATCGCAACATGTTGTTCAACAACAACCCTCCCAGCTTCCTTTTTCAAAAATATGTACTCACAACTAAGTCCAGTTTGTAATTCTTTGTCATTAATTTGATATTAGTCAATTCTTTTCCGAATCTCCTTTCGCACTGTTTCTTAATTCTTTCTTAATCACTCTCGGGGGCCTCCCACAATTGAGGTACCAAATGGCTTTTTACCACGGGCCTACTGACATTTGTTTTGTGCGGCTGTCAGTGTTCTATGTGTCAGCGGATGCTCTCGTTGTAGATAAGGCTTCACGCACCTTGCAGGTACCCATTGACTTTCTTGGCCTGAAGAGAGACAAGCATACCCTCTTCCCCAGGTTATTAGCTTATATGGTCTTTCCCACTTTCCTGTTCCCAAATCTCTAACCATGACCTGTGCCTGATTTTGACTGATATGTGACATTTTATCCATCCCAAAATGTTTAGCCATCAGAGCTAGATCGTCTTTCCACCGATTTAAGAAATTTAACACATATAATGCTTTAGCTATTCTTTCATTGAGAGATTTCCCTATCATTCCCCCTTCTTGTTTTAAAAGCATATTCTTCAAAGTACCATGTGCGCGTTCTATGATCGCTTGCCCAGTAGGATTATAAGGAATACCAGTAACATGCTCAATACCCCATGATGACAAAAATACACGCGTCCAATGAGAGGTGTATGCCGGGCCATTGTCTGTTTTGATTCGTTCGGGCACATCCATAAACGCAAAGGCTGAAGTCCAGCATAAACACACATCTTTGGCTTTCTCCCCTACGTGTGCACTTGCAAATATCACATTCGAAAACGTATCAATGGTTACATGGACATACTTTTGCCATCCAAAGGAGGGTACATGTGTAACGTCCGTTTGCCAAAGCTCCTGCGAGCGTAAACCACGAAGATTAACACCATCCATTGGTGGCATGATCATATTTTGACAGTTACTACACGATTGTACGATTGAGCGAGCTTGCTCTTGTGTTAAGCCAAATTGTCACCTAATAGCGTTAGCGTTCTGATGGTAGAAGTCATGCGAGACTTGTGCCTGCATTAACGAGTTTGGTACCAGAGCTGCACTCGTGAGAGGCTCAGCTCGCCTGTTCCCTTCTGCTATAGGCCCTGGAAGCGTGGTGTGCGCTCGCAGGTGTGCAATCAAATACGCATGTTTAGGGTTTTGCGACACTGATATTAACTGTTGAAATTATTGGAACAGAAGAGGATTAGTTATTTCCCATAATACCGATCGTTCCGCTCATGACAGCTCCCACCACATATTCCAAGTCCGCACAGCTTTTTCTTTCAGATCAAATGTCATTTTTTGGGGCTGTTATGATTTTCAAGCTCATGAACAAGAGATGATCCAAGTTAAGTGTTGGATGTACTGTCTCTTGGTAAAACCTGGGCCACGGGCGGCGGCGAAGCGGCCGCTCTCCAAGGCGCGGCCTGCGGCTGCGATGAGGGGCAGAGGCGGCAGCGGCGCGGAGGGGGTGTGTGTGTGTGCGTTAGCCTTCCCTCGCTTCAGCCGGCCCCGCTGCAGCGGAGCGGGGCGGGGCGGGGCGGGGTGGGGTGGGGTGGGGGGGGGTAAGGGGAAGGACCCAGCCGCCCTGTGACCACCGCCCCCATCGCTGCCTTCTTGTTGTTGTTGTTGCCGCGGCTCCGGCCGCTCGCGCTCTGTAAACACCGCCGACATATCCGCCGCCACCGCGCATGCGCAACATCCGGGAGTCATTAAGCAAAAAAAAGTTTTGTAGCAAATACCGATTGCAGTAACCCTTTTGTGTATGGCGAAGTGAGTCCCGATTCTTTCACACTTCGCCTTATCTCCTTGATTAACCCTAATTGAAACCCCTCCCACCGAGGAGGACCATTAGTCGCAATAGAACCGGCACAGCGGGGCACGCAGCGTGTCTCCGTCCCCTCCAGCCGCGGTTCGCTCCCGCACATGACAGGCAGCGCCGAGGCAGACGCCGCGCCCGCGGCCCCGGCCAGCGGCGGCAGCGGCGTTCCCGGGGCGCTGCCGGGCGCGGTGGGTGGTGCGGCGCGGGGGTCCGAGGGCGGCGCGGCTGGCGGGAGTGCCGATGTACCGACATCGTTGGAAGAGGGGGAAGGAAATAAGTCTGGCTCTCATTCGGGGTCCTGGATCAAAAGGATTCGATGATGATTTTTCCACGCCGGCAGCTCTACACGGTTCCTCTGCCGGTGGGGCTGTGGGGTAGGCGGGGCCGGGGCTGCCGGTGCCGCCGGGGCTGCGGGGGGAGGCGGACGCCGACGCCCCCTCGCCCCCACTCTCTCCCGCCGCGCCCTTCAACGCCTCGAACACAGCGCGCCAGGCTGTCAGCTGTCGCTGCGCGGCGGCATCCCCACGGGTGGCTGCGTCCCAAAGTTTAACGTCTATAGTGTCCCAAGTCCCTGTCATATCTATATTTGAAGAGTTTGCCTCCGGTACATGGGCTGATACCCAAACCAGGAGTTGTATCAAGTCAGTGCTGTTGACAGTGCCGTTCTGTTTCTCTAGCACTTTTGTCAACACCTTAAATACAGACTTATGTTCTGTTAAAGCCGTGCTTCCCATCGTTCCCAGTCACTTACCTCCTCCTATTGAGGTAATTACCGCTTACCTCCTCCTGTTGAGGTAAGTGTCCCTTCTCCTGTTGAAGCAATCGCTGCACAGCCTTTTCCATTCCTAGTTCAGCTGGGCTCCTCCACTGGACTTCTCTGTTCCTTATTTTTTCTCTCTTTCGGTTCCTATTTCTGCTCTCTTTTGGGTCCTTATTTTTTTGCATCTCCCAAGGATTTTCATAAAAACCTTAACGATTGATTTTTCCTTGGCCGATATGGAAGACCCCATCGTCCCTGGCTGCTCACCTGCATCCTGCAGGGATTCTTGGTCTGGACTCCTCAGCTCTCATATTCCACTGTTAATTTCGTTCAGTCAGGCTCCACCACCGATCGCTCTCCTTATGTGATTTTTGGCCCGTCAGTTGTCTTGAATTTCAAGTTCCTGTTCAGGCGCCATTTGCGGCAGCTTAATGCACGGACTCTGTAGATGTGATCCCAGAGACGTTTACTGCAATTTACAAGCAGCTTTTATAGATCATTCTTCCAGCCGCGATGTGTCCACGCGACCTTTGCTTATTTATGATTGGTTTCTACCAATAGTGCACACGCCTGTTTTAGCTTTGCTATTGGGTATGCCTAAAAAAACATTATTTTCAATCTGCTAAGCTAAATGTCAGCTAAATGTCCTGCACATGGGTCGGGGCAATCCCAAGCACAAGTACAGGCTGGGCGGAGAATGGATTGAGAGCAGCCCTGAGGAAAAGGACTTGGGAGTGCTGGTTGATGAGAAGCTGAACATGAGCTGGCAATGTGCGCTTGCAGCCCAGAAAGCCAACCGTATCCTGGGCTGTATCAAAAGAAGTGTGGCCAGCAGGTCGAGGGAGGTGATTCTGCCCCTCTACTCTGCTCTCATGAGACCCCACCTGGAATACTGCATTCAGCTCTGTGGTCCCCAACACAAGAAGGACATGGAGCTACTGGAGCAGGTCCAGAGGAGGGTCACGAAGAGAGTTGGGGCTGTTCAGTCTGGAGAAGAGAAGGCTCCTGCGTGATCTTATAGCAGTCTTCCAGTACCTAAAGGGGGCCTACAAGAAAGCTGGAGAGGGACTTTTTACAAGGGCATGTAGTGATAAGACTAGGGGTAATGGCTTTTAACTGAAAGAGGGTGGATTTCGATTAGATATAATGAAGAAATTTTTTACATTGAGGGTGGTGAGGCACTGGAACAGGTTGCCCAGAGAAGTTGTGGATGCCCCATCTCTGGAAGTGTTCAAGGCCAGGTTGGATGAGGCTTTGGGCAACCTGGTGTAGTGGAGGGTGTCCCTGCCCATGGCAGGGGGGTTGGAACTAGATGATCTTTGAGGTCTCTTCCAACCCTAACCATTCTATGATTCTGTGATTCTGATTACAGTAGGGTGAAGAAAGCCCCACCATCGTGGAGAACTGTGAATAGGGATGCTGAGACTTCAATATTAACTTTGAAATATGTTTAATTGTGTGCATCATTCAAAGTTCAGCTTAAAGGCTGTAATCTTGGAGCAGCTTTGAGATGAGACACAGTTGCTGCTCCCAGGAACAGAGTGCACTTGGAACGGACAAGGCCTGCTGGTCGAATGGAATGTGCAATATCCTTGAAGTGGGGAGTAGAGTGGTATGGAGGTACCAAGGCTCATCCCTGTTATCAGAGATAAAGAACATCTGGTGAAGATAACCGCATAATTGCCATCAAGAAAGATGGATCGCAACTGCTGCCTCGACAGTAATGGTGAAATCGTGTCCTGTAGTTGAACTTTGCTCATTATAATGTCATTATAAAACGAAAACACACCTCCACCTCAAAAGCTACCCACCTCCGGGCTGCAACTCCCAATCCTGTTCCTAACAGCCCCGTCAGGTCTCTTGGTTTTTGTCTTTGAAAAATACCCTTCCTCTTTCTTAGCCAAGTAGTCCATCCTTCACAAGAGGTTCGTAAGAAAGGAGAACACAACGGTTGGATTTCTGAAACGTTAATTTGCATTGATAACTCAACCCCTTTTGAGAGACCATTCTGGGTTGAATAAAACTTGCTGCTGTCCTGTGTTTCTTATTACATACGGACCAGTTTCATCAATTTTGGGTTCGAGCTTAGGTGCTGGCATAGATCGTGTGATAGACATATCTTTTTTATGATGTGTAACTATCGCAGAGGGCATCGTTGTAACGGGCCCAGCTATGGCATTTATTTTAAATTTGAATGAGAGTCCAATAGCACTATCGGCCCAGAGACAAACCGCTTCAGTGGTTTGTACTAGTGTGAAATTATGCCAACAGTCTAATTCTTTAGAAGCACAGACCTTTGTGCTTTTATTTGTGGGAGTAATTGAGATAGTAATTTGGGATGCCTTTTTATGGGTGATTCCATTAATCATTCGGCATCCTACTTTGATTTTTTTCTCCTACATTTCCTTGAAGTTGGTAAATTCCCTCTATATCCTTACTCCATTCTTGTTTTAAATATTCTTGATTTCCATACATAACCACGGTAGATAGATTTAAACCTTCTCGAGCAGAGTATTTCCCCATGGATCCAGTATACCTAATATAGGCTTGAGACCAAGGCCACTCAGTATCATTCTGGCTATAAGTGCTTTCCCACCCCTGAATTATAATTATGACCGTGAGAAAAGTAATTTCCCTGGTTGGACTTGCGTGACCTTCCATGGAGATCTATGGGCTTTCTTTATTCTGGTGTGATGAATCCAGGCATTCTGCTCCTTGATCCTGATTGCTGTGTAGGAGGTGAAGAGTACTTGGAATGGTCCTTCCCACTGTGGTTTCAATGTTTTTTCTGCAAGAGACTTGACATATACAAAATCTCCAGGTTGTATATTATGTACAGGTCCATCTAGACCTCTGCTCCGAGTTCCAAATACATGTTTTTCAATTTTTCTGAGTTGTTTGCTTAATGCCACCAGATAGGAAGTCATAATCTCTTCAGCAATTTGTGAAGACACCCCCTTTTGTACTCCATAAGGCCACCCATATAAAATCTCAAATGGGCTCAGCCCTTCTTTTGCTCTGGGTCTGGTTCGTATTCATAAAATTGCCAGAGGCGGAGATTGGGGCCAAGCCAAATTAGTTTCCTGTCCCAATTTAACAATTTGTTGTTTAATCAAATGATTCATTTTCTCTACTTGACTGCTCGATTGTGGCCAAGATGGAGTATGTAATTGCCAATCTATTCCTAGATGGTGACTAATTTGTTGCACTACCTTAGAGATAAAGTGTGGTTCCTCTGTCTGAGGATATTACTGCTGGGACTCCAAACCTGGGTATTATTTCTTGGAGTAATGCTTTGGTTACTTCTCGAGCTTTAGCTGTTCTACATGGAAAGACTTCTGGCCAGCCTGAAAAGGTATCGGTTAGTACAAGCAAATATCGATACTCCCCTTTTCTAGGAAGTTCCGAGAAATCAATTTGCCAATGTTGTCCCAGACCATTCCCTTTCCCAATTTGGCCCATTTCTGGCTTTGCAATGTTCTTTGGATTAGTCTGGAGGCAGAGATCACATTGCTGAGTTACTTGTCTGACAGTGGTATACAGATTTCGAGCCACTATACTTTTGATAAGATATTTGTATAATGCTTTCTTGTGTTCTTCTCGGGCTAATGGCCAAACCATATAAGAAAGAACTATAAGTTTTCTGTGTGGTGTCATGGCCCGCCCATCCTCGTTATATGATCCTTCTAGATCTGTAATGAGTTTACAGTCCTCCTTTGTATACTCTGGCTTACCTTCTAAAGATACGCATCCGTCGGGGATTAATGCCCCTTCTACCTTTATCTCTTTTCTGGCAGCCTGTTTTGCCTCTCTATCTGCCAGTTCATTTCCTCTTTTCAGTTCTGTGCTCACCTTCTGGTGTGCCCTGATGTGCATAATTGCCACTCTTTCAGGAAGTTGTACTGCATTTAAAAGTTTTAAAATCTCTTCTGCGTGCTTGATAGCTTTTCCTTGGGAATTCAGCAGTCCCCTCTCTTTCCATAATGCTCCGTGGGCCTGTACAACTCCAAAGGCATATTTAGAATCAGTACAAATATTCATAGCTTTTCCTTGAGCTCTTTCTAGAGCTCGAGTCAGGGCTATGATTTTGGCTTTCTGTGCTGAGGTGTCAGCTGGTAATGGTCCCAATTCTGTTACCTTTTCCAAAGTGGTGACGGCGTATCCCGAATGTCACTTTCCACTTAAACCATAACTGCTTCCGTCTGTGAACCAGTGTTCTACCCCCTCTATGGAGGCATCTTTGACATCAGCGTGGCTGGAGTGCATAGCCTCAGTTGTTTTGAGACAGTCATCGTCCACTGGTTCTCCAGTGTTCCCAGTCAGGGAGTCCCAATGCTGGTGCTGACATCAGGGCGTTTTTCAGCTGGTGGAATGCCTGGTTTGACTCCATATCCCACTGGAGGTATTTTTGGCTGGATGTTAAGTCCAGATAATGCAGGATTCTCTGGTCTTGGTTGCGATAAGGTCCAGGTTTTTGCTAGTTGGTTCCCGAAGATTGCAGGGCTGTTCTTAAAATCTTGTGGCAACACCTTCCAGGTGAGCTGGGTCTTTCAACCACTCTTGGGATTTTCCCATTCAAAAGCAAAAATTTTCTGACTAGCTTCATGGAGAGGGAGGCAAAAGAAGGCATCTTTTAAATCTAAAACTGTAAACCAAGACAAATCAGGAGTCAGGGTGATTAACAGGGTATATGGATTAGCAACCACGGGGTATAGATCTTCCGTTATTTTGTTAATGGCTCTCAGATCTTGAACTATCCTATAGGTGTGTCGTGGTTTTAGGCCGATCCGGCAACTAAACTCCACGCAGCCGGTCTCCCACTCCAGTAAAGTGGAAAGGAGAAAAATAATAAAAGAGCTGAGGGTCGAGACAAGAACAGAGGAGCACCCACCAACCACGGTCCCGGGCAAAAGAGACTCAGTTTCCTTAAAGCAAAACAGTTTATTAACAGCTACCTAAAAAGACAAAAGCAAACAAAAATGGTTACTTGAGAGGATAACAAGAAAACAAGGCCAGATCTTAAAATCAACACCTCTCCACCCCCCTTTGCCTTTTCTTCCCGGCTCTACCTCCTCCCCCCAGCGGCACAGGGGGGCAGGGAATGGGGGAGTGCAGGTCAGTTCATTCCATGTTGTTACTGCCGCTTCTCCTAAAGGAGAAGGAGTTCTTACACCATTGTCCCTTGCTCCAGTGGATCCCCTACTCACGAGGAAAATCCACAAACTTCTCCAGCGTGAGTCCTACCCGCAGAATGCAATCCTTACCCCATCGGATTGCTCCAGGTGCGGGCTTTACCACAGTCTCAGATTCTTAGGGAGTTGTTGCCACTCGCTCTGGTGTGGGTCGTCATATAGACCTTAAATGCGTCTCCATACAGACTTAAAATGCGTAAATGCGCCTCGACCTGTTCCCATAATTCACAATAGTCTCAGGCTCAGGCATCTCCTTTAAACAAAACACCTCCCCATTGACGGAGATTGTCCCACGGACTTTAGATGCGTACCGTACTCAGACTCTGGCATCTCTTCTCCGATGTGGGTTTTCCATGGGCTGCAAGTGGGTCTCTGCTTGCTCCACCGAGGACTGCCTTTAGCTGCGAGGGGGAGCACTCGCCGTCTCTCCACTGGTTGCCAAGGGGAACTCAGCTGCAGCACACGTTGTCCCGTTCCATCTTCACTGACCTGGTGTCGGTGTGGCCGTTTCTCTCAGATCTCAGTCCCCTCTGGGTGAACTTGGCCTGGTGGGCACCCCAGGAGCGGGGTTCTCCCTGAGTTCCCCAAGCGGCGCCGCCGCCGCCATCATCAGTGGGTGGCACCTGCTCGGCCCGGGGCGCCAGGGAGCAGGGGCAGCACCTCCCTCCCTTCTCCTCCCTCCTGGGCAAAGGCACACCTTTCTGGTTCCTTTGTCCCGACTTAAATAGGGTAATTTGCAGAGGCGCCGATTGGCTCAAGCCCCGAGGGGGATGGGAGTCCGTTCTGATGGGCAGCTTCTGCCACCAGAACCTCCCCCCCAACATCAAACCATGACAAGGTGCCATCTGGTTTTTGAACTGGGAGGATAGGAGTATTAAACTCTGATTCACATTCTCTTAATAAACCTAACTCTAGGAATTGTTCTATGATTGGAAGAATCCCTTCCCTATCTTCCTTTTTTAGTGGGTATTGTTTAATTCTTACCACTCTGTGTCCATTTTTCAAATTTATTACCACTGGCTGGGCATTTTTGGCACGTGTCAGAACATCGGTTGCCCAAACTCCGGGATATGCCTGGTCGGTGATTTCCGCATTGATTTTTCCTTCTGTTGGAAAATTAACTAAAAGCAAGCTCATTATTTGTATATACTGATGATCATTTACCTCCAGAGTAATTTCACCTTTTTTGAATTTTATCATGGCTCCCAATTAATAGATCTCTTCCCAAAAGGGCTTTTGGGGAGTTTGGCATATACAAGAATTTATGAATGCCCACTTGTTTACCCAGTTTATATTTTAAAGGTACAAAAAAAGTAAGCCTTTTCACTCTGTCCAGTTGCTCCTTTTACTACAGTGTAATCATTTCCTAAAGGCATCAAGGCCTGATTTAAAACCGAATATGTTGCCCCCGTACGTATCCACTAAAAATTCCATTTCCTTTTGTTCCTCCCCTAACTTCATTACAACCAGTGGATCCGCTTGTCAATCTTCTTTTACATGTGCCATCACTTTCCTTGGCTATTGCGCCACCCAGTGTTCCCTTAGCGCTGTCGTTCTGGACCCTCCTTTTTCCAGTGACCGGTCTTTCTACATATAGCGCATTGATTTCTGCCGAGAGCGGCCGGTCCATGTTTGGGCTTGGGTTTCCACTCCCCGTCCTCTCTATCCACTGCTATCAGTCTCCCGTGGTTGCGCTTGTAGCTGTTTTCTCTATTACTGAACACCCTTCATGCCTCTTCTAACAATATTTCTAGATTCCTGCTATGTGGGGGACGTATCCTTTGTAATTTGCGCCTAATGTCTCCTTGCGCCTGCCCTAGAAACAGGGATACCAATTGCTGTATCCCCACTTCTGATTCAGGGTCCATCAGTGTATTTCGGCGCATTACATCTCTCAGTCTGTCTAGAAAGATGGTGATTCAGAGGGGTCTTGTTTGACTGCATATAGCATTGCCCAATTTATCATTTTAGGAATAGCGCTCTCCATTCCTTTCAAAATCCACTCCCAATATGCCCTTAACCTGCCCACAGCAGCCGATTGATTTAGATCCCACTTTGGATCTTGCAAGGGGAAATATTCTTTAACATCCTCCCCTCGTGCCTCGTAGTGATCTTTTGCAAGATCCTCGGCAGTTTTTATGACTAATTGTTTCTCTGTTACCGTTAAGCAGTTTAACATTAATTGCATATCATCCCAAACAGGGTTGTGCTGCTTTATTATAAGTTTAAGAGTCTGAGTAGTAGTTACTGGATCTTTACAATATCCCCGAGCAACTTCTTTCCATTCTCTCAGTTCAGTACAAGAAAACGGTACTTTAATCCTTCTTGTTTCTCCCTCTGGTCCTATTGTTCCCCGGAGGGGTGCTTGTATAATTTGTGCTGCCGGCTGCTCTGGCTGTTCTGCTTTTATGGGCTGCCTGGTATGGGAGAGTATTGGGCTATCTAGAGGATAGGGCTTACTTTCTCCTCCCCCCATTTTACTTCTAACTGCACCCTAATATTCTGCCTGTTGCTCGTGCGAATAATAATACAGTTTTTAGTTTGTCACTCGCTTCGTCTGTCTCCAGCTGTTTCCCTCGTGGGAGAACAGAACCGCGGATTCAGACTCCGCACTCGCTTTGTGCGCAATTGCACATCTCACTCACACGTACGCTTTTACGATATCACACGCTTCGCTCGTCTCTGGCCGCTCTCCTTGCGGAGAACACGGAACTGTGGATCAGAACTCCACACTCGCTCCGCAGCCGGACTGCATCTCACTTGCTTAAACACTCACTCAGTGATTAATCACACAATCACACATTTCAGGGCTGGCCCAGCAAACTTATACAAATATCAAAGGCCTTATTATATGTGCTGATGTTAGATGGTATAAACTTTGAATGGTATAAACTTTACGAAATACATGGTACCAGATTTTACAATAGATAACAGTATATAGAGATTTCAAATCGTCCCCCTTGCTTTCTAACACCTCTCATCCTTTTCGGGGTGTAGGGCCAGGTGCGGCTGGAATGAAATGTCCTCTCTTGTTACTTACACAAAACATGGAACAACAGGAACAACAGAACATTTACACAGCAGATAACAGACAATTACCAATCCAGCTATTACCCCTCCTGCAGCTGCTAATATTACATAAGTCATATGACTGTGAGGTTGTGCTACTTACCCACCCCTCTATGTCGGACTCAGTGTTTAGGCACCCGAGTGAAACGGCAAAACGGCACCTCACCCTTTAGGGAAGTAGCGACAGCCTCTGAGTTTGCTCGATCTGCTCGCAAGATCGCTAGCGGCCTGCCAGTCCCTGGTTCTTGCTGACCCAGTCTCCGGATCTGGATTCCAGCTCACCAGTCTCTGGTCCTCTAAGGCAGCAAACTCCCCAGGGCCCTTACCTTACCGCAGGGCACCCTGCCCTGCCCGGGAACAACGCTGCACGCCGGACGTCTCCGTGTGCTTTACCAGCAGCCCCATACGCTGGACATCTCCGGCCACTCTTACCCGAACATACCGTTTGTCCGCGGCTCAGGAAGTCCTTGTCTGCCTCTGGGTAATCGTCTGAGGAGAGGAGGCTCCTCCGAGGAAAGTTCTCGGGGCGCGCCTAGGGGCGTCCGCTCCGCAGTCGGTTCCACAGTCGAGCAGAGAGTCTCCTGGCTGGCTCGCCAAAACTGACGTGCAGAAACAGACTCCACAACTCGGAAAGTTGTAAAGTAGGTATGTTTATTGCAGCGCTGGGTGCACGGGAGATCGCTCCACCACAAACGTGCACACCCGCCGTAGCAGTTTTTCTTGTATTTATACAGACATACTCATAACCCCCTCCCCAAAAGGGCAGTCTCTCCCAGGAAATCATTTCCATAGCCCCCTGCTCAGGATCCGCCTCAGGCTCATCCTCGACGCGCCTCCTGGTGGTCATGGGCAGGGGTCTTCAGGATGAAGGCCGTAGGTCTTCCTCACTGTGTATTTTCACTTCTTCCCTAAAATTCCTGTTTTGGCTGAGCTTGCAGAGCCAAACTGGTTCCAGCCTGGCCTGTCCTTGGGTGGACATCTGGTTGTCTCCTACTTGTTATTGTTTGAAGACAAATGTTAGTTCTTGTTAGTCCTGTTATAAATTGAGACCACAATGGATCATTCCAATTAAAATTTTATTAATTATAGCAAGTAGAATATGAGCAAATACAGCGCTGGACGACAGGAGAGTCTGCGCTCCACCAACTGCCGTACCTCGCATTCAAAACAGTCTCTTTTTATCAGTCCTCCAGTTCCGCAATCGTGTCTTCAGTGGAGTACTCTGCGCATGTCCTAGTTGTTGTTAGGGGGTCTTTTTCTGCCTCCTGGTGGTCGTTGAGGCTGAAGGCTTGAAGTCTTCCTCGGTTACCTTTAGATAACCTTTTCCATATATGGTCTTCAATTTGCTGTGTGGTAACTGTTTTGCAAGAGTCTCCAACAAGCAAAGCAAGTTTTTATGCAAGCAAAGCAGTCTATACATTTTGATAAGAAAAACAATAGTTGGCCCCTCGACCATATATCCTTATATGGGGCTGAATTGCCTAATCTCTGTCAGTTCTTTAGAACATCTTGCAGATAGTTTTAACTTGCGCAAGCGGTGTCTGGTTTAGTTTGTGTAAGCAATTACGGTTATCTTTTCTTTTGTTGTCTAACCTTTACATTAGGCTTAACATAAATCTTAATAAACAATACCATAGTCCCTAGTTTCTCACAATCCCCCCTTTTTCTTTTTATCCTATTATTGTTTATTAGACGCTACTTTCATTCTCGGTACTGCAAACCAACCTTTTTCCACAATCCTAACATTTATTATAACACTCACAAGGTAATACTTCACAATTACAATCATAGCTTTTTTGTGGCATAACACATTCACAACAATCTTCATCTTCATTGATAGATACACTCTTATATTTTGCCCCAGACCCCGTAGTTAAAATAAGCAATTTAGCTATGTCAAACCGTTCTCTAATAAAGTTTAAAATATAGCGTAATATACAAGGCCTAAATATAAGTCCCAAAATCAATATAATAAGCGGTCCTGCTAAAGCAGACAATAAAGTGTTTAGCCAAGGTGAAACATTAAACCAATTCTCGTACCATGGCCTGCCTGCCTCAAGATTCTTTTTACGTTGTTCCAATCTATTCCGGAGTTCAGCCATGGTATCCAGGACTACTCCCGTAGGATCAGCAAAAGAATAACATTCCTCTTTGAGAGCTACACATAACCCTCCTTTTTCTAAGAGCAATAGATTTAATTCTCTTCTATTTTGCAGCACTACTTCTGATAAAGACTTTACTGAAGTGGCTAAACGTTTAATGGATTGTTCTATTCTTTCTAAATCCTCATTTACAGCCAGTTGCAAACTTTGTAATTCTTGACCTTTTACTAGGGAGGCTATGCCTGTACCTGCCTCAACTCCGCCCGCTATCAGCAGTGTAGCTAAGGTTACCACTGTAATTGGCTCTCGTTTTTGTCTATTCAAGTCTTCTTCGAAGTGGCGCAACACCTCCTCAGAGGTGTGATAGATCAGACGAGGAACAATAATTACCTGTACGCAAAACTGAGATTGATTAAACACGTTTAGGGATAAGCAAGGCGTTACTCCGATGTCTGAACAAACCCATTTAGCTCCTGGTGTCGGGACAGCCCATTTGTTATTTTGGTTCTTGTGTTTCTCTATATTGATGTTAGTGACTGTTCGGTTGCACAAAGGCTGATACCTTTTGGGCACTGTACTTATACATTTTCCTTGACCTGTGTCGTGGGTTATGTTGAACCGCCCCACACACAGCCGGTCACTCCCCCTCCCCCACCCCCAGGAATGAGGGAGAGAATTAAAGGATAAACGTGAAACCCGTGGGTTGAGATAAGAATGATTTAATACAGATGATTTAATACAATGTAGGTGCTCACCACCCATCGTATGCGAAGCCCGTCTCGTCCCGAAAACTGCAAATCCCGGACGAACGCGAGGCCCCGAAATAGAGAGGGGCAGAGAGGGAGAGAAAGAGAGAGAGAGAGAAAGAAAAAAAAACAGCAGAGCAACAGCGCAGCAAGCGCAAAAGAGCAAAAGTGCAAAAGAGCAAAAGCGCAAAAGCCCTTCTTCCCGGCTGACCCTCGCTTTTATACTGGGCATGACGCTGCATGATATGGAATACTAATTGGCCAGTTTGGCCCTCAGTCTTAAGTTCCACACAAATGACAAGGGGAATCGTGTCCCCCTTGTCCCAGCTATGCTCCCCCTTATCCTGCCGTGTTTCTGTACTCCGCACACTGAAAAGTCCTTGGAGTTTCACTTCCAACCACAAACATCAGCTTGCTATCAACATTCTTCTCAGAGTGAGCCTCTGAGTGAAACCAAAACAGGGAGCTCTTCTGGCTGTTAAAAAAAAACTCTGTCCCAGCTAAAACTGGGACAATCTGTTACTAATTGAATAGTAATTCCTTGCGTATGGTTTTTTTTTTTTTTTTGTTCATCCCATGGGCATTCTCGTGGGTTTGAACCATTAGACCATTGAATCTTACTTAGTTTTCTAATTGCCTCAAAATATGGTGGTTTAACATTGTAACATAACCAGCATTCCTCAGTTAAATTTGGTTTACTTTCATTAAGGGCACGATAAGAGGCTTGCATTAGATTCCATAAGGGGTCTTTGGATTTTGACAACTCTAGATCCTTGGATAAGGAGAATTCAGTCACAATGTTATTAGTTGTTTCCGAAAGTGAGTCTGGTGAAGGAGTTACGACAATTGTGGGGGCAACCTTTTCTTCAGAGAAAGTGGGTGGATTTAGGACCAGATTTGGTCCTACTGGTAAGGGGTCATGTGGAAGTCTTTCTTTAACTATTCTAAACATACTTCCTCTATCTGCTCCTGATTCCCAATATCTAATTCCCCAGACACGACCAACTAACCATGTGTCATCTTGGGGTTCTTTTATAGTGATTTCAATTCTGTTACAGTACACGCTGCCACAAGGTTTTGTAGGGTGTCCATCAAAATCATGCTTTGGGGGAGTGCAGCCCGGGGGTCCCCAAGTTACATCTATAAATCTATCTCCCCGCGTTTTCCAATTTGAAGCAATAGTTTCATAACCCCAATAGGCACAGTAAAAATGACCTGGATAATTACAATAACTTCTGCCAGGGTTATTTGCTGGACATATATAAAATGCCTTGCATTGGGCTTGAAGCTTTGCTAAATCTGGGGTAAAAACAGGGGAGTCCTGTTCTATAGGTATCAGGGAATATAGATGTACGGAGAAATTCTACTTCCCTGGACCGATCTGAGTTTGAATTAATTTTGACTCTGGTAAATTATATAATTTCCAGGCCATAGGTTCATGAGGGTTTCCATTCGCTTGGGTTATTATCAATAACAAAACTAACGGTATACCAGGAAAAAGGGTGTTTGTTAATTTTGCCAATTTAAGTATATTCTTACCAGTCCTGGGGAAGTTCGGCCATGGCTGCTTTTGCATCTCATTTTTCTGACTCTTTTCTCCACGGTTTGTTTCTCTTCTGCCTTGCCCGTCGACTCGGTTGCTTCGAGCCACGGGGTGTACCATCTTCTCGGCAGCAAGGGAATTCTTCAGGAGAATAGCTGCTTCGGGCTTTCTGCCTGTTTACATAGGTTTTCCATTTCGCAGCTTTAATTAATGGGGCCAAGCAAGACACGGTTAGTACTTCCCTCCGGCACTGGACAGCCACGATTTCAGTCACAAAAGGGACTGGTTGATTTGAGTGGTAACAGTAATATTGGGGGTGTATTCCCTTAGCAAAAGTATCCCACCATTGGGGGGATCCTTTTACAATTTCTCGTCTTTGTTCAAATTGTTTTAATTTCCAATTGGTTAATGATCTTTCAAATTTATAGCACTGTTCACAGACTCCGTTAGGAGGATATCCATCATAGCAGTGCGTCCACCATTTATCCTGGCATACCTTACACTTGAAACATACAAATGGATAACAATCACACTGTTGGTCTTTGTACCTCAATCGTAAATTATGTATATACTTATTTCCTATTTCTGTAGAGTCCCTATATTCTATATTGGGTTGCATGGGTGTTCAACAGTTTCTACGACCACATTTAGTATGTTTCCACAGATAATACACTACTAAGGACATTACCAAAGCAAATGCAAAACATATTATGCACTTTACATCAAAAGGTAATGCGTCAAAATAATCAAATAAAATCTCTATCATAACTTTATCTTCTCAATGTTATCTTGGTGTCACCTGGTGTACTGATTACTTTCCAGTGGGGTCTCGTCACTGGGCCTTTAATGCGACTGGCATGAGTCCATCCACGCTCAGCAGTTCTTGCAGCTATCTCTGTAGTTAACAAAACAAGAAAAGGTCCTTCCCCGAGGGGAGATAAGGTTTCTTCCTTCCATGTTTTTATCAAAACTTTATCTCCCGGTTTTATTTGGTGAATTGCAAACTCTAAAGGTGTTTGAGCTATCATTCCAATTTCTCTTAGCTCTTTCAATCTTCTTCCAATAGTAATTATATTTTTTTTTTGGATATTATCATCTTCAATTACA
Source organism: Tauraco erythrolophus (assembly GCF_009769465.1). Classification (NCBI taxonomy): domain Eukaryota; kingdom Metazoa; phylum Chordata; class Aves; order Musophagiformes; family Musophagidae; genus Tauraco; species Tauraco erythrolophus. The sequence goes on from NC_141497.1 coordinate 11,673,732, forward strand.
TTATTTCCCAGGGACATTCGGGAATAAGGCATACCATATAACATTTCATATGGTGATAATCCAGTCTCACTGTGTGGTTTTGTTCTTATATTTAAAAGTGCCAAAGGTAAGCACTTTGTCCAAGGCATTTGAGTTTCAATCATTAATTTAGCCAATTGTTGTTTTATTGTTTGATTCATTCTTTCAACCTTTCCCGATTGAATACCTAACGATTGGCATAACAGTTTTGTTATTTTAGAAGTGAAGTGTGTGCCTTGATCAGAATTGATGTACTGGATTATCCCATATTGAAGTATCAAGTGTTCTAACAAAATTTTTACCACCATCTGTGCTGTAGCTCGTGCTACAGGGTAAGCTTCTACCCATCGTGTTAAATGATTTACTATTACTAACAAATATTTTGTTCTTCCCACCTTGGGCAATTCAGTGAAATTAATTTGTATTCTCTCGAAAGGTCTGTCAGCCTTTTTTTTTTTTTTTTTTTTTTTTTTCCCGAAGCCACTTGCCGAAACACTTTTTTATTTATCTTTTTGCAAGTTATGCAGTTTTGTGTAATTTGCTTTGTTATTTCGTAAATCCCAATACAGCCGAATTGTTTTAGGGAAGCGATCGCTTAACGCCTTCGCTCCCCGATGTGTGCAACAGCTTCAGGCTCGGCGGCCCCCGGCGCCGGCCGGGCCGAGCCGAACGGGCCCGGAGCCGCTCCGCCCGCGCACGGGGAGGCGCGGCCGCCACAAAGCCGTCCCGCCGCCGGCGGCAATGGGGGGGTATATGACTCGGTAAAGCATAAGAATTTGTTACCACAGGGAATGTAGTGATTGTTTGCTGAATTACAGCTCTCAGGTCTTGTACCATTCTATATGACCCACCCGGTTTCTTTACGGGGAGGATGGGTTTATTATGAGGTGACATACAAGGCTCTAATAGCCCCTGTTCCAACAGTCTGTCTGTTACAGGCTGTAATCCTTGCCGTCCTTCTAACGGGATAGGGTATTGTTTTACCCTTACCGGCTCTTCAGGATTTTTAATAGTTATTCCAATTGGTAATATATCCAATTTTCCCACTGAGTTAGGGCTATACCATACTTTGGGGTTAATCCGTTCTTCATCTTCTGCCGTTAGAGCATATATTTTCACTTTTAATTCTTTATCTTGCACTCTTAGTTCAATTCCTAAGTCTACCATTAAGTCCCTTCCCAATAAATTATATTCTGCCTCTGGGACTAGTAGGAACGATCCCAGTCCGTATTTAGAGGGAGTTTCTATGGGTACATCTTTGATAACGGGAACTGTAAAAGGCTCCCCTTTAGCTCCAATAACTGATACTTTTTCCGAGGAAGTTTTACATCCCCAGGGTACTGTTTGGACAGTAGATCTTTCTGCCCAGAGTCCACTAAGAACTCCACCTCTTGTTGCTGGGGACCCAATTCTAATTTTATTAAGGGCTCAGTTTGTTTCAGAGTCCCCAGCAGATAGAGCCCCTGAGCCCCCTAATCCTCCTTAAAATTTTCTCATCATTCAGCCTCTTATTACAATTCCTCTTCAAGTGTCCTTTCTTGTGACAATAATAACATTCTATTTCTTCCCTATTCTCCCGCCCCTTCAGAGTCTGCTGTGGCCTGCCAACCCGAGGGGGTCGTGGCTTATCTGGCTCCCAAGCTCTTCGAGTACCTTCACGTACTGCTGCTACCAAAATTTTGGTTTGCTTCCTTTGACCTTCCTCCTCTCTTCTTACATACACCTTCTGCGCCTCTCGCAACAATTCGTCCAACCCTCTTCCTTGACAATCTTCAATCTTTTCGAGTTTCTTTCTTATGTCCACCCATGATTTCGCCACAAACTGAGTTTTGAGGAGCGCTTGCCCTAAAGGGTCGTCTGGATTTACCCCAGAATACAGCTGAAGGGCCTTCCTCAGTCGTTCCAGCCACTCAGTAGGGCTTTCATCTTTCTTTTGCATTTCATTAAATGCTTTATTGATATTCTGGCCACGGGGTACTGCTTCTCTAATTCCCTGAATTACTATAGTTCTCAGGTCCTGCATATGAGTTCTATGCACCGGATCCTGATTATCCCAATTAGGTCTTTGGAGTGGCCATTTAATATCTGCTTGAGGTCCCTGGGCATGTTGAGCATCCCACAGTTTCATTCCTGCTCGTCTAATCATATCTCTTTCCTCGGTAGTAAATAATTGACCAAGGATAGATTGCATCTCATCCCAAGTATAAAGGTTTGGTCCCAAAAATTGATCTAATCTTTCTGCCACTCCGAGTGGGTCCTCAATTAAGTTTCCCATCTCGGTTCTTTTAAAATCTCGTAGGTCAGCCGAGTTTAGGGGTACGGAGATATATCCGATCACAGGTTGAGGTCCCCCATGGGTATTTCTCTTAGGGGGTACATCTGAGCTGCCTCCTTTTGACTTCTAGTTACGCGTCTAGGAGGAGGGGGAGACTCTTGTTCTGACTCTGGTGAGAGAGTGGGCGCTCTGGGGACCTCTGGGGGGGCTGTGGGAGCAGGAGGAGGAATGTAAGGAGGGGGGGGTTAGAAGGGTTTCATCTAACTCTTCCTTCTTTTTCTTTTGTTTTATTTCATTCAGCGGGTAAAGTCTAGCTCTCGGTCTTTCTAGCCACACTTCCGCATATTGACTCTCCTCTGGGTTAAGGGGTTTTTTATTATTAACCCAGAGGTTTAATTGCTGTCTTACCCAATCTTCTTCTGACCCATAGACTGGCCAAAAGACATTTTTAGAAATCTTCTTCCCTCCCCATATCTTAGTACAATATTCTATCATCTTCTGCTTATCTTTCCCTAGAGTTCCAGGGAAATATCTCCAATTGTCTAAGATACATGCCAGAGGGGTATTCTTAGGTACAGTGGGTACCCTTCCCATGGGAGTCGAAGGCTTGCTGCCCTTCGCCCCCATCTTCTGGAATATCCGCAAACATACACTCACTCGCTCCCCTTGTTCCTGGCCCAGTCCCTCGCGGGAGATGGGAAACGCAGTACTTAAGAGTCCACATTCGCTTGGTTCAGTATATCGAACCTCTCACTCGTTATATTCCAGGAAACCCAATCCCGCCCGAACGGCAAACCCGCGAACAATTTCGCAATATACTTACGCGTCCTGCGTCTTCGTCCGGACTCCCGTGCACAGAATTTTATGGGATTTTACCGGTTTTTCCTTTGCTCATTATTCTAGAATTTAGGTTCGTTGGTAAGGTTGAGGTAGGCTGTCAGTCGCGGGGCCGCAGATTGCCGCGGGGCGCCTCCCCGGAGGACAGAAGCCCACCGTTCCTTATCCGAGTCACGGCACCAGAATTGTTATAAATTGAGACCACAATGGATCATTCCAATTAAAATTTTATTAATTATAGCAAGTAGAATATGAGCAAATACAGCGCTGGACGACAGGGGAGTCTGCGCTCCACCAACTGCCGTACCTCGCATTCAAAACAGTCTCTTTTTATCAGTCCTCCAGTTCCGCAATCGTGTCTTCAGTGGAGTACTCTGCGCATGTCCTAGTTGTTGTTAGGGGGTCTTTTTCTGCCTCCTGGTGGTCGTTGAGGCTGAAGGCTTGAAGTCTTCCTCGGTTACCTTTAGATAACCTTTTCCATATATGGTCTTCAATTTGCTGTGTGGTAACTGTTTTGCAAGAGTCTCCAACAAGCAAAGCAAGTTTTTATGCAAGCAAAGCAGTCTATACATTTTGATAAGAAAAACAATAGTTGGCCCCTCGACCATATATCCTTATATGGGGCTGAATTGCCTAATCTCTGTCAGTTCTTTAGAACATCTTGCAGATAGTTTTAACTTGCGCAAGCGGTGTCTGGTTTAGTTTGTGTAAGCAATTACGGTTATCTTTTCTTTTGTTGTCTAACCTTTACATTAGGCTTAACATAAATCTTAATAAACAATACCATAGTCCCTAGTTTCTCACAGTCCTTATCTTTCCTCTTTGTCTTTTCTTTCTCCCTACGGGTCATGAGTTACAACCTTGCTAGCATTTATTTTGTCTCTCTTACCGGCCTTCTTTTTGGGTAGCTAGTATTTCAAAGCAGGGATTAGTATTTGATAACTTCTAACATTTCACAGAGCTATTTCACAGACCCATGTGTTTCACAGAGTCTTATGTAGTCTTATGCCTATTCTTATACTTATCCATAGAAATAATAGCTAATATAGTTTTATAAGGTCTTATGCCTACTCCTATACCTATCCGCCTATGTGATAGTTTGATGTGTGGGGGGGTGTTCTGGTGGCAGGGGAGGGGATTTGCTCCCTGTGCCACCAGATCTGAGTCCCATCCCCCCCGGGGGGTTGAGCCAAATTGACGCCTCTGCGAATTGCCCTATTTAAGTTGAGACAAAGGGACGGGAAAGGGCTTTTTGCTCAGGAGCGAGGAGAGAGCAGGAGGGCGCTGCCCTCGCTCCCGGCTCCCGGCCGGGCGGCTGCCCGGGCCCGGGCCGGCGCCATGTGCTCAAGATGGCGCCGGGGGAGCCGCATGGGGGACTCGGTAAGCGCCCCGCTCCCGGGGTGCCTGCCGGGCCGAGCTCCCCCAGAGAGGATTAATATCTAAGAGAAAACAACCACAACGACCGGGTCAGCCAAGATGGAGCAGGAGGAGGTGTACTGGAGCTGAGGTTTCCCTTGCAATCGGTGTGAAGATGGCAGGCGGCCCCCCTGCAGCCAGGGTGTACTCGGCGGAGCAGAAAACCCACTCGTGGCCCGTGGAGAAACCCACGTCGGGAAGGAGATGCCTGAGCCCGGGAGAGGTCGTGGAGCAGGGGATGCGCAACCAGGTACTGTTAACAATGGGGCATGGAATGCACGACGAGGTCGTGGAGGCATCTGGAATCCGTGGGACGGCCCACGCGAGTGGCAGCAGCTCCCTAAGAGGCCGAGACTGGTAAAGCCCGAACTGGTGCGATCCATGGGGAAGGATTGCAATCCTGCGGGCAGGACTCATACTGGAAAAGTTTGGGGACTTTTTCTTTGTGAGTAGGGGATCCACCGAAGCAAGGGAAAAAATGGTGTAAAGACTCCTCCTCCTTTAAGAAAGGAGTGGTAGTTAACAACATGGATGAACTGACCTGCACTCCCCATTCCCTGTCCCCCTGCGCCGCCGGGGGGGAGGTTGAGCCAGGAACGAAAGGAAACGGGGTGGGGAGGTGTTGTTTTAAGATCTGGCCTTGTTTTCTCTTTTATCCTCTCAAGTAACCGGTTTCGTTCCCTTGTCTCCTGTTAAGTAACTGTTAATAAATTGTTTTGTTTTATTAAGAAAGCCTGAGTCATGTTTTGCCTGGGACCATGGTTGGTGGGTGCTCCCTTTCGGTTCTTGTCTCGACCCTCAGTCCAAAAAAACCACGACACCCTATCAAACACCTGGCTCTAAGCCTGGTGTCACCAGCAGAGTTTTGGATTTTTTGATCATGGGTTGGTGTACACGAGACCAAGCCTACTGGCGACAGATGGGGTACACCTGTCTCAAAGAGGGAAAAGGATATTTGCACCGGAGTTAGTAGGGCACTGTCCTAGTTTTAGCTGGGATAGAGTTTTTAACAGCTAGAAGAGCTCCGTGTTTTGGTTTTACTCAGAGGCTCGCTCTGAGAAGAATGTTGATAGCAAGCTGATGTTTGTGGTTGGAAGTGAAACTCCAAGGACTTTTCAGTGTGCTGGAGTGCAGAAACACGGCGGGATAAGGGGGGAGCATAGCTGGGACAAGGGGGACACGATTCCCCTTGTGATTTGTGGTGGAACTTAAGATTGAGGGCCAAACTGGCCAATTAGTATTCCATATCATGCAGCGTCATGCCCAGTATAAAAGCGAGGGTCAGCCGGGAAGAAGGGCTTTTGCGCTTTGGCTCTTTTGCGCTTTGGCTCTTTTGCGCTTGCTGCGCTGTTGCTCTGTTGTTTTTCTTTCCTTTCTCTCTCTCTCTCTCTGCCCCGCTCTATTTCGGGGCCTCGAGTTCGTCCGGGATTGCAGCTTCGGGACGAGACGGGCTTCGCATACGAGGGGGTGGTGAGCATCTACACTGTGTATTAAATCATCTGTATTAAATCATTCTTATCTCAACCCACGGGTTTCCCATTTATCCTTTAATTCTCTCCCTCATTCCTGGGGGTGGGGGAGGTGGAGTGACCGGCTGTGTGTGTGTGTGGGTTTCAACCTAACCCACGACAGTCTTAATTGGCGCCCAACGTGGGGCCCGAAGGGGTTGAGATAACGATGTTGCTGGCTGGAATGCTGTTTGTTATGCTTGCATACATGTTACCGGACATTTTTAATTTATTGCCTTATTTACCCTATATGAAGTTAGGCGGAATGTTTATGGGTTTTGCTATACTGTACGGTGTAACTCTGATAAGATCATCGGTGCTGGGACCGGCTCAGCCTTTGTATTCGGCAATGCAGAGGGGGATGGTGATGTGGAGCTCGTTTATTAATTTTGAGCGTCACCTGGCGGATATCATCGCCAATTATACCGGTGACTTTTCATTCACAAAAGCTTACGTTGATTTTGATAATGCCGAACATCATTGGAATAATTTAACTGGTTTGATTGTCCTGAATATATGTTTAATTATCTATATATTCAAAATCAATCGGCCATTTAGGGGTGTATATCAATTTATTTCTCGGGTTATTGTGCTTGCCATCTCGACTCCCATGACAAGCACTATAGCTACTCAGACTACAACGGTATCAGTTGCCCCCGTAAGGAAAAGAAAATGTATACAAAAGTTAGAAGATGAAGAAGAGCAATCAGGGCCATCAGAGCAACCAGACAAAGAAGAGCAACCAGGGCCATCACAACGATTGGAGGAAGAGCAACCGAGGAAATGTGTGCGCAGAGAGGATGATGATGATGAAGAGCGACCAGGGCCATCACGAGAAATGAAGCGGGAGCGTTCTGTTTCGCCCCAGAGAAAATCTCAATGGAGGAGAAGTGACATCATAGATGAGATGATAACCACCAGATCTCTAAAAATGAGCGAGCTGCGAGATATTCGAAAAGATTATGGCCGTCTTAAAGGTGAGCCCATTGTCTCTTGGTTGCTCAGATGCTGGGACATGGGAGCCAATAGTCTGGAGTTAGATGGTAATGAAGCCAGGCAGCTGGGAGGCCTTGCCATAGACGGAGGCATTGATAAAGCAATTGGAAGACAGACACAAGTCCGCAGCCTCTGGAGACGGCTCCTGGCAGCTATAAAGGAAAGGTATCCCTACAAGGACGAGGTGCCATGTAATGTAAGCAAGTGGACCAACATAGAAAAAGCTATTCAGTATCTGAGAGAACTGGCTGTGCGAGAGTTGATTTATCTTGACTCGAGAAGCGGACGAAGACTCGAAGATCCAGATGACGTCCGGTGCACACGACCAATGTGGCAGAAGATTATACGGAGTGCGCCATGAGCATATTCCACCTCATTGGCAATAATGGACTTCGGGGACGATGAAGCACCACTATCCGTAGGTAATCTGGTCACCTACCTCCGACAATATGATGATAACACTTCTATACGAACCTGTGTTGCGGCTGTGGAAAAGCTGTCTGAGGAGGTCCGAGAATTAAGAGAAAAAGTAGATTTCCCACCACCTGAACGTTCTAGAATTTCAGCTGTCAGAACCAGGCGTTATCCTCCTAGAGAGAGAAGAGAGACGGTACAGATCACGGGGTGAGCTGTGGTTCTACCTCCATGATCATGGAGAAGACATGAGAAGGTGGGATGGAAAACCCACCTCCGCTTTAGAGGCCAGGGTACGCCAGTTGGGAGGAAGAACCAACAGAAATAGAACTTTCTCCAGTTCCTCCAGGACAGCTGTTGCCCCAGTGTACAGTGAGCAGTCCACTAGTCAAAATGGGAGGGCTGATCCTCCTAGCCACCCTGACTCTAATCCTGCTGATTCCTCTGATGAATATGATAACAGGCATTAGAGGGGCCCTGCCTCCAGCCAGGTGGAGGAGAGGGATAATCGAGTTTACTGGACTGTGTGGATTCGGTGGCCTGGCACATCATACCCCAGAAAGTATAAGGCTCTAGTGGATACTGGTGCCCAATGCACCTTGATACCGTCGAACTTTAGAGGGGCAGAATCCATCTCTATTTCTGGAGTGACAGGGGGGTCTCAACAACTGACTGTGTTAGAGGCTGAAGTGAGCCTAACTGGAGAGCAGTGGCAAAAACACCCTATTGTAACTGGCCCAGAAGCACCGTGCATCCTTGGCATAGATTATCTTAAGAGAGGGTATTTCAAAGACCCAAAAGGGTATCGGTGGGCTTTTGGCATAGCTGCAGTAGAGACAGAAGAAGGCAGGCAGCTGTCTACTTTGCCTGGTCTCTCAACGGACCCTTCTGCTGTGGGGTTACTGAGGGTCGAAGAACAACAGGTGCCAATTGCTACCACAACAGTGCACCGACGGCAATATCGTACCAACCGAGACTCTCTAATTCCTATCCTTAAGTTGATTCGTCAACTGGAGAGTCAAGGAGTCATCACAAAGACCCGCTCACCTTTTAACAGCCCTATATGGCCTGTATGTAAGTCCAATGGCGAGTGGAGGCTGACGGTAGACTATCGTGGCTTGAATGAAGTTACACCACCATTGAGTGCTGCCGTGCCAGATATGCTGGAACTTCAGTATGAACTGGAGTCAAAGGCAGCCAGGTGGTACGCTACAATTGATATCGCTAATGCGTTTTTCCCAATTCTTTTGGCACCAGAATGCAGACCACAGTTTGCTTTCACTTGGAGGGGCATCCAGTATACCTGGAATCGACTGCCCCAGAGGTGGAAACACAGCCCCACTATTTGCCATGGACTGATTCAGACCACACTGGAACAGGGTGAAGCCCCAAAATATTTGCAATACATTGATGACATCATTGTATGGGGCAACACAGCAGAAGAACTTTTTGAGAAAGGTGAAAAGATAATCCAAATCCTTCTGAAAGCAGGCTTTGCCATAAAACAGAGTAAGGTCAAGGGACCCGCCCAGGAGATTCAGTTTTTGGGAATAAAATGGCAAGATGGGCGTCGTCAGATTCCGATGGACGTGATTAATAAAATAACAGCTATGTCCCCCACCAACCAACAAAAAGGAAGCACAAGCTTTCTTAGGCATTGTGGGTTTCTGGCGAATGCATATTCCAGATTACAGCCAGATTGTAAAACCCCTCTATCAAATAACCCGAAAGAAGAATAATTTTGAATGGGGCCCAGAGCAAAAACAAGCCTTTGAAAAAATTAAACAAGAAATAGTCCATGCGGTAGCCCTGGGACCAGTCCGGACAGGACAAGATGTCAAAAACGTGCTCTACACTGCAGCCACGGAGAATGGTCCTACCTGGAGTCTCTGGCAAAAAGCGCCAGGGGAGACGCGAGGTCGACCTCTTGGGTTTTGGAGTCGAGGATACAAAGGATCCAAAACCAACTATACTCCAACTGAAAAAGAGATACTGGCAACAAATGAAGGAGTCTGAGCTGCTTCTGAAGTGATTGGGACGGAAGCAAAGTTGCTCCTGGCACCCCGATTGCCAGTGCTCGGCTGGATGTTCAAAGGGAGCGTCCCGTCTACACACCACGCAACTGATGCCACATGGAGCAAGTGGATCTCGCTGATCACACAAAGAGCTCGGCTAGGAAACCTCAATCGCCCAGGAATTTTGGAAGTGATCACTAACTGGCCTGAAGGTAAAGACTTTGGAATGTCACCAGAGGAGGAGGAGGTGACACATGCTGAGGAGGCTCCACCTTATAATGAACTATCAGACAATGAGAAGAAATACACTCTGTTTACTGACGGATCCTGTCGCCTTGTAGGAAAACATCGAAAATGGAAAGCTGCTGTATGGAGTCCTACTCGACGGGTCGCAGAAGCTACCAAAGGAGAATCATAGAATCATAGAATCATAGAATCGTTAGGGCTGGAAGGGACCTTCAAAGGTCATCTAGTCCAACCCCCCTGCAAGGAACAGGGATATCTCCAACTAGATCAGGTTGCTCAGGGCCTCATCCAACCGGGCCTTGAACGTCTCCAGGGATGGAGCATCCACCACCTCTCTGGGCAACCTGTTCCAGTGTTCTACAACTCTCATGGTAAAAAATTTTTTCCTAATATCCAACCTGAATCTACCTCCCTCTATTTTAAAACCATTACCCCTTGTCCTATCACAACTGGCCCTCCTGAACAGCCTCTCCCCATCTTTCTTGTAGGCCCCCTTGCGGTACTGGAAGACCGCTATAAGGTCACCCCGGAGCCTCCTCTTCTCCAGGCTGAACAGCCCCAACTCTTTCAGCCTGTCCTCATAGGAAAGGTGCTCCAGCCCTCTTATCATCTTCGTGGCCCTCCTCTGGACCCTCTCCAACTGGTCCATGTCCTTCTTATGTTGGGGACTCCAGAACTGGACGCAATACTCCAAGTGAGGTCTCACGAGGGCAGAGTAGAGGGGGAGAATCACCTCCCTTGACCTGCTGGCCACGCTCCTCTTGATGCAGCCCAGGATGCGGTTGGCCTTCTGGGCCGCAAGAGCACATTGCTGGCTCATATTGAGCTTCTCGTCCACCAGTACTCCCAAGTCCTTCTCCTCAGGGCTGCTCACGATCCATTCTCCGCCCAGTCTGTATTTGTGCCTGGGATTGCCATGACCCAGATGCAGGACCTTGCACTTGGCCTGGTTAAACTTCATGAGGTTGGTACGGGCCCACCTCTCCAGCCTGTCGAGGTCCCTCTGGATGGCATCTCTCCCTTCCAGCATGTCGATGGCACCACACAGCTTGGTGTCATTGGCGAACTTGCTGAGGGTGCACTCCATGCCACTGTCCACGTCACCGACAAAGATGTTGAAGAGGGCCGGGCCCAACACGGACTCCTGAGGGACGCCACTCGTGACCGGTCTCCACATGGACATCGAGCCGTTGACCACTACTCTCTGAGTACGGCCATTGAGCCAATTCCTTATCCACCGAGTGGTCCATCCATCAAACCCATGCCTCTCTAGTTTAGAGAGAAGAATGTCGTGCGGGACAGTGTCAAAAGCTTTGCACAAGTCCAGGTAGATGACATCCGTTGGTCGACCCTTGTCCACCGATGTTGTCACCCCATCATAAAAGGCCACCAAGTTGGTCAGGCACGATCTGCCTTTGGTGAAGCCATGTTGGCTGTCACCCACCACCTCCTTGCTCTCCATGTGCCTTAGCATGGTTCCCAGGAGAATCTGCTCCATGACCTTGCCAGGCACAGAGGTGAGGCTGACCGGCCTGTAGTTGCCCGGGTTCTCCTTGTTCCCCTTTTTAAAAATGGGGGTTATGTTCCCTCTCTTCCAGTCATCGGGGACCTCGCCAGACCGCCACGACTTCTCAAATACAATGGCCAGTGGCTTGGCAACTTCATCCGCCAGTTCCTTCAGGACCCGCGGATGGATCTCATCAGGTCCCATGGACTTGTGCACCTTCAAGTTCCTCAGATGTTCCCGAACCTGCTCTTCAAGTACAGGTTCAAGTACAGGCGAATCAAGTCAGTTTGCAGAGGTGAAAGCCATCCAACTGGCTTTAGACATCGCTGAACGAGAAAAGTGGCCAATGCTCTATCTCTATACCGACTCTTGGATGGTAGCAAATGCCCTGTGGGGATGGCTACGGCAATGGAAGCAGAGCAGCTGGCAACGCAGAGGTAAACCCATCTGGGCTGCCCCATTGTGGAAAGACATTGCTGCTCGAGTAGAGAAGCTGGTTATAAAAGTATGACATGTAGATGCCCATGTACCCAAGAGTCGGGCCACAGAAGAACATGAAAACAATCAAGAGGTGGATCAGGTCGCCAAGATTAAAGTGGCTCAGGTGGATCTGGACTGGCAACATAAAGGTGAAAAATTTCTAGCTCGTTGGGCCCATGATGCCTCAGGCCATCAAGGAAGGGATGCCACATACAAATGGGCTCGCGATCGAGGGGTGGACCTAACTATGGACACTATTGCAGAGGTGATCCATGAATGTGAAACGTGCTGCAATCAAGCAAGCCAAGCGGTTAAAACCTCTTTGGTATGGAGGGTGTTGGTTGAAATATCAGTATGGAGAGGCTTGGCAAATTGATTATGTCACACTTCCACAAACTCGCAGTGGCAAGCGTTACGTGCTCACAATGGTGGAAGCAACCACTGGATGGCTGGAAACCTATGCTGTGCCCCATGCCACTGCCTGGAACACTATCTTGGGCCTTGAAAAGCAAGTCTTGTGGCGGCATGGCACCCCAGAAAGAATTGAGTCAGACAACGGGACTCATTTCCGTAACAATCTTATAGACACCTGGGCCAAAGAGCATGGCATCGAGTGGGTATATCACATCCTCTATCATGCACCAGCTTCTGGGAAGATTGAACGATATAAGGGATTGCTAAAAACCACACTGAAAGCAATGGGTGGTGGAACCTTCAAACATTGGGATACGCATTTAGCAAAAGCCACCTGGTTAGTCAACACTAGAGGATCTGCCAATCGAGTTGGTCCTGCCCAATCAGAACTTCTATATACTGTAGAAGGAGATAAAGTCCCTGTAGTGCACATGAGGAATATACTCGGGAAGACAGTTTGGGTTATTCCTGCCTCGGGTAAAGGTAAACCCATTCGTGGGATTGCTTTTGCTCAGGGACCTGGGTGCACTTGGTGGGTGATGCAGAAGGATGGGGAAGTCCGATGTGTACCTCAAGGGGATTTGATGTTGGGTGAAAATAGAAGATAAAATGAGTTTAATTGCGTGATATTAATTGCTGAATAACCCTGTCCCTGCATACCATCATTGCTATGGTTGTCACATTGTACTGATGTCATTGTATTAAGAATCATCCAGGTTAATGAAGAATGAACTTCGTCAGAATCAGAACTGATTCCAAACACCCAGCAACTTCTTCGAGATCAACATCTTCAACCTGCAGACGGCGGCTGGATACACCAACTACGAGCTCCAGATGCCACACACAACAAAGACTACATGTCATCCGTTCTACCGACTGAGCGAATTCCACGTCATCTTTCCTGCCCTGAGAGACTGCTACAACAGATGAAGACACATTTTGGAGGGATGATCCATGGCTAAGGGAATAGTATATATGTAAGGTTTGAGCATGACGTGCATGGTATGGAATAAGGGGTGGATACTGTCCTAGTTTTAGCTGGGACAGAGTTTTTAACAGCTAGAAGAGCTCCGTGTTTTGGTTTTACTCAGAGGCTCGCTCTGAGAAGAATGCTGATAGCAAGCTGATGTTTGTGGTTGGAAGTGAAACTCCAAGGACTTTTCAGTGTGCCGGAGTGCAGAAACACGGCGGGATAAGGGGGGAGCATAGCTGGGACAAGGGGGCCACGATTCCTCTTGTGATTTGTGGTAGAACTTTAGATTGAGGGCCAAACTGGCCAATTAGTATTCCATATCATGCAGCGTCATGCCCAGTATAAAAGTGAGGGTCAGCCGGGAAGAAGGGCTTTTGCGCTTTGGCTCTTTTGCGCTTTGGCTCTTTTGCGCTTGCTGCGCTGTTGCTCTGTTGTTTTTCTTTCCTTTCTCTCTCTCTCTCTCTCTGCCCCGCTCTATTTCGGGGCCTCGCGTTCATCCGGGATTGCAGCTTCAGGACGAGACGGGCTTCGCATATGAGGGGGTGGTGAGCATCTACACTGTGTATTAAATCATCTGTATTAAATTGTTCTTATCTCAACCCATGGGTTTCCCGTTTATCCTTTAATTCTCTCCCTCATTCCTGGGGGTGGGGGAGGGGGAGTGACCGGCTGTGTGTGTGGGGGGTGGTTTCAACCGAACCCACGACAGGCACGTTGAAAGAGCTTTAAACTAGATTTGAAGGAGTAAAGGGATAAAACCAGGCTTGCTAGAGATAAGCTTGGGGGCAGCCTGCCAATGTTTGAGGGATGATATGCTAGTGAGGTCCTTTGGTCTGCCGTCTCAGTGGAGGCAGGGGATGAAGAACCATGCGACAGCAAAGACGCAAGGATTATTGATGTGTGAGAAACCACACAAGTACATGAGAATGGTCACGTAGGAATTAGGGCTTCTCCCCCCAAAAAGGTGACAGGATCCACAGTCCAGCTGAAGGGCATCTACACCAATGCACCCAGCATGGGCAAACAACAGGAGGAGCTGGAAGCCATTGCGCAGCATGAAAACAATGATATAGTTGCCATCACAGAAATATGGTGGGATGACTCAAATAACTGGAGTGCTGCAATGGATGGCTATAAACTCTTCAAAACGGATAGGCAAAGAAGGAGAGGTGGAGAGTAGCCCTGTATGTTAAGGAATGTTTTGACTGTCTAGAGCTTGACGATGGTGATGAAAGGGTCGAGTGTGTATGGATAAGAATCAGGGGAAAGGCCAACAGGGCAGATATCACTGTGGGAGTCCCTCAGGGGTTCAACTGGGACCAGTACTATTTAATATCTTAATCGACAACATAGTGGGATTGAGTGCAGCCTCAGCAAGTTTGCAGATGACCCCAATTATCAAGATAACAACATCCACTACTCTCCCTTCCTCCATCAAGTCAGTCATTTTATCATAGAAAGCAATCAGGTTAGTCAGGCATGACTGTTCCCAATCACCTTGTTCGTCCTCTATATGTGTGGGCATAGCTTCCAGGAGAATTTGCTTGATAACTTTCCCAGGATATCTAGGGTGTTGTTATGAATTAAAAAAAGGAAACAAACAAACAACTCCACCAACACCCCCTCCAAACCAAAACAAAAAAAAAAATCCCCAAACCCAACCCCCAAAGGAGAACAAAAGGGGAGGAGGGGAAGCTACAAACAAGATACCCCTTCTCAATTTCTAATAAATTTTGATTTTTTTTTTTCCCCCTGGAACTCTGCTGGACAGTAGAAAAATGAGTAAGTTGTCCAATTGTTAGAAGTTTGAGAACAGAGTAAAAGGACTGAGCAGTTTGGGTACCATGGTTTTGAGATAAAAGCTTCCCAGAGTCTTCAATGTTTTGAGTTTGTTACTAGTTGTCAGTCCTTGGTAAGAAAACTCTTCCTCTCCCCATCCCCATTATAAAACTCCCTTTTAAAATTGTCTATCCCTTTTCCATCTTCCTCCTCCCCCATGGGCTTTAATTCTAGGCTCTGCAGACATTTGGTTGAGTTGGCCTAAATTCTTTAGCAAAAGGCCTGGATTCTGTACAGCACACTGAAAATGGCAACTGCATTAAAAACCCCCAAACAAGCAAACAAAACAAAACAAAACAAAACCACAAAGAACAAAAATTGTTACTTTGCATGTGGAGTATGATTTACCTACCTCCTGCCAAACTGTAAGCTTCCAGTGTGCTACAGAAGCTTCCATTTATAATTGTTGCAATAAGTTAATGTTGGGATTTTGGAGATCCAGGTACAGAAAGGTTAAGTGCTGTAATAGGGAGAGGCTGGAATCTGGAAACCCACATTCAGTTTCTGGCTCTGCCAGAGACCAGCTGTGTGATCTGGAGCTAGGCCAGTTCATCAGTCTGTGCTTCTGTCTGATTAGTTGAAGGAGTAAGACTCTTCATGGTAAAGATGCTCACTTAGCTTGTTTTTCATACAGAGCCTATGTAATTCAAATAAGTGGGTATCAACTGCATAGAATATAAATAGAATATTAGATGTGCTACTTAGAATATATAATTCTGCCTTTTTGTTTCTCACATACCAACAACAGGTTAATGAGTCTTCAGATTATGCTGAATAATTTGAAGCTGTTTGAAAACCAGCTTTTGTGGTTTGTATCTGAGATAGTAATTTCTGTTGTTTTACTGTATTTTAAATGGTTTATTTGTAGTACATGAGTGGAAACCTGAGTTGCATCATATTGTCTTGTTTCCCTTTGGTATTCCATAAACAATTTCCTCTTCCTGCCACTCTCCTTCCTTCTGTCCTCTGTGGGCTCCCTTTCTCCCTCCCCCTCCTTCCCTCTTGCACATGCACACCCTTGCTCACACATGCTCTTGTTCTCCTGCTCTGTCTGGCTCCCCCTCCCGTTTCTGTCAATCTAAATAAAGCCATAACTCTAACTTGGCAGTGGAAATTGAAAACTACTGCTTAGTCTGCTTTCCAAGTATTGATGAACCTCTGGTGGTGGTGAACAGCATTGACAGCAGAGTTTATGTCCAGCAGCACTGTATCTTCTACTACATGTTAGGAGTTGCAGTAAAATAAGGGACTTTATCAGGCCAAAGCTTAAGAAGGCTTTTTCTTGACATTTTCTGTAGTGCCTCTCTTTAGACTTCACTACATAGCTTCTTCATAAATATATATAAAAACAAAATCCTGATCAAGTTTACGGTTTTCCTGCCTTTGGACCCTTTGATTTTTCTTGAATTTATCTAAATACTTTGATGTATTTGGGGGGCATTTTTTTCCCTTCTTTTGAGAAGTTCCCATTGTCAAGTAAACATATTCATGTGAGCTTTCCAAAAAGTCCTTCTTCCTGGGACTCATTCTTTCAGCCTCTCTTCTTAGGCCTGGAAGACAGAAAATCTCTTCCTGTATTTACCTTGCTTTAAGACTAAGTGCTCTCTGGGGAACTGTGTTGGATTCTTTACTTTTTCTGCCTTAAAAATATCAATATTTTGAGGTTAGACTCCAGATTACAGATTTCCTAAGGTTAAGGAAACTTAATCCAAGGCCTTTCTCTGAAGTTCACTGTCCCATGATTTTCTTTTTCCATAATCATAGAATCATAGAATGGTTTGGGTTGGAAGGGATCTTCAAGATCATCTAGTTCCAACTTCCCTGCCACGGGCAGGGACACCTTCCACTAGATCAGGTTGCTCAAAGCCTCATCCAACCTGGCCTTGAACACTTCCAGGGATGGGGCAGCCACAACTTCTCTGGGCAACCTGTTCCAGTGTTTCACCACCCACAGAGTGAGAAATTTCTTCCTTAGATCTAATCTAAATCTACTCTCTTTCAGTTTAAAGCCATTGTCCCTTGTCCTATCACTACATGCCCTTGTAAAAAGTCCCTCTCCAGCTTTCTTGTAGGCCCCCTTTAAGTACTGGAAGGCTGCTAGAAGGTCTCCCCAAAGCCTTCTCTTCTCCAGGCTGAACAACCCCAACTCTCTCAGCCTGTCTTCATAGAAGAGGTGCTCCAGCCCTCGGATCATCTTCGTGGCCCTCCTCTGGACCCATTCCAACAGCTCCATGTCCTTCTTATGTTGGGGGCTCTGGAGCTGAACACAGTATTCCAGGTGGGGTCTCACGAGAGCAGAGTAGAGGGACAGAATCACCTCCCTCGACCTGCTGGCCATACTTCTTTGGATGCAGCCCAGGATATGGTTGGCTTTCTGGGATGCGAGATGTGTCTTTCTCCTTCAGAGAATTGAATAAAACATATGAGTGCCAGGTTTAAATTTGGTGATGGCCTGAGGTGGCTAACATTAATGAACCATTTGTAAATGACAAGAAGCTCTTTGTTTAGTTCATAGGGTTAATTAGAAAGTAAGAACAATATATTCTGAATTGGAGGGGGAGAGTACTTCTCTCTTGATAAACTAGTCTTGATCTTAACCCTCCTTTTGACAAGAAAGGTAATTTTCCTCATGTAATTTGATTAACTTTTACCCATATTTTGAGGATGAAACCAAAGTAGTCCTGCTATTCTCAAAGTGAAAGTAAGCCTAAGGCAGTAGAAAGCCATTTCTTAATTTTAAATTTATTTTTACTTACTACTTTGGTTCAAATGCTTGAAATTCTGAAGTATTTATAATAGCAGGAAAAATAAGATGTTATACAAATAATTTATAGAAAGAAAAAAATAGCCACAATATATTTCTAGTGTCTACATGTAGGGACTTTAGCTTTTTTAAAGACACAACTGATTATAATTTCTGTCCCCCTAGTTATGGGCCTCATTTACATGAAGAAAGTCTTAGTCATCTTTTTTTTTCTTCTTCTTCTTTTTTTTCCCTTCTTCGTGATCTATTTCCTGTTTGATATTTCTCAGGAGGAAGAAAAAGAAAATGGATCTTGGTGATTAACCCTCAAAGAGCTTATTTAAGGCAAGAAGCAATGAACCGGGATGGAAGAACACCATTAGAAGCTTTAACATCTTACCACTTTTGATATAACTCGGCTTTAATCTCTCCTTAATTTGAATGCTGGAATAGGGGAAATAGCAGCAGCCACAAGTTTAGTATGCTTACTATTTGAGAGATGAGATGTAAGGTTAACAGAGAGTTTGTTTGTTTCCTGCATTAAAAAAACTCACCATGCTTCTTTTATGGACAGGACTTTTTCTTGAAGTGCACTATGGTTGTATATACTTGCCTTATTTTAAATATTTTACATCTAGGCTTGTTAAAAGCTACAGAAAATAGTGTTTCTTGAAAGGAGCAAGTGGGTGGAGACAGAAGTTGAGGGGGAGGAGAAAGAAGCAAAGTTCTTATTTCTTCCCAATGTATTGTATTTCAGTGTGTATATATATGAAATTAAAATTTGGGACAAAGTAAAGTGTTTTGGACAATATGTAAATTTTGGTGTCAAAGTGCTGTTCCTTCCATTCAGGTATGTCATTGTTCAGCAAAGCTGTGACCAGCAGATTGCTATCACTGTCCCAAATGGACAGAGGCCTTGCACTTGCACAGAGGGAGAGGATCTTTTGGGAGTGAGGAGTTTTTTTTTGCAATCTAGTGATAATCACTAGTGTGAGATAACTGTTAAAGGCAATTTGTCAAATACTGCAGAAGTGTATATTCTCATACCTGGGGCAAAGATGCTGGCTACTGTTCCACCAGTGAGTCAGTGGGCAAATAATAGAATAACAGAATGATTTGGGTTGGAAGGGACCTTTAACGATCATCTAGTCCAACCACCTTGCCATGGACAAGGACATTTTTCACTACACTAGGTTGCTCCAATCCCCGTCCAACCTTACTTTGAACACTTCTAAGGATGGGACATCCACAGTTTCTCTGGACAACATGTTCCAGTGTATCACCACCCCATGCCACTTCCAATCTTCCCCCAAACTTTGCTGTTAGTACTATTTGGAAATGACATTGATTAGGGAATGCACATTTTATTTAAGTAACTGAAATGCACAGACAGCACGACCTTAGCACATCTTGGTGCACAAACGTGCAAATCTTGCTCTTTGTCTCCTTTATTTGCTGTGTCTTGACACAAAATCACAGAATGATTGAGGGTGGAAGAGACCTCTAGAGGTCATCTGGTCCAAACCCCCTGCTGAAGTGGAACCACCTAGAACCAGTTGCCCAGGACTATGTACAAATGGCTTTCGAATATCTCCAAGGAGGAAAACTCGATGACCTCTCTGGGCAACCTATTCCAGTGCTCAGTCACCCTCATAGTTAAAAAAGAGTTTCCTTAAGTTCAGATGGAACCTCCTGTGTTTCCATTTGTGCCCATTGCCTCTGGTCCTGTCACTGGGCACCACTGAAAAGAGCCTGGCTCCCCCTTCTTTGCATCCTTCCTTCAGGTATTTATATACATTGATAAGATCCTTCCTGAGCCTTCTCTTCTCTAGGCTGAACAGTCTCAACTCTCTCAGCCTTTTCTCATAGGAGAAATGCTCCAGTCCTTTAATCATCTTTGTGGCCCTTCACTGGACTGTCTCCAGTAGTTCCATCTCTTTCTTGTACTGAGGAGCCCAGAACTGGACACAGTACTTCATGTGCAGCCTCACCAGTGCTGAGTAGAGGGGAAGGATCACCTCCCTTGACCTGCTGGCAACACATCTCCCGATGCACCCCAGGATATCATCAGCCTTCTTTGTGGCAAGGGCACATTACTGGCTCATGTTCAACTTGGTGTCCACCAGGACCCCCAGGGCCTTTTCTGCAAAGCTGCTTTCCAACTGGGTAGCCCTCAGCATATATTGGTGCCTGGGGTTGATCCTCCCCAGGTGCAGGACTTGGCACTTCCCCCTGTCGAGGTCCCTCTGGATGGCAGCACAACCCTCTATCATATCAGCCACTCCTCACGGTTTTGTGCCATCAGCAAACTCACTGAGGGTACACTCTGCCCCATCATCCAGATCATAATAAAGATGTTGAACAGAACTGGACCCTGGGGTACACTGCTAGTGACTGGCCTCCAACTAGACTTCATGCCTCTGACCACCACCTTCTGGGCCTGGCCGTTCAGCCAGTTTTCAGTCCCCCTCACTGTCTGCTCATCTAGCCCATACTTCATCAACTTCTCTATGAGGATCTTACGGGAGACTGTCAAAGGTCTTCCTGAAGTCCAGGTAGACAATATCCACTGCTGACTATGCCAGGGAAGAAGGAAGGCAGGGACATTCATCTACCAGGCTAGTCCCTTCATTGTAGAAGGTTATCAAGTTGGTCAAGCATAACTTCCCCTTGGTGAATCCATGCTGGCTACTCCTGATCACCTTCTTGCCCTTGATGTGCCTGGACATGGTTCCTAGGGATCAAGGTGAGGCTGACCATCCCATCCTGTAGTTCCTTGGATCCTCCTTCTTGAAGACAGGAGTGACGTTTGCTTTCCTTCAGTCTTCAGGCACTTCTCCCAATCACCATGATTGTTCAAATACTACTGAGAGTAGCCTTGCAGTGGCATCAGCCAGCTCCCTCAGCACTCATGAGTGCGTCCCATCAGGGCCTACGTACTTATGTGTGTCCAGTTTGCTTAAGTATTCTCTGACTTGATCCTCTTCCACCAAGCATATATCTTTCTCCACATTTTCCCCCTGGTCTCTGGGGCCTGGAATTCCTGAAGGTTGGTCTTGCTAGTAAAGCCTGAGGCAAAGAAGGCATTCAGTATCTCAGCTTTTTCCATGTCCTGTGTCACCAGGTCCTCTGTCTCATTCAGTAAGGGGCCCACATTTTCCTTAGCCTTCCTTTTGTCACCTGTGTTCTTAGAGAAGCCCGTCTTGTTGTCTTTGACATCCCTGGCCAGATTCAATTAGATTTGAATTTTAGCTTTCCTAATTTCGTCCCTGGATGCTTGGATAGTGTTTCTGCATTCCTCCCTTGCAGAGAAGGGATTTGGAGAAGTACTGAGACGACTCAATATGAGTTAGCTGCAGGAAGTCTCGTTTATTGCGCAGTTCTTATTGCTTATATAGACAGTATTTGCCAATAATCCTGAGACCACACCTTTTCCACACCATTATTGGATGATACATACGCTTGTCATATTTAACAGCTTATTTCAAACAGACACCCGCCTAGCGAAGCTCTGCTCTAAGCAAACACTACTCTCTTATCATACAGCATAGTTTTCTTATCCTTAACTTCAAGGGCATTCTGCCCTCGAGGCCTAACTTTCGAGCTTCAGTCTTTATTTACACAGGGTTTTCTTCGTGCAGTCTCTTCTGAACTCCGACACTCCCTGGTTACCCATTCTTGCTTCCACCCTCTGTATGCTTCCTTACTGTGTCTGAGTTTGGCCAGGAGCTCCTTGTTCATCCATGCAGACCTAGCATTTTTGCCTGACTTCCTACTCCTTGTGATGGAGCTCTCTTGAGCTTGGAGGAGGTGATCCTTGAATATTAACCAGCTTGCTTCGACTCCTCTTCCCTCCAGGGACTTATCCCACAGGACTCTCCCAAGCAGAACCTTAAAGAGGCCTAAGTCTGCTCTCCTCAAGTCCAGGTCTGTGAGCTTGCTTTTGACCCTCCTTCCTGCCCTCAGGATCCTAAACTCCACCATCTCATGGTTATTGCAACCAAGGCTGCCATTGACCTTCACATCCCCAACAAGCCCCTCCTTGTTGGTGAGTACGAGGTCCAGCAGAGCACCTGCCCTCATTGGCTTCTCTGTGACTTGGAGGAGGTAGTTATCATCAATGCACTCAAGGAACCTCCTGGATTGCTTCTGCCCTGCTGTGCTGTCCCTCCAGCAGATATTGGGGTGGTTGAAGTCCCCCATGAGAACCAGGGCCTGTGAATGAGAGGCTGCTTCTAGCTGTCTATAGAAGGCCTAATCCACTTGCTCTTCCTGGTCAGACGACCTGCAGCAGATCCCCACTATGTGCTAGCGAGGTCCTTCAGTTTACCATCTCAGTGGAGGTAGGGGATGGAGATCCGCACGTGTCCTGGTTTTGACTGGGACAGTTAGTTTTTCTTTTTAGTAGCTAGAATATCTCTGTGTTTTGGATTAGTATGGGATTTGTTATGAGAAGAATGTTGATAGCGCACTGAAGTTTATAGTTGGTACTGAGACATCAAGGACTTTTCAGCTTGCCGTGTTTTTGCCAGCGTGCAGGAGCACAACAAACTAGGGGTGAGCAGAGCCAGGACAAAGGGCCCACAACTCCCGTTATGATTTGTACTTAGACTTAGGACTGAGGGCCAAATTGGCCAATGGAATATTCCATATCATGCAACATCATGCCCAGCATCTAGATAAGGGTTGACCGGGTAGTTGGAATCTCTCTTTTGGGGAACTCTTTCGGTCTCTTCTTGGACTCTCGGTCTCTCGGAGTTCTCTCTCTCTCTCCTTCTCTTTTCAGGCCTCTCACTCATCTGGGATTGTGGTGTCAGGACTTATCTGTTTCAGGATCACTTACCAGAATGGGACAGGCATTGGTCACCGGGTGGTGAGGAATTACACTGTGCATCACTTGTTTGTACATATTATTATCATTATATATATATTCATATCTTATTATTATTTTATCAACAGGAGGAGCCATCGTGCAGCTGGAAAACTATGATATAGTTGCCATCACAGAAACATGGTGGGACGACTCAAATAACTGGAGTGCTGCAATGGATGGCTATAAACTCTTCAAAAGGGATAGGCAAGGAAGGAGAGGTGGGGGGTAGCCCTGTATATTAAGGAATGTTTTGACTGTCTAGAGCTTGACGATGGTGATGAAAGGGTCGAGTGTGTATGGATAAGAATCAGGGGAAAGGCCAACAAGGCAGATATCGCTGTGGGAGTCTGTTATAGACCACCCAACCAGGATGAAGAGGCAGTTGAAATATCCTATAAGCAGCTGGGAGAAGTCTCACGATCGCTAGCCCTTGTTCTCGTGGGGGACTTCAACTTACCAGATGTCTGCTGGAAATACAATACAGTGGAGAGGAAACAGTCTAGGAGGTTCCTGGAGCACGTGGAAGATAACTTCCTGACACAGCTGGTGAGCGAGCCAACTAGGGAAGACGCCCTGCTGGACCTGTTGTTTGCAAGCAGAAGGACTTGTGGGTGATGTGATGGTTGGAGGCCGTCTTGGGCACAGCGATCATGAAATGATAGAGTTTTTGATTCTCGGAGAAGTAATGAGAGGGGTACCTTGGACTTCTGGAGGGCAGACTTGGGCCTGTTTAGGAGCCTGGTCGACAGAGTCTCCCTTGGGAGGCAGTCCTGAAGGGCAAAGGAGTCCAGGAAGACTGGACATTCTTCAAGAAGGAAATCTTAAAAGGAGCAGGAGCAGGCCATCCCCATGTGCCAAAAGATGAGTCAGCAGGGAAGACGACCAGCCTGGATGAACAGAGAGCTTTGACTGGAACTCAGGAAAGAAAGAGAGTTTATGATCTTTGGAAGAAGGGGCAGGCCACTCAGGAGGACTACAAGGATGTCATTAGGTTATGCAGGGAGGAAAATAGAAGGGCCAAAGCCCAACTAGACCTTAATCTGGCTACTGTCATAGAAGACAATAAAAAATGTTTCTATAAATACATTTGCATCAAAAGGAGGGCTAAAGAGAATCTCCATCTTTTATTGGATGTGGGAAGAAACATAGTGACAAAGGCTGAGGAAAAGGCTGAGGTACTTAATGCCTTCTTTGCCTCAGTCTTTAATAGTAAGACCAGTTATTCTCAGGGTACCCAGCCACCTGAACTGGAAGATAGGGGCGGGGAGCAGAACGAAGCCCCCATAATTCAAGGGAAAATAATTAGTGACCTGCTACACCACTTAGACACACACGAGTCTATGGGGCCCAATGGGATCCACCCAAGGGTGCTGAGGGAGCTGGCGGAAGTGCTCACCAAGCCCCTTTCCATCATTTATCAGCAGCTCTGGCTAATTGGGGAGATCCCAGGTAGACTGGAGGTTAGCAAATGTGATGCCCATCTACAACAAGGGCCGGAAGGACGATCCAGGGAAGTACAGGACTGTCAGTCGGACCTCGGTGCTAGGGAAGGTTACGGGGCAGATCATCTTGAGTGCCATCTCATGGCATGTACAGGACAACCAGGCGATCAGGCCTAGTCAGCGTGGGTTTATGAAAGGCAGGTCCTGCTTGACTAACCTGATCTCCTTCTATGACAAGGTGACCCACTTAGTGGCTGAGGGAAAGGCTGTGGATGTTGTCTACCTGGACTTTAGTGAAGCCTGGGACACCGTTTCCCACAGCATTCTCCTGGAGAAACTGGCTGCTCATGGCTTAGATGGACGTACTCTTTGCTGGATAAAAAACTGGCTAGATGGCCAGGCCAAAGAGTGGTGGTGAATGGAGTTAAATCCAGTTGGTGGCCAGTCACAAGCGGTAATTCCCCAGGGCTCAGTATTGGGGCCAGTTCTGTTTAATAGCTTTATCAATGATCTGGACAAAGGGATCGAGTGCACCTTCAGTAAGTTTGCAGACAACGCCAAGTTGGGCAGGAGCATTGATCTGCTTGAGGGTAGAAAGGCTCTACAGAGGGATCTGGATAGGCTGGATCAATGGGCTGAGGCCAACTGTATGAGGTTCAACGAGGCTGTGCCGAGTCCTGCACTTGGGTCACAACACCCCCATGCAACGCTACAGGCTTGGGGAAGAGTGGCTGGAAAGCTGCCTGGTGGAAAAGGACCTGGGGGTGTTGGTTGACAGTCGGCTGAATATGAGCCGGCAGTGTGCCCAGGTGGCCAAGAAGGCCAATAGCATCCTGGCTTTTATCAGAAACAGTGTGGCCAGCAGGACTAGGGAAGTGATCGTCCTCCTGTACTCGGCACTGGTGAGGCCTCACCTTGAATTCTGTGTTCGATTTTGGGCCCCTCACAACAAGAAAGACATTGAGGTGCTGGAGTGTGTCCAAAGAAGAGCAACAAGGCTGGTGAAGGTTCTGGAGCACAAGTCTTATGAGGAGCAGCTGAGGGAACTGAGGTTGTTTAGCCTGGAGAAAAGGAGCCTCAAGGGAGACCTTATCTCTCTACAACTACCTGAAAGTGGGTTGTAGCGAGGTGGGTGTCAGTCTCTTCTCCCAAGTAACAAGGGATAGGACGAGAGGAAATGGTCTCAAGTTGCACCAGGGAAGGTTTAGATTGGATATTAGGAAATATTTCTTCACCAAAAGGATTGTCAAGCATTGGAACAAGCTGCCCAGGGAAGTGGTTGAGTCACCATCCCTGGAGGTATTTAAAATACGTGTAGATGTGGTGCTTAGGGACATGGTTTAGTGGTGGACTTGGCAGTGTTAGGTTAACGGTTGTACTTGATGATTTTTAGGGTCTCTTCCAACCTAAATGATTTTATGATTCTATAATGTCACCCTTACCTGTCTTCTCTTTAATCCTAACCCATGAACCCTCAGTTTGATCCTCATCCATCCCCAGGCAGAGCTCCATTCACTCCAGCTGCTCTCTCACATAAAGAGCAACTCTCTCTCCTTGTCTTCCCAGCCTGTCCTTTCTAAGTTCTTGTGTCTCCCTCCATTGTAACACTGCAGTCATGGGAACCATCTCACCACGTCTCCATATTCCCAACAAGATCATAGTCCTGTAACTGCATACAGATCTCTATCTCATCATGGTTATCCTCCATGCTGCGTGCATTAGTGTACAGGCACTTCAGAGAGGCATGTTGACTCCCTAGAAAGGGTTTGGGGGACTTCTCTATAATGGTGCCTTGTGGGCACTTACTCGCTTACAGGCAAGTGCTGGAGGTAATCCCACTTAACCCCCATGTTGTTGATTTTGTGTTCCATCCCTGTCACATCACTCCAGACTTGTGAACCTTGTCCATCACTCCCTCACAGGGCTGCTGATTACTCTCTCCTTCTGTCATTCTTACTTTAAAGCCCTCCTTATGAGGTCAGCCTTTTTCTTGACAAAAATAACTTTGCTCTGCTTAGTGAGGTAGATCTCATCTCTCCCGAGCAGATATTCATCTGCAAACAGGGTCCCATGGACATAGAACCCAAAGCCTGTTGCCAACAACAGTTCTGCAGCCAGTTATTGCCATGCGTTATCAGTGCCCCCCCTCCTCACACCCTTGCCCCTCACCAGCAGGATTGTGGAGAACGCCAGGGCCCCCATGCCCTTGACTACTGTCCCCAGAGCTCTCTCTGTAGTCGCTTCTGATATTCTCCATACTCTCCAGGTTGCCCCTAGCAGTATCATTGGTGCCCACAGGGAAGAACAGGAGGGAGTAGTAGTAGTCAGAGGGCCGGATGAGCTTTGGCAGATGAGCTTTGGTGGTCTCTCTGCAATATCCCAGATCCTGCCCCCTGGCAGGCAGCAAACCTCTCTAGATGATAGGTCAGATATTAACATCTTATCTGAAAATATGCCACCATTCTCAGTTCTATATGCCACATGAACAAAAAGGAGGGGAGAAAAAAAGAAAGGCACACGTGTTTCGGTTTCTTTTGATAGTGTAGCTCGAACTAACAAATTCTGTGTTTGTTTTTCCTTTGAGCAATATCTGAATGTCACAGAAAAATGTGCAAATATTAAAGTAGAATTCCTTACAAAATGCTTCAGCCTGGCTTCAATGTGGTGCTTGGTAAAAACTTGAAATTTAAGGCTATTCAGCTATACCTAATATTTGTTGCTCTTAGCTGCTGTAAGATTAATCTCTTCTATGATTCCGCGCTGCTTTTGTGGGAGAGATTGTTGTGACATTAAAGCTAGAACTCATTAGAAAGGTTCTTTTGTATAAACGATAGCTATTACTGATCTCTCAGCTCTTTATTTTACTTTGTAGCAGAAGGGTTAGAGATTTTTCTGAAGTTATCCTCGAGGTTGCTGGCTGTTGTCTCGACAGTGTCAGAATATTAAAGAATGTTATCAGTATACACTAGTGATGGTTGTTTTTTACCTCTTATAGTGCCAGGCTGAAGCGGTTATGTTTATCCTTTTAAAAACCTCAATTTCTTTTTTTTTTTTCCTCCCTCCTTCTGGTTTTTATTTTTTAAACTGGCTTAAAGTTTCCGTAAAGACACACAGAAAGGTTTTTGTGTTGTTTCTAAAAGGGCCGAAGTTTAAAGAGGAGAGATTCCCCTCCTCTTCTACATAATGGAGCTTTCAGGGAACCTCTTTTAAAAGGCATGGTTACAGCCTTTGTATTGAAAGGTGTATCTGTGTATCTGCTGCCGGGGTTTGCTGATGCAGACAGCCTGGCTGGTTAACAAAGGTCATTAGACTTTGGAATCTGACAGAGGAGTGGAGTGTCTGCTGTTCCAAGAAAGACAACTCCCAAAGGATGAGGACAGGGCAGTCTGGAGGGGCTCCTCCTTTCCACTTCCCCATCCTCCTGCTGGGAGGTTACTGTGTTTTGATTAAGTCCGTAGAACTGTGTAAAACTGTGTTGCTGGAATTAATAAATACATTTATCATTCATGAGTTAAAAGAACTTTTGGAGATCTTTGGAAATGATTGCTGTTATAGGTTGATTTCAATAGTTTGGCGAGAAAATGATTCTCAACAGCCAATAACTATAGAATCAATAGTTAAAATTTATTTAGGGTAAGCAAGCAAACAGCGCTGGGTGCGCCGGGAGTCTCCGCTCCACCAAGACGCACACCCGCCGTGGCAGTTTTTCTTGAATTCATACAAACACACTCATAACCCCCCCCAAAAGGTCAGTCTCTCCCAGGAAATCATTTCCATAGTCCCCGCCTCAGGATTCGCCTCAGGCTCCTCCTCGACACGCCTCCTGGTTGTCGTGGGCAGGGGTCTTCAGGATGAAGGCTGGAGGTCTTCCTCACTGTGCACTTTTCATCTTTTCCCTAAAATTCCTGATTTTACTGAGCTTGCAGAGCCAAACTGGTTCCAGCCTGGTCTGTCCTTGAGTGGACGTCTGATCGCCTTACCTGTCACTATCTGAAGACAAATGTTAGTTTTTATTAGTCCTTATCTTTCCTACATGGGCTAGTTTTTGTGTATCCCTTCCTCCCTACAGATGTGTGAGACGTGAGTCACAGCCTTGCAGGAGTCTTATCTGTCTTATCTGAGTCCGTCTTATCTGTCTTATCTTTTCTCACCAGCCTCCTCCTGGGCAGCTAGTATTTTACAGCAGGGACTAGCACTTTACAACTTCTAACATTTTACAGCAATAATCCATACAACAGTTAGTGTAACAGTTAGTATTTAAACGATAATTGGTTAGTATTTAATATTTATCCTTCAAAAATATTGTGGGTTTCTATGCTTAGCTTATAACTTGCTTAGCTAGTTCCTGAGATGATGGCGGTTTCTATTTGATTGGCAAATTCTAATATATCACTTATTACAATTGTTCAGGAAGAAAAGGTGCTGTTTTGATAGCACATGAGAACAGATACTATTGGGGGAGGAGGTAAATCATACAAAAGAGAGAGTCCTGTTCTTAGATGATGGTGGTTTTGTTTTGTTTTGGCTTGATTTTTTGTATCATCCAAGGGTAAAAAATAATCTTGTATACTGGAGATGAATCTGAGAGATAAGTGAGGTCATGTTGTGCACAGGCAAGAAGCTATGAGTCACTGAGTGCAGTTGTCTGAGCTAAAATGGCTGCTCCCAAAGCTCAGAGGAGTAGGGCAGCCTTAGTGAGTCTTAAAGCTTCAGTGGCACAGGGGCTCATACCTCTTGGAAGCGCAATAAATGCATTCAGTAGAGCTGTGGCTTGTTTCGTTGAGATGAGAAGATTAAGCTTGGAGAACAGATAGTGAGAAGTGGATGATCTGCTTTTCTGTGAAGTGCTCTAAATGCAGGAGTCATTTGCTCCATGGAAAAAAAAAAAATGTTTTCAGGTCTAATGGACTGTGCTAAAGGAGACATGGAGTGGGACTTCACTCACTAGTGTAATTTGGTCCCAGAAGAGATAGCAACCTCTTCCACAGGGTTTGATCCAGTGCTTGCAAATAAAAGCTCAAGTATCTTAATCATTGCAGCTTTGCTAGCTGAAAAGAAGCTGGTGCACTGTTTGTGCTTTTTTTTGGTTGTTTTTTGTTGTTGTTGTTGTTGTCCTGGTTTCAACTGGGACAGAGTTAGTTCTTTTTAGCAGCTAGAAGAGCTCAGTGTTTTGGTTATAAGAAGAATGTTGATATGTTGAAGAATGTTGAATGTTGACCTGGAGGTGTTGGTTGACAGTCGGCTGAATATGAGTCGGCAGTGTGCCCAGGTGGCCAAGAAGGCCAATAGCATCCTGGCTTATATCAGAAATAGTGTGGCCAGCAGGACTAGGGAAGTGATCATCCCCCTGTACTTGGCACTGGTGAGGTCTCACCTTGAATTCTGTGTTCGGTTTTGGGCCCCTCACAACAAGAAAGACATTGACGTGATTGTCGTGGTTTAGCCCAGCTGGTATCTAAGCAACCACGCTGCCGCTCACTTACTCCTCCCCTCGATGGGATGAGAGGAGAAAATCGGAAGAAAAGAGTAAAACTCTTGGGTTGTGATAAGGACAATTTAATAGGATAGTACAAAAAAAAAAAGAGAAAGGAATAATAAGAACAATAATACTAATAAAAGAACAATACAAAACGAGTGGTACAATTGCTCACCATGCAGAACCTGATCAGCCCACTCCTGATCAGCGAAAATGCAAAAACCCCTTCCCCGGCTTGCTCCCCCAATATATACTCTGGACATGACATCATATGGTATCGAATAGCCCCCTGGCTAGTTTGGGTCAGCTGCCCATGCTGTACCTCCTCTCAGTTTTTCTGTGAAAAGTTAACTCTATCCCAGCCAAACCCTGGACATTATCCACCCTTTATTCTATACCATCTGTGTCATGCTCAGATCATACATTTTCCAATTAATCACCAGCACTGTTCCTGTCTTTATATATATATATATATATATATATGCAGATATCATCCTCTTAGTTATAGCCCATCCCTCTAACATGTCCATTGAGTTCATTTAATACATGACTTCGGGGCTCCATCTGTTATAACAGTCTTTTAGGTCAGGATGTTACTGATACTTAAAATTTTTGGTAATTAACGTTTGATCAATAGTTTTAATTACAAACTAGTTAGTAGTTGATTTTAATAATATAGAATTATAAGAAATCTTCTAATGAAAAGTGTGCTCGTATAGTAAACACATGCTGCTATGAAACTGCTGCTATGGAACTCTTGTATAGCCCTGTACCAGGACCAAAGGGATCGGTTAGAATCATCTAGTAAGAACATGTAGTAACATGTAGTACAAAGCACAAGTTGATTTGTAAATTGATTTATGATACCTATATAGAACTAGAGGAATGCATGTAGCTATCAAGGTCTAGATTAATGAAGATGGGGAAAGCCAACCATAACGGTTTCATAATGGTTTATGGGTACCTGCCAGGAACCGTGAACTTAAGCAAAAGGTAATTCCGGCAGGGGGAGATCGCGACCACCGAATCACAGACCACCTACCTATATTGCACCCCAGACTCATTTCTAGATGATTCTAACTTTGATGGCACAGAATCAGAAATGGGAGGAGAATATGCTAATGATTTTCGGGAATTTATATGTTTATGTATGATTTCCTAATGGATTTGCATATGTCAGCTCTATATAAGAAGTTTGACTTCGGTGCAAGGGGCGCACGCTAGGAGGAGATATCCCCCGTGCACCCGGCGCCGCAATAAAGAAGTGTCTGCTTATCTACATCCCATTGGTGTTGATAAGTTTCTTATTCCGGATTTTCGGTAACAGTTTTGGCGACCCAGATGGGACCTCGCTGAAGGAGACCGGAGGAGTCGGGGACCTGATCGGTTCCAGACGGCACCGAGGATTTCTCGGGGACACCCATCGATCCCCGATCCATAAGGTTCTTCGCGACGTCCCCTGGATTTTGGGTAAGACACTTCTTTCTTTTGTTTCAAACGAGTGGGTTTGAGTCCCACCGTTGTGAGTGGGTTTGAGTCCCACCACATAGAGGGGGTTCAAGTCCCGCCTCTGGAAAGTGGGTTCAAGTCCCACTGCGAGTGGGTTCGAGTCCCCTCGCTGTAGCCTGCCTGTCAGTCGTGGTGAAAGCCGCGCAGGGTTGGGCAGAGGATCCTGGTGGAGTGGAAGCCTGGGCGTCTGCCCGTAAGCCATAAGTGAAAGCTATTGCAGGGTTGGACATAGCGGAGACTTGGAACCTATATGCTGGCTATAGTGTTCTATAAGTTGTGCCTCTAACGTAAGTTAGAAGTTTTCTTGTGTGCTATACTGTGGAACCGTTTATCTTGACCGAGTACTAAGGTGCCGAGTTTGTGTTTATTGTGTTACGTACTTGTGCTCAAGGTAATAAATTACAGAACTGTGTGAGTGTGACCGTGAGAGAGAGATGTGCAGTTAAGCACGAAGTGAGTGCGGGGTTTGGATTTGTGGCTCTGCTATCCCGTAAGGGGTGCAGTCGAAGAAAAACAGTGTGACAGATTTGAGTGATTATATATTGTATTAACAGTTATATCATGGCATCTAAGTTAACTCATTTGTTTAAAAGTAAAAGTATGAGTAATTTGGCTGCAAATGACAAAATTCCGAAAACTTCTCCATTAGGATGTTTGTTAGCACATTGGGGAGATATAGGAGATGATTTGTGAAAGAACAAAATGATTGAATATTGTAATCAGTGGTGGCCGTTGTATACGTTAGAAGATCAAGAAGTATGGCCTGTGAATGGTACTTTGAATTATAATACTATTTTTCAGTTAATGCTGTTTTGTAGAAGGAAAGAGAAATGGGATGAAATACCTTATGTGGATTTGTTTTTCTATTTGAGACAAAGAAAAGATTGGCAGAAAGAGTGTAAACTAGCGGATGGAAATGGTTTGATAATGGCTGTTGCTACAGGGAATAAAAAGGAGAAAAAGTGTTGCTCAGTGTGTGAAATTGGGAAGGATTGTTTGAAAAAGAGGATTACTTCTGAAGTTGATGAGGGACCAGAATTAGACATATCTCCTCCTAGGAGAGAAAGAAATCGGGGTCGAGAATATCAGGAACAGATGCAAGAACCAGAAAGCAGTGGTATTGAGGATCCCGAGGAGGGTCCCTCTGAGATTGTAATTCATACTCCTGTTTCTCGGAGAACTCGGCAGCAGACACACACAATAGCTCCCCTGCGGCAGGGAGTTGGCAGCAATGGGCCGGTGTATGTAAAGGTGCCTTTTTCAGTTACTGATTTGATGGCTTGGAAACAGGCAGCCGGGCTTTACAGAGAGGATCCTGAAAGAGTAGGAAGAGTGGTGGATACTATAATTAGAACACAGGACCCAGACTGGAGTGATTTGCAGGTGGTCTTAGATAATTTATTGGATGATACAGAAAAGCAAATGGTGTTGGAAGCAGGTAGAGCACAGGCTGAAGCGGCAATTCTGAATGAAAATATGACTGGAACTTTGGAACAGAATTTTCCATCTGGGGATCCGCAGTGGGATTCAAATAATGTGGAGCACAGACAGAGATTGAGACGGTATCAAAAATGGATTTTGTATGGAATTAAACATGCCATGCCTAAGTCTTTGAATTGGTCTAAATTATGCCATCATTTATTTTGTCTCTCTTACCGACCTTCTTTCTGGATAGCATTCCACGGCAGGGATTAGTATTTGATAACTTCTAACGTTTCACAGAGTTATTTCACAGAGCTATGTATTCTAGAGTTTTATGCAGTTTTGTGTCTACTCTTATACCTATCCATAGAAATAATAGTTAATATAGCTTTATACCTATACCTATCCCCCTATCAGTCCCCCCTTTTCTATTAAATCAAGTAAATTCTTTTACTTGCGTAGGTTTCCCGACTGATATAACGCCTCGTGTATTGCAGATACCCTTTGAAACATGCACCAAACCCATACATACAGCAGTGTTAGTAACAATATCAAAGTAGCTGTCGCTATTAACAGTACTGTAACAGGATGTATTAGATGATTAAAAAAATCCTGTAGCCGAAGGTGACCATCCAAAAAGCGCTTCCCACCATCTATATTCTCCATCATTCTCTACTCTTTTTACAATTTTCTTTATTTCATTTGCATCATAATGAACTGTCACCAGTCTTCTGTCCGCTATTTCTAATTCTTTCCAGTATTTGCATTAAACTAGGACAAGTACAGTTTTAGGTTTTTCGTCAGGATGTATCTCAAAATGACAAACATTCTGTTCAGTGTCAAGACAGATGTCTTGAGCTCTGATGGTATTGCTTTCACAAATGAATCCTTGTTGCCCTTGCACAATACATGTCCACACTGTGTTCCAAGGGATACAGTGTATCCAGCATTCTAGTTTTTCATTTTCGAGGGCACAAAGATTCTTTGTGAGCGCAGAATTATTAGTTCCTTCTACAGTAATTTGAGTCGCTTTCTCATGGATGGTTCCATTGATTATTCAGCAACCTATTTGGATCCAATTTCTCTGATTGTTCCCATCAAGAGGGGAGCCTCACTGTCCTTGTCCCAGCCCCACTCATGTTCTGAGTATATTTGCATTCCATGCATAACCACAGTAGCTAAATTTAAGTTCAAAGATGGTCCCATACTTCCTGTGGACTTAAGGTAGGCGTGAGACCATGGCCAACTTGGAGTGGAAGTGTTTACCATTTCAATCATACTTATCAGAATGGTGACAATTAACATCGGGTCAGTCTTATTGTTGTTGGTCCTGTGGCTTCTGCTGTCCATTGTTCCTCAGGCGCTTTCTTCACTCGGGAGTAATAAATCCAAGCAGGTCATTCTCTGATCTTGATCGCCGTGTAGGTTGTCAGCAATATCTGGAACGGTCCATTCCACTTCTCCTCAAGGGGGTGACCTGAAATGGTTTTAACATAAACCCAATCTCCAGGTTTGAATGTATGCACTGGAGAATCTAATCCCTGTGCCCTGGTGGACATTACTACTTTGTTTACTTCTTCCAATTGTTTTCCTAATGCTATCAGATATTGTTGTAAGCCCATTTCTCCAACTTGACTGAGATCTTGCCCTTGATACCTAGTTTGAAATGGTTTCCCATATAAGATTTCAAAGGGACTCAATTTTTCCTTAGTTCTTGGTTTAGTTTGAAGCCTTAATAAGGCAATTGGAAGGACCTGATTGTTGCAGGAGCCCTTCTGTGGACAGCCCAGAGTCATGACCATACACCAATATGGTTAGAAAATCATGCTCCGTTTATTACAAACAACACACAGGTTATATAGCGGAATGTGGCGTGACACGACTACATTCTACAATTGGCTTGCTTAGCGTAAACACACTCTCGTGGGCTATAGTGATAGGGCAGCGCTAGCAGAACACAGGTAATAAGCTCATCCCTTCAGTCTCCTCATTGTGGTCATCGGAGAGGCATCCAGGAGGCGTGCATCTTGGCAGGCTATCAGTCTACATTTCCTTTTAAGGCCATTGAGATAACTTGAAGGACAAAAGTAATCTAGTTGGTAACCTTGTGCTCTGGGGCCCAAACAGGGATTGTCCATACCCGAGAGAATATTATGGCCAGTCTCGGAAAGGAATTCCTCCACACCTGATCCCATCTCAAGTTGGTTTCTTGACAAATCTTGCTTAATTGTGTTTTTATTAAGTGATTCATTTTCTCCACCTGCCCACTTGCTTGGGGTCGATAAGGTGTATGCAATTTCCAGTCAATTTCTAAAAATTTACTAACAGATTGCACTACTTGCGATACAAAATGCGGCCCTCTGTCTGAAGAAATTACTTCAGAGACTCCAAACCGAGGGATGATTTCCCTTAGCAAAACTTTAGTCACTTCTCGGGCTTTGTTAGTTCAACAGGGAAATGCTTCAGGCCATCCGGAATAGGTATCTGTTAATACTAACAGATATCTATACCCGCCTTTTCTAGGCAATTCCGAGAAGTCTATTTGCCAATTCTGACCTGGAACACATCCTTTGCCAATGTTTCCAAACTTTACCCGGTTGTCTGCCTTTGAGTTATTCTTTAAACAGGTTTCACATCTACTAACCACATTTTTTACAGTTTGAAATAAACTTTGTGCTATTATTTGCTTAGAGAGAGAATTATATAAAGCTTCTGTTCCCCAATGAGTTTTGCCATGCTCAGTTTTTATCAACATCCATAGTATTCTAAAGGGAACTATTATTCGATTGTCCTCTACTGTTGCCCATCCTGATGGATTAACCTTAGCTTTTAAATCTTTGATAAGCTTTTTATCTTTTTCATCATATTCTACCTTTTCAGGTAGTGATAAGGATTTTTCCGGGATCAAACTTAATACCTCACCTTGTTCCGCTGCTTGCCTCGCTTTATGATCAGCCAATTCGTTACCCACCTCCTTGTCAGTGTTACCTTTTTGATGACCTTTACAATGCATGATAGCCACAGCTGTTGGAAGCTGAACTGCTTCTAAAAGTCGCAGTATCATATCGGCATGTTTAATACCTTTTCCTTGTGTAGTTAAAAATCCTCGTTCTTTCCAGATCGCTCCATGAGCATGTACTACACCAAAGGCATACCTTGAATCTGTCCATATATTTACTCGCAGTCCTTCAGCAAGCTCCAGCGCTCTCACCAAGGCAATTATTTCTGCCCTCTGTGCAGACGTACCTTTTGGGAGAGATCTTGCTTCTATTACCTGATCAGTTGTTGTCACCGCATACCTGGCCATTCGGACTCCATTCTTCACAAAGCTGCTCCCGTCTGTGTACCAGGTATGATCGGCCTCTTCCAGTGGTTCTTCTTTCAGGTCCGGTCTACTTGCATAGACAGTTTCAATTGTCTCTATGCAGTCATGTACGATGGGGTCGGTTTCCTGTTTATCACTCGGGAAAGACGCAGGGTTAACTATTGTAGATGTAACGATTTCCACATCATCCTGCTCCATCAGGATTGCCTGATATTTTAAGAATCTTGACGGTGATAACCAATGTCCACCTTTCTGTTCTAAGACAGAAATTACTGCGTGGGAAGTATAAACGATCATTTTCTGCCCCAGGGTAAACTTGCGAGCCTCTTGAATGATTACAACGACAGCCGCCACTGCCCGGAGGCATCCTGGCCATCCTTTGCTGACTTCGTCCAATTGTTTGGAAAAATATGCTACTGCTCGCTTGTAGGGTCCCAGCTTTTGGGCTAAAATTCCCAGGGCCACTCCTCGTTTTTCATATGCAAACAGCCAAAAAAGTTTCGTCACATCTGGTAAGCCCAAAGCAGGGGCTCTCATCAGTTCTAATTTTAATTCTTTGAAGGCCCTTTTGGCCTCATCAGTCCAAATTAATTGTTTCTGATTGTCTTTCAGTAGTTCATATAAAGGTTTAACTAACAGTCCATAATTATGAATCCATAAACGACACCAACCTGTCATTCCCAGAAAAGTTCGAAGTTCCTTTACCGTAGTCGGTTCTGGAGTCTTGCAGATGGCCTCCTTCCTTTCATTTCCGAGCTGTCGTTGTCCTTTGGAAATCAGGTATCCCAAGTAGATCACTTCCCTCTGCAGGATTTGGGCTTTCTGTAATGACACTCGATAACCACTTAATCCAAGGAAGTTCAATAAATTCACAGTCCATTCTTTACACTCTTCTCTCTTTTCTGTAGCTATCAAAATGTCATCCACATATTGTAAAAGAATGCCATTGCCTGGAGGCCTTTCCCAAAGTTCCAATTCCCTTGCTAATTGGTTCCCAAAAATTGTAGGGCTGTTTTTAAATCCTTGAGGTAACACTGTCCAAGCAAGTTGAGTTTTACGTCCCAAATCGGGATTTTCCCATTCAAAAGCAAATAAATTACGGCTTTCAGGGGCCAAGGTGAGGCAAAAGAATGCATCCTTTAAATCCAGAACTGTGAACCATTCATATGTTTCTTTCAGACTGGTTAACAAAGTGTACGGGTTTGCTACTACTGGATACAGATCCTCCACAATTCTGTTTATTGCCCTTAAATCTTGTACTATTCTGTATTTCCCATCTGGTTTCTTTACTGGTAAAACTGGGGTATGATATTCTGACTCACATTCAATCAGTAACCCAAACTTTTGGAATTTTTCAATTGTTTCTTTTATGCCCTTTCGGTCTTCCAACCTTAAAGGATATTGTTTTATTCTAACTGCACCAGAACCAGGTTTTACTTCCACCTTTATCGGTACAGCGTTCTTTGCTTTACCTGGAATCTCAGAAGCCCATACCCCTGGATACACTTGATCTAAAATTTCTTCAATCTCTGAGGTACCCTTAGTTTGTTTTTCAATTTGGATCATAGCCAAACTTAAGACTTCAATTAATCGATCATCTTTTACTTTGAATTCTATCTTACCCTTTTCAAAAATTATTTGTGCTTCCAATTGCTCTAATAGGTCCCGTCCAAGTAAAGGTTTCGGAGATTCTGGTAAATAAAGGAATTGGTGAATCCCTACTTGTTTTCCAATCTGAAATTTAATTGGCTGTAGAAAAAAAAGCCTTTTTCTGCTGGCCAGTGGCTCCTATTACAGTTACAAAATCATGATCTACAGGTATTAGTTCTTGATTCAATACAGAATATGAGGCACCCGCATCTATTAAAAATTCCACCTCCTCATTCTGGTTCCCTAGCTTTAATTTAACCAGTGGATCTGCCAGGGTAGATTCCCCAGGTCCCCGTCATTTGGCTTCAGCAACCACCTCAGGCTTTAATTTAGGGCATTCCTTTTTCCAATGCCCTTGTTTTCCACAGTAAGCACACTGATTTGATCGTAATGTTGTTTGGAAACTCCCTCGAGATCCCCGGCGAGGCCCTCCTCTGCCTCTGCCCCTGCCTCTACTTCCAGGGGATCCTTGGGGTCCTGCACTTTGTTGTTGTAATGCCGAGATTGTTGCTGTGGCTAATGCTCTACTTAATTTTCTCCTTTCATTGCTTTCTCTGTTCCTGTACACCCTCCATGCTTCTTCAATTAATTTTTCTAAATTCCGCACTTCAGGCTCTTTTAGTTTTTGGAGTTTTCTTCTAATATCGTCTGATGACTGGCCCAAAAACAACGATACCAATTGTTGCTGCCCTATTTCAGATGAGGGGTCTAAAGTAGTATATTTACGCATTGCCAATCGTAATCTGTCTAAGAATTCCGTGGGGGTTTCGGTTTGCCCTTGCTTTACAGCATAAAGTGCTGACCAATTTACAGCCTTTGGGATCGCGTTTTCTAGTCCAAATTTTATCCAATTTTGATATTGCCTTAATGTGCGCTGGTCTGTATTATCATTCGGATCCCAGTGTGGGTCAATCAGGGGAACATACTGATCGACTCCCCCTGCCAGCGTTCCGGCTGTAATTTGAGCCTGCACTTGAGTTCGGGCTGTTTTTAGAATTAACTGTTTCTCAGCTTCAGTCATTGCATCTAACAGTATGTCTATATCTTTCCAGTCTGGGTTTTGATTTTTAACTATCAATTCAAATCTTTTGGTAATTCTTAATGGATCATCTCTATAATTTTTAACCTCTTCCCTCCAAGTGTCCAAATCTCCCATATAAAAAGGGACCTTAATTGTCATCGGTCCTGCCGGCCCCATAGCTTCTCTAAGTGGTGCCTGGAGAATTGGTCCTGTTTTACTACGTGTTCGGGCAGTAATTGGGGTTGATTCCCCCACTGCTGCAGGAGGTGGTGGTGGTGGTGCTGCTGCTGCAGGGGGTGATGTTGGTGGTGTTGATGCAGGAGGTGATGTTGGTGTTGATGCAGGGAGTGATGTTGGTGTTGATGCAGGGAGTGATGTTGGTGTTGATCCCCCCACTGCTCCCCCTCCTGAGTTACTGTTCCCATTGTTCCCATCAGGAAACCCCATGGGTAATGCAGGAGGTGGTGATATATAATCTTCAATCCTTTCCTCACTTTCCTCATCTTTTGTTTTCAAACACCTTTCTCCAATACTACATGCTGAACAACATCGTTTCAGCTTTCCTTGTTCCTTCTTTTTATCTTTCTCTAGTGCCAAAACAAAGGGGTCTTTAGGAGCTAAATTTATACCACATTCCTTTTGCCACTCAGGATGATCTCTTAAAGTGAAAAACATATCAGCATATAACACCTCATCCCATTTTTCATTTCTTCTGAGAAACAGCATCAATTGCAATAGAGTATTATAATTCAAAGTTCCACTATTTGGCCATTTTTCCCCCTCTTCCAATTTATATAACGGCCACCACTGGTTACAGTATTTAACTAAAGTTTTCTTATTTACGTTTCCTCCTGGGGGAACCCCCAATATCTTTCCAATGTGCTAAGACGCATCCTAACGGACTCTTTTTTAAAATTTCCCCGCTCTGTTGGTTACCCATTATTTGCTGGATTATTATTATCCCAATCCTGTTGTTACCAAACAAACAACTAGAATTAAAATTACGCCTCCTAGATGTGGAGAAACCTTTTGGCTGCTGCAGCATCCTGTGAAAGTTCTTTCCCTATGCAGGCTAACTAAGAAACACCTGTAGCTCGTTACACTGGGAAAGTTACCTTGAAACAGGTGCTGTAGCATTCAGCCAATCACTCTGGGAGATGGATGGTCAAGTGACCAATAGCCTTGACCCATCTAGCAAACCATGTGACTCCTGACTATTTAAGGCAGGGTGTTTACTCCTGAGGGTGAGGTGTTTCTTCCTGAGCTTTGGAGGAGTGTGGGCCTTCCTTAGAGTAGAGCCTGAAGCCTTTGCATTAGAACATTGGTTTCCTTGGAGCTGTCTGAAGCCTTCCAGCTGTGACAACTGGTGACCCTGATGTGATCCAGCTGCAACTAAGATCTGAAGGTACGTGCTTCTGTACATGGGGCTCCAAGGGATGAACTGCAAATTAGAATGATGGGACAAAGCTCCACAAAAGAAAGCATGATGTTTTCCATTCTCAAACCTGCAATAACATTTGCAGGTGCTAAAATAAGTGATGAAGCTCTCTGTGAGCTGTTAAATTGGGTGGCAGAGCATGAATGCCTGACTAACCTTAACACCCCCTTTAGCTCAGAAGCGTGGAAGCAGCTAGGGGATAAGCTAATCTATGAAACAGTGTTTGGACGTAAGAACCTGACCAGTCTACTATGTATTTGGGGAACTGTATATGATGTAATGCAGAAATGGGTGGTAGAAAGAAAGGAAAAAGAATCGCCAGATTCTGATGAATCTGCAAGTGAAGCTTCTGAAGGGGACGATGAGTTATCTGAAAGGGGACTGACCATGGGTAGTGCACCAGTTGTGCCCCCGCTGTCCTCAGATGTGGAGAAAGTTGTGGGGACTGCACAGGAGCTTTATCCCTCCCTGTGAGATTATGTCCAACCCAAGTGTTGTCCTTGTGATTTTTTGATGTGAGAATACTCCTCCGGACAAGACAAAGCATTGGAGCATCCCCCACCCTTTGCCCCATGTTGCGGCCGAAGACGGGGAAGCAAGACGCATCAATATGATGAGTAAAAAGGCTTCAGCTTTATTCTGTGACACTGCTCTTTTTATAGCATAGCTCGGTTCTTTGCACGCTTTCATGCGCTGTACTTAGCAAGTTAATTGGTCTAGCACTACTGTTCACGCGACAAGCACGAGTATGATACACACTGTGATTGGATAGATTTCTACGTTTGTTACAATATTTTACTATTTTTGCAGTTAGTATGTTTTGCTCAGAATCTTGTTTTTCATAGTTTCATCCTTCTTGTTTTTCCCAGGGACAGTGTGTTTTTCACAGCTTCAACCTACCTTCTTATCTCAAGGACAGTGTTCTTTTTATATTCGCTGATACACATTCCTTACTGTTAACACTTTAGCTGCAACATCTCCCCCTCTTTTTTCAAAAACGGCGTGCACTATAGCTGACAAGCGTTGGGTCACACATTGCATTAAGCATGGTCCAAAAAGCAAGAGAAAGCCTAACAACAAAAGAGGCCCCAAGCACGTTTTGATGAGATCTCTCACCCAACCATCTATTCCCCAGGAAGTCAACCATCCATCGATGCCGTCTACCTCTTTCAAGGCATGTAGTTTGTCCTTTAGTTGTTTAAGTTTTCTATGCACTGACTCTCCTGGACCTGTTAAATTCATACAACACATTCCTTCGATCTCTTCGCAACCATGCTCATGGGCTAAAAGCAAATAGTCAATCGCTGCTCTGTTTTGCGATACTGCATGATTGACACTTTCTACATCTTTCGTTAATTCATCTAGAATGCTGGATGTTAAGTTTATCTCGTCACGAGCCCAG
The DNA here is from genome assembly GCF_009769465.1 of Tauraco erythrolophus. Classification (NCBI taxonomy): domain Eukaryota; kingdom Metazoa; phylum Chordata; class Aves; order Musophagiformes; family Musophagidae; genus Tauraco; species Tauraco erythrolophus. The sequence goes on from NC_141497.1 coordinate 11,714,971, forward strand.
CAACCTAGTTGTTTTGCTAAGGTGAGCGCTTTTGCTGCTGCTAACCCTGGGAAAAGTGTGGAGGCAGCTACTCGTCCAAATTCACTCCAAAATGTGGGATTGCCTACGCTGCTACAGTCTAGATCATGTAGGCTTCTTTTTCTCCTGGTGTGATTTTCACTCCATTTTCTTAATAGGGATATATTGGGATGGAATAAGGCTAGCTGGCCTAAATAACAAGGACCTCCTTCTGGTTGTTTTGGAATGCCATTCCATGTCCTGTCTCTACAAATTAAGAAAATTCTTTCGGGCAACCTTCGAGGTTCAGTAATGTTGCTGCCATTGCAGCTCGAGTATAGAAAGCGAATTACCGATGCGCTGTCAAGATTAGAATCTAAGGTTGCCCATAGTTTCCTGTTTTTATTTGAGCTGTTTGGGTCTAACGGCAAAAATGAAAACCATCCTCCTATTTTCCCAGCGGTAGTGTTTGCATGCATACTACCAAGCAGGTCTAATTCTTCTGGATCAGACTGGAGGGAAGCATTAAGTGCATGAATAAGCCGGCATTGTACTGCTCCGTCATACTGTTGAGGGGTTGCTCTATAGATCATTGTGGTATTGAAGTTGCTATATGTTAGGTTGGTGGCGTTTACCAGCCCTCTAAAGGCTGCCACTTTCCATGTTGGTACTCCTATGAGACAGGTACGGAATGGGTTTCCAATACCACCCAGGGCTAGGCAGATTGATGACTGGTTTGTTTTGTTAGCAATGGTTACCCAAATGTTGTCTCTCGGGCTGATGGAGTTGATTCCGTAGGTCATTTGGCACCAAATTAAGATTCCTGTTACTATAGGTATTGTCTTACCAATAAACTCCTCCATCCTTGTCATGATGTCTACACTGCCTCTGATATCTGGTACCCATCACTTGTGTCTTTTGTGCTACTTCTACAACAGTCAGTAGTTTTTGTAACCTAAAGGCTGCGTGTGCTAATATAGCTTCTTCTGCACTTTCAAACAACGCAGTTAACCTTTGTCGTGAAGCGTTCTCTATTTTAAGCCAAGCAGCGAGCGCCTGGTATGGGTTAATATCTAAAGCACGTCTACAATCTGCACAGCCTTGCACTGCATCACGTTGCGATTCATGACATATGCGACTACAACCTCCGCACTCTATAGTTATAATTTCTAAATTCCTACATCTACACCTGCAGTGTGTTAGCGGGTATAATTTTGCAGCTTTGCGTGTACGTATCAAACTACGGATAAAGGCAAAATCTATCTCGTCTGGATCAGAGTCATCTAATATGTTCTTTGGAAGATTTAGCACTTTTTCTATTCTTCTGCAGAGAGGTCCGAGTCTTTGGGAACTCCTGGATTGCCTCCGCCTTCGCCTTTCAGTTCGCGCGTTGGGGGACATCTCCCCCTCTTTTTTCAAAATGGCAGCGAGTCGCTTTACATCTTGATGGCACTGTTCAACAATAGCCTGACCCGTACTGTTGTACGGAACACCTTTTCTATGTTCAATTCCCCAATCCGCTACAAATGCAGCACATGCTGTTCCTGCGTATGCAGGAGCATTGTCTGTTTTGATGACTTGTGGTAAGCCAAGGGCAGCAAATGCTGAAAGCCAATGTTGTTTTACACATCGGAAGGCGGTAGAAGGCGCTGGTGTCGCCCATACAGCTCTGCTGCAAGTGTCCACGGTGACGTGGATATGGTGCAGTCGACCAAAGGTGGGAAACTCAGTTACATCAGTTTGCCACACTCCTCTTGGTTGCAATCCTCGAGGGTTGGTGCCTTGCAGCGACGATGGCACGGGCTTGTGCTCGCGACAGTGCAAACTCTTTCTGAAGAGGTCGAGCAGATTGGTGAAAAAATTTGTGTGATCGATCAGTGACAGCGTTGCCCCTTTTTTTTTTCTTGCACGAATAAAACTCTGTGTAGGAGACTGGCAATTTCAGTTACTAGCATTGTTTTGGTACAGCTTTGCAAAAGCAGTTTCTAGTATACTACTTCCCTTTCCGAGGGCCTTACTATTTCCACTATACCCAAGATTTCGCTGAGCAGGAGGGTGTCAATCGGCAGGGTCGTTGTGGAGAAGGGAGGCAGGCACGGCACCTTCAGGGCGTCCCCTGTTTATCTACACAGTGTGCTCTGCAGCCTCCCTCAGCTCCGCTCTGAGCCATCTCTTTTCACCCTTAGCAGAGTCTACGACAAAGGTACTGACACGGCGTTGCCGCACGCGTGGCCAGTGCGCACAACAAGGCTGCCCAGTATGTGCTCTGCTGGCTAACAGCAGTTTTTGCGAATCGCAACATGTTGTTCAATAACAATCTTCCTAGCTTCTCTTTTCAAAGTTACGTGCTTACAACTAAGTCTAGTTAGTAATTCTTTGTCATTAATTTGGTACCAGTTAATTCTTTTTCTTCCAGTAGCTACGGGTGGAATCCATACACTTTCCGATCGGAGAAAAGACACAAAGCATATATACAAGCAATATATACAAACAACTTTCACACACGTAATATACTAAATCACAAGAAACATAAAGACAGTCTACATATCAATATACAATCCTCTACCACAATTCTCCTCGAATGCTCTTCAAGCCATTGCAATTGTTCGTGGATGGACTTACCATGGTCACTTAGATTAAAACAACACATGTTTGTGTAACGTGGTTGTTGCTGGCACTACCTACAAATTTTGATCCTAATAAATTTAATTCTTGTGGGGAAATATACGGAAGACTGCCCCTTTTTGTTTATCAAACATCCGTTTTAACGTTAAATGAGTTTGTTCAATAACAGCTTGTTCCATAGGTGAATGAGGGATGCTGGTAGTGCGAGTCACTCTCCAATCCTGTAAAAAGGCACCATACTGGATCACTGTTTGTCCCAATTTTCTTTGGTGCTCCCATGGTTTTCTTCAGTGTGAGCAGTAGCAACAACAAGGGCAGAAAACATATCAACAGTTACATGCACATATTTAGATCGATTAGACAATTGAATATAAGTAATATCAGTTTGCCATAATTCATTGGCACATAAACCTTTTGGATTTACTCCTGCTGGAGTATTTGAAGGCACAATACGTTGATGGTCAGGGCAGGCACGTACAATCTGCTAAGCTTGATCTGCTGTCTGACCTGACAGAGAGCATCATCTACCACCAATTGACAAACTGTAGGATTATTCATCATTCCTTGAAGCAGTACAATCCAATGATATTGTTGCGTGGGTCGTTCATTGTTAAGCACTGGAACTGAAAAGGCAAATCTAGGACAATCTTTAGGGTGTAAATAAATAAAAAAGTAAAAAGGTGAAATAACCCAATCTTTTAAATCAATCGCTATCAAATGCTAACATTCTGGAATCATAGTAGGATTTGGTACACCCGGTTGTAATGCACCCATTGGTGAAATGATTGTATTAATAGCTCTTAAATCTTTTAACATAAATCTCCATTTTCCTGATTTCTTTGGGATAACAAATATTGGAGGGAATTATATGTCCTAATTTGAGCTGTTCATTGACTAATTTTTGAGTTCAGTCCAGTCGCTCACCTTTTAGTGGCCACTGATCAACTCAGACCGGCTTGCCAGCTTGAGTCAGGGCTGGACATCAGTGATGTGTGCTAAAAATTTGAGGTTAGCCTCACATTCCACTGATTCAACAAATCCCGACCTCATAATGTACATGGGACATCAAAAACATATGGTTTCAAAACAGCTTGTTTGTTACCTGGGCCTACTACTAACAAGGTCTGTGCACTCTGCTGTGGGATCTGTGTTCCACCTACTCCGATCACAGCTGCCAGGGCTGTATCAGAGGCCGAGAGGGCGGCCAGTCAGGATTTTTCACTATAGATACATCAGCCCCTGTGTCAACTAGGCCAGAAAAGCCTTCCCATTAATGATTACTGTTAAAGGAGGCTGTGCAGCTGTGATTGTCTGTGTCCAAAATTCTTTTGTGATAGCAGAGTGACCTTTATTGTTGTTATACACGCAGCTTTTATAGATTATTACTCTGGCCACGATGTGTCCATGCGGCCCTCACCCAACTGTGATTGATTACAAACAATAGTGCACGCACCTATTTTAATTTTACTATTGGCTATGCCTAAAAGGAGCTATTTTTTACTTGCTAAACTAAACATCATTTTCTCACACACTCTATATCAACTTCCCAAACTCCTCATGTCAACTTCTCACACTCCCTGCACCAGCTGTTCACACTCCCTTTTCTTTCTCATCCTCTTTATCGGTGTTTCCCAACTTCAGAAAAGAGCACAGGCTTAAATCATCAAGGTCAAACCTCAACTGTAGCTGTGTGTATGATGCCACAACTCCCCCTTTTTTGTTTTTCTGTGACCATTACTTGATGAACCGTACTCTGTACCGTCTGCTGGGAGCGTGACAATAGGCAGGGGGTGATTATTACTATGCATAAAAGAACTACTAGCAATATAATGTCTGCTTTATTAAAGATTTTAACCATCCTGTCAATTAAGAGCATTGATAAAGCAGAAGCTGTAGCATTAATTTGTTTTGCAAGCTAACAACCCAACTTATTCAGTGTAGTTAACACCTGTGCCACTCCAACTCCTGGTGCAAATATTGAAGCTGCAATGATTTTAGCTGGTTCCCAAAATTTTGCTTTATAGTGTTCCGAGCCTACATTGTGACACACCTTTACTAAATCTGCAATCGTTTTTGCCCGATTTCTGATAAGATCAAGAGCTTGTTGGCAGTCTGTGTTAGCATTTTCAATGGCCAACTGGAATACCAACACATCTGCAGTAGCCGGATTTTCTGTTTATCTCTGAACTGCCATTTGTAGCTGATCAAAGAAATGCTCATAAGGTTCCTGTGCTCCCTGCCGAATGGAAGCAAAGGAAGCCTCCCCTGTCCCAAAAATCAGGGACACGTCTTAATGCTCTCGTAGCCAATTCAGTCAGCTGTTGGAAAGCCACTTGCTGTAACCCTGCCTGTGCCTGATTTTGACATGAGTGACATTTTATTCATCCCAAAATATTTAGCTCTCGATTTAAGAGATTTAACACCTATAACACTTTAGCTATTGTTTCATTGGGAGATTTCCCCATCATTCCTCTTTCTTGTTTCAAAAGCATATTCTCCAAAGTACCATGTGCGTGTTCTATGATCGGTTGCCCAGTAGGATTGTAAGAAATACCAGCAACATGCTCAATACTTTATGATGACAAAAATACATATGTCTGATAAGAAGTGTATGCCAAAGTTCCTGCGAGCGTAAACCACGAGGATTAACACCATTCACTGGTGGCATGATCATATTTTAACAGCTAGTACACAATTGTACGATTGAGCGGGCTTATTGTCGTGTTAAACCAAATTGTCACTTAATAGCGTCAGCATCCTGATGGTAGAAGTCCTGCAAGATTTTGCCTGTATTAACGAGTTTGGTACAAGAGCTGCACTCGTGAGAGGCTCAGCTCGCCTGTTCCCTTCTGCTATAGGCCCTGGCAGCGTGGTGTGCGCTCGCAGATGTATAATGGAATGTGCATGTTTACGGTTTTGCAACACTGATATTAACTGTTGAAATTGCTGGAACAAAGAGGATTAGTTATTTCCCGCAATGCTGATCGAGACGATCCAAGTTACGATGTGCTCTCTCTCGGGGGGGTCAGCAGCGGGGGGGGGGGGGGGGGGGGGTGTGTGTGTCAGCCCTCCCTCGCCTCAGCCGGGCGGGGTGGCGATGACGACCCAGCAGCCCTGTGCCGCCCCCCCCCTTGTTGTTGTTGCTCTTGTTGTTGTTGCCGCAGCTCCGGCCGCTCGCGCTCCGTAACCGCCGCCGCCCCCTCCCGCCGAGGGGACCATCAGCCGCGAACGAACCGGCGCAGCGGGGCCCGCAGCGCGTCTCCGTCCTTTCCAGCCGCGGTTCGTTCCTGCACACGAGCGGCAGCGCCGAGGCAAACGCCGCCCGCGGCCCCGGCCGGCAGCAGCAGCGGCGTTCCCGGGGCGCCGCCGGGCGCGGTGGGCGGCGCGGCGCGGGGGTGCCGGTGTACCGACTTCGTTGGAAGAGGGGGAAAGAAATAAGTCTGTCTTTCGTTCGCGGCCCTGGATCAAAAGATTCGATGATGACTTTTCCAGGCCAGCAGCATCCCCACAGGTGGCTGCACGCCAAAGTTTAACGTCTATAGTGTCCCAAGTCCTTGTCAGGCCTCCGGTACATGGGCTGATACCCAAACCAGGAGTACCGGGAGTTTTATCAAGTTAGAACTGTTAGTAGTGCTGGTTTCTCTAGCACTTTGTCCCAGTCGCTTACCTCCTCCTGTTGAGGCAGTTGTTGCTTTTTTGTGTTTTTTTGTTTTGTTTTTTTTTTGTTTTTTTTTGTTTTTTTTTTGTTTTTCAGTCGCTTACTTCTTTTGCATACCCCCCTGCAATCAGGGGCCAATATCTTTTTCCAAGTTTTAGTCCACGCTCCTCTAAGAAGCTTTTCAACAACGACAATGCAACGTCCCGTTCCATCATCTCGTTCCCAGGCTGTCATTGCAGCATTCCCATCCCGAACCAGACCTCGGTCTGCCTGACTCACCGGTCAGTCCGTAGCGCTACGATTCCGCCTCTCTCGGACGATCCGCCTCTCGGGCTATCCGCCTCTCTCGGGCTATCCGCCTCTCTCGGGCGCCGGGATGGCCGTCCTCTCTCTCGTCCGCGTTGTGGTCGTTGAAAACCCTCTTGATCACGTCGGGGTCACCAGATGTTGCGGCCGAAGACGGGGAAGCAAGACGCATCAATATGATGAGTAAAAAGGCTTCAGCTTTATTCTGTGACACTGCTCTTTTTATAGCATAGCTCGGTTCTGTGCACGCTTTCATGCGCTGTACTTAGCAAGTTAATTGGTCTAGTACTACTGTTCACGCGACAAGCACGAGTATGATACACACTGTGATTGGATAGAGATTTCTACGTTTGTTACAATATTTTACTATTTTTGCAGTTAGTATGTTTTGCTCAGAATCTTGTTTTTCATAGTTTCATCCTTCTTGTTTTTCCCAGGGACAGTGTGTTTTTCACAGCTTCAACCTACCTTCTTATCTCAAGGACAGTGTTCTTTTTATATTCGCTGATACACATTCCTTACTGTTAACACTTTAGCTGCAACAGCCCCAACAGCCTCCCCTTCTTCTGCATCTCAACCGGCTACTTCAGCCATTACAGCAGAACATGTTCTTCCTACTGCTCTGCCATTGGCCCCTCAACCAGACCAGGCACCACAAGGACCGTTCCCGGGCATGGCACCCTGGCTTACCGCAACTTCATGTCCTGCGGCATCACCCATAGCGCCCGGCTATCTGCCACGGGCACAAATGGAGCAACCCTGAACAATGCATTTCATAATACACCAGGTTATGGCAGGCTTGCAAGGAATGTCACAACAACTAACGGCATTGATGGAAATGTTGCGGCAGGTTACTGCTGCTGAATCCGTACCGGGACAACCTGGGCTGGTCGTGCCAACCAGCCCAGCAACGACCCCAGAAGTGGCGCCAAGCATGCCACTGACAACAGCAGTGGTGCTGACACAAGTTTCCGCAACCCAGACTGCATCCCCGTGGACTGTTCCACAACTGCCACAGCCTCCGCCTTTACACGATCCATTGGCCCAGTGTCTGCATCCTGTCAGAAGCCATTGGACACACCCCTGCCTGATGATGTTTCATCACTGCAGGAAGCCGTGGCGATGGTCAGATGACAAGAAACATGGCCGGCCCACAACCGTCCCTGGACGCTTCCCAAATGCAAGGTGACTGTGCATCCAAAAAATTCAAAATGGTTCTGGGAAGAAGTCAAGAGGCGGGCTCTGGAAGCTGGCGGCTGGGACCTAATAGAAAAAGTTGGGTTGCCTGAAAAGGGGTCTGAGCAGATTGTTCAGGGAAGTAATGAACGAACAGAGGATCTTATCCAAGCCTTTCCGGTACAAAAGGTGCTTCCCAACTCAGGTCAAATTGACAAACACGAAACCTTTGCCTGGAAGGTAGTCCAAGACCTGCAAACCAAGGTAGCACAATACGGGTTAGACTCTCCTCAGGTCATGCAGATCATCAGGATATTAAATACTGACCTACTCTCCCCATTTGACATTAAACATCTAGGTCAAGTATTATTTCAACCAGTACAATATATGGTCTTTGAGGCCAATTGGAGAAGAATGGCTGAGAGAGCTGCAGCTGGAAATATGCAGTTACCCCCAACTGACCCCAGATACGGAGCTCCAGCAGATGCTCTACTGGGAGCCAATGCTTTCGCTGACCCCGATTTTCAAGCTACATGGCACCCCCAAGTTCTTGAGCAAGCCCAAAAGATCGGTGTGGGAGCTCTATTAAAGGGCATAGATATGGCTGCCCCAAAAACACGGTATGTGAAGATTTATCAGGGGCAGAAAGAACATTTTTTATCTTTTGTAGAGAAAGTTGCTGCAGCCCTTGAAAAACAGGTCGAAGATGAAAACCTGAGACGACTACTATGTAAGCAGCTGGCAAAAGATAATGCCAATGAAGAATGTAGAAAAATCATAAATTCCATGCCAGGGGAACCTACACTGACAGAAATGATGGAAGCATGCTCTAAGCTAGAATCTGAAAGCTATAAGTCTGCTCTGGCCACAATTCTATGGCCTATTCAACTCAAAAATGCTGACCTGGAACTGAAAAGACAACCTAAGAGGGACAATAGACAAAGACAGACGAGACAAAGAAGAAACAAGGATAACAGGAGACCTGCTCGCTGCATAAGATGCGATAAGCCAGGCCATTCTGCAAGATATTGTGAATCCTTGTACCATGCCAATGGCCGACCCCTGACACGTTCAGGAGGCTTCCCCAGGAGCGCAATGGGGATGTGCGCTCAGACAGAAATGTTTCCCCAGAGCATGATACCAACCCAGGCTTACTCAGCCAGCTTTCAGCCAGCACCAAGGGATCAGCCGGGGTGGATGTATGCACCGCAACAACAGTCATCTTAGAATCCTGTCGGGTCTATAAGGTTCCCTTGGATGCATTTGGGCCTCTAGGACATGGGCTAAGTGCATTATTGGTGGGAAGATCTAGTGCCACCGTTCAAGGG